>NW_027513832.1:1233359-1541699 GCF_048772815.1 Callospermophilus lateralis | reverse complement strand
CTCTCCGGTGGCAAATGATTGAAAACCCTGGAACTCCCGTGTTGCTTCCCTCCATCCCTAAGGGCCAATGATTGACGATGGCCATAGGGAAAAAATGCAAGCCTACCAGTATTGGCCTTCTCCTCTTCAGACCTATATAAATGGAAAAATAACAATCCCCCTTTTACCGAGGACCCAACCTGGCTCTCAGGTCTGGTGAAGTCATTGATGTTTTCACACCAACCTACTTGAGATGACTGCCAACAACTCCTAGGGACTCTCTTCATGACAGAGGAACAAAAGAGAATCCTCCTGGATGCTAGAAAAAAGTATCCTCGGACCAAATGCGTGACCAACAAAACTTCCCAATATATTCAAAGCCGGCTTTCTCTTGAAACGACCCAACTGGGACCCCAACACCTTTCAAGGTAGGGAGCATCTATCCACTTATCGCCGGGCTCTAATAGTGGGTATCTTAGTGGCCGCTAGGTGACCAACTAATTTGGCCAAGGTAAGAGAGATTATTTAAGGGCCTGATGAATCTCCCTCTATGTTCCTAGAGATAATTATGTAGGCATATAAGAGACATACTCCTTTCGATCCTCAGGCAGAGGATCAAAAGGCATCTGTCACAATGGCCTTTATTGGGAAAGCTGCCCTGGATATTAAAAGAAAGTTACAATGCTTAGATGGATTACAAGATATGACTTTGAGGGATTTAGTCAGAGAACCCGAGAAGGTATACTTTAAGAGAGAAACTGAGGAAGAGAAGGGAGCTGAGTGAGGATAAAAGAAACAAAAAACAGACTAAGGCATTGACTAAGGTCCTGGTCACAACAACAAATAGGCCAGAAATTAAGAAACAGAGAGACAGGAAGGGATACCTGGGCACACACTAGAGGCCACCCCTGGCCTCAGATCAATGTGCCTACTATAAAGAAAAAGGACACTGGGCCAAAGAGTGCCCTAGAAAGAGACAGCCATGCCAGCCAGATATTCTGACTCTGGAGGAATACTAAGAAAGTCCGGGCTCAGATCCTCTCCCTGACCTCAAGGTAACTTTTGAAGTGGAGGGGAACACAATAAACTTTGAAGTAGATACAGGGGGAATATACTCAGCCCATAAGGTCCATTGGGCCCTCTACCGAATAAAAGGTCTCTAATTCAAGAGTCTAACAGAAGTAAATATCGGGCTTTGACAACTAAGAGGACCATGGACCAGGGAAAAGGAAAAATCCATCACTCCTTCCTAGTAATCCAAGAATGCCTGGCCCCATTCATGGGCAGAGTTCTGCTCACCAAGCTCTGGGCCAAAATAACTTTTAACCCTGAAGGCCCCCAAGTGGAATTTTTTAATCCTTCAGTAACTACTCCTATAATCATGGCTCTAACTATGTCAGTAGCAAATGTTCATCAACTCACTCACCTTTGTTCAAAGAAACTGCATTCATTCGTGAAGGATCAAGAACACAGTTTTCCACTAACCTACTCACAGCAAAAGGAAATAACTGAATGGGTAACAAAAGCCTGTCACGTCCATTAATTGGTTAAAGCTTACACTTCCAAGCTTCCTGCAGGAAAGCACCTATGAGGAACCAGACGAGGACAATTCTGGGAAGTGGACTTTACTGAAATTAAGCCAGTAAGGTATGGACTTAAATAACTCCTAGTCTTTGAACATACATTTTCAGGATGTATTGAAGCCTTCCCCACACACACAAAAAAAAGAAATAAAAAAGAAGAAAAAAGAAACATATCCTGGAAGATATTTATTCTCCCCTTGACGACCAGTAGTCTTAACCCTCATCAGCCCCTTAAGCTTCGATGGCTGATCACAAATCCTACTGGACACGAAGTATGGCCTATCTCGAATACAGCCCCCTTACGAACCTGGTGGCCATCTCTCCACCCAGTCATTTGTCAGCTGGCTATAGGTCTTTCCTATTGGGATATCCCTGATTAACAGGATCCCACTAAAATTCCATTAAATCCCTTCCGTACCATAGATAATGGAAACAAACATTATAGATGTAGGGACACGTGAGCCAGATGCAGGTTGGCTAGCCTAGATTACTATGTTTGCCCGGCAGACTATCAAAGCCACAAACAGTCACGGCTGTGGGGGGGGAGAGCAGACTTCTATTGTAAGTCATGGGGATGTGAGCATACAGGGACAGTCAGATGGAACCCAAACTCCTCATCAAATTCTGTACACAGCATTGGCCATATTACGAATTAGATAACCAAAACCGATGGCCCCCAGAGGGGTCTCTAGATCCTCAAATTCTGTGTGACCTTTTTAACTTCTGCAAGTGCTCAAAAGGGTGAAAGGAGATTCCGCTATGTGGAGGCCTTCTCTCTCCTTTGCTCACATCCTGAACTATGCTTCTCCAATAGATGCTCACCCTCAGCCTTGTGCTCCAGACTCTCCACTGACACTCCCACCTCAGCAACTTGATTTCTCCCCTCCAATATCTAGATCAAAAACCCAAATCTCGACTGGTTCTCAGACCATTGCTCCCTTGCTGAGATCGCAGGTACTGAGGTACCACTCCATTCACTCACTCCTCTCCTCTCCTGTCAGTGCCTGCACCGGGTCCCACCCAGTCCTCTTACCACCTAATGCAAAGCTCAAACCCGCTGAGAAGAATCCATAGACCCTAATACAAGATATAATGAAAATGGCCTTTAATGTTGCTTTGTCATCACTAAAAACAGGTTACTAAGAATTTAAAGTCCCTCACAGGCTTTTTGGAATCTCACTCCCGTCTCTCCCTCTGTTCTATCTGTTCTACTGCTCAAGTTTTTGTTGCTATTAAGATCCCAAAGCCCTCTCCCAATATTCTTTTACATCTCTCCTTCCTCATTCTCAGATCCACAGAGCTGCTCTTATCCCTGTCTTCCAAATTGTCCCCCTCTGTACCAGGCCCACAGAAAATTCTTAACTGACCTTCTCCAGAAGTCTTCACCATGGCTGATTTAGGACTTTCAGCAAAAGAGTCCCTATAAAAGAGTTCACTGTAGATAAACTTCCTATTTTTGTGTTGCCCTGGTCTCCTTGGCAACTGGCTAAAAAATTCAGCACTCCTGATCTAGACACACCCTTACTAGTTTTTCACAAAATATTTGAAAAAAAGGCCTCTGGCCTTGAGCTGGGGCTTTACAGAGATGGCTATATTTCTAAGATAAAGAAGTTACAAACTGGGCTGTATGGAAACAGCTGGAAGGGGGAAAAAAAGAAAGGGAAGACACCCCCACCCAGGTGTCCTTGAAAAGTTAACTTGCCCAAACTGAGGAAAAAACAGAAACAAAAACTGCTTTTTGTGAACTTCTGCAGACTGTGAACTTCTGAGCCCATTCCCTTACGTGTTGGGTACAAAATTCTGAAACTACGTAACTTGGGTTTCAGGGGATTAATTGATTACAACAGAAGCAATGCCCTCTGAATCTGGTTGAAACCAAAAAAGACTGTTTCCGTGTCTTTGGTGCTATCTTAGGTGCCTTGCCTTGTCCGTCCCTACAACAGTATAATTCTATATACTTAAACATTGTTTATGTTTTCATGAAATGGTCAACAGATGTGATTAATTGTGAAATGGTGCAGATGTTTCCCAGAGTGCTCTGTCATGACGCAGGTTCATCTGAAGATCAAAGAGGGGGACATACAACCCGGTTCCGCTGGGAACATATGTCCCTCACCTTAGCCATTCTATTACGAATAGGCGTTGCTGCAGGGTTGGGCACAAGAACCACTGCTCTGGTCCATGGGACACAACAAGTGACCCAATTAGAAGCAGCAATAGATCAAAACTTAAAGATTTTAGAAACCTCCATCAGAGCTTTGCAGGAATCTTTAACCTCTCTCTCTGAAGTTGTTTTACAGAACAGTCGAGGGTTGGACCTCCTTTTCATGACAGAGGGGGGCCTTTGTGCTTCATTGAGGGAAGAATGTTGTTTTTATGTCGACAATACTGGAGTTGTAAAAAAATCTATGAGTAAATTAAAAATATGCCTTGAAGAGCAACAACGAGAGAGAGAGGCACAAAAAGGGTAGTTTGAGTCTTTTTTTACACAGTCCCCCTGGTTAATTACGTTTTTATCAACCCTGGCCGGTCCAATAATAATCCTCATAGTATTACTAACTATAAAACCCTGTTTCCTCAACCATGTAATTTCTTTTCTCCAAGCTCAAATTGGACAAATTAAAATTATGGTAATACCCCACTAGCAGACATAGAATGTGACACCCCACAAAGATCACTTTTATGATTAAAAGTAGCCAGAAAAAGAAGTGGGGAATGAAAGGTTAATAAAATATGTACTTGTCACTTCCTGTTTTTCTGTACACTTAACGAAACACTGTTGAAATCTTGAGAACTCTTTGCTAATCTTGTTCCCAGAATGTGCTGTCCCCAATTGCCAAACTGCAGAATCTACTCCCTCACCTGGTTGAATAGAAACCTGAACTGTACTTGGATCATTGAATGTAGAAGAGAACATCCATTCAAAAAGTTATAGTCAGTTGGATTAGAAAGATAGTCGGTAAGTTTAGGAAGAAAAGTGAGTATAGGATTTGGAACAAAAGTTCTTTAGCAATAGGGTTTTGGTTAGAGAGTCAATGTAAATGTCAACACAAGTGAAGAGTCAGTCACAATGATGCACAGGGCAAAATATGTAGGAAAGCAGATATCAATAGAGACATTAGGAAATCAGGAAAAGAATAAAGTGAGTGATGGGATTAGATATTTTCAACAGGGTTGAGGATGAATATATGAGCTTAGGATAAAACAAATATGAAGTCAACAATAGGATTGACATTTGATAGCATTAGCATAGCCCAAGACAGTGTCCAAAATAAGCTCTGTTGCCCCTCATTTGCCTAAATTCCCACTGGCCTGTACACCCTTCCTGTGTACCAGGAGTGATCAAATACGCCTTCCCTTAATACTGCTCTGCTTCTCCAATTTGAGTCCTACTGAGTGTCGGGTACAGATTCTTTATGTGAATTGGAAAGATGAGAAAACTCAAGCACCTATTGGATAGCCTCTGAATAGATTTGAAGAACTCATTTGACCCAAAAGATCCCTATTCTCACATGATGGAATTCAGGAACCTTACAGAGGAAGGCAAAATACTTCATCAACAATGACTGCTCTTTTTGCCATTTTGGATTTTATGCACCCATGGGATCTTTCTTTAGATCCATCGGGTACTGAGAATATAAGTCAAAGAATCACACTTGGACAAGAGGCTGATTCACACACATCTCTTTCCAAATCAATTAAGGAAAGAGCCAAAGGTAAAGCATATTCATTTCCATTTGAAAAATCTTTCCTTCAGGATTCACAAAGGGTTGGCCTGAGACAAAGACCTTCCTGACTCTCAGGGCAACAGAACAATAGGTAAGCAAATGGCCCAAAGCAGGGATTCTCCACTGAGACTTTACTGGTCACACTGATATCTGAGTTTTCTGAGATGCTCGCCATTCCATTCAGCTATCCAGTACATGGCCATGTCACAGAGCTTGGAGGTAGTACATATCTTGGACACAAAACCATGAGCCTATTCTGGAGATTGGCCATAATTCAGGAAGAAAACAGCAACTTAGGAAGGTAGCAGGTATCGCCCATCAATAAGGCAAGCCGCATTCAATTCATAAATTGTGCTGGATGAATGCTGGGAAGCTTTCTATGAGACAGGACACATCCATTGATGCATTCTCTTTTCTAATGTCTACAACCATGGACACAGTGGGATACACAGACATAGAAACACTTGCATTGTCAAACGACTTACTAGAAACAGTTCACTCCAAACCAAACAAACCGCCTTTTCTAACTATTCTCAGAACATGAGACAAAACCACAAACCCACACCCGCAATGGCACCTCCTTCCCCCAAATAGGTCTGTGACTCTCCGGAGTGTGCTCTGACTGATGGGCCATACTATGATCCTCCGAAATGGCCTGACCTGACTCAGATCTGGTCTTCTTGGCCAACAATGTGAAGTTGTTAGAAGCCAGGAGTGAGCCACTATCTGCTTTCTCAGGAAGAGCCCCTCTTCCGAGCTTTCCTGGCATTTGGCCATCCTCACATCAGTAGGTATCAAGAAAGACTGACTCTGTCCTTTGTAAATCCAAAAAAGTGAGACCACTGGGACTAGAACTGAGACTGGCTCTGGGTGCCTGGCTTTCTGTATCCCAAGTTCAGAGAGTTCCATCACCATGGAAGTGAGATGAGATCACTTCCTTCAGGAACTGAATGAGATCACTGCCTTGGCAACCACTTTGTCATAACAATTGCTTCCAACGGTCCCATGAGATGAGGGCTGCCCCTACTTCCTGTGACACTTTCACAAGTTAGAATGGTATATCACCCGTAGGCAAAAGGGAACAGCTCTCCACACAGGCCGGGTTTGGTCCATCTTCTCTACATTAAGAAGAGATAGGCTCATTCTGACTCAACCCTTAATCCTGACCAGGTTGTTTGCCATGGAAGATGATTTTTGCTCTCTCAGGTCTTACATAGCTGCCTACATCTTCTCCAGAGATCATTTCTGCATTGAGCTTTGAGGTTCTCAAAAGATGGAAGATCCACTGCATTCCTGTATTGTAAGACCAACACTGTCCCTGCTCTTCTGTAAACATAGATGTGAATTGGAGTCATGAGAAAACCCACGAACCTATGGGATAGCCTCTGCAGAACTTTAAAGAATTCACTTGACCCAAATGATCCCTATTCTCACTTAATGGAGGTCAGGAACCTTACAGAGGAAGGCGAGAGACTCTATCCACCATGACAGTTCTTTTGTCCATTTTGGTTTTGGATGCACACATGGGATTTTTCTTTAGACCCATCATGTGCTGTGAATCTAAGCCACAGCCTCACATAGGGCCAAGAGGCTGATTCAGACACATCCATTTCCAAAGCAATTAACCGAAGAGGCACAGGTAATGACCATTCAATTCCATTTGAAAACTATTTTCTGCAGGCTTCACAAAGTGTGGCCTGAGGCAAAGACCTTCCTGACATTCAGGGCAACAGAATAGGTAAGCAAAAGGCCCAAAGCAGGGTTTCTCCACTGAGACTTTCTTGGGCATACTGATATCTGAGTTTTCTGAGATACTCACCATTCCCATCAGCTATCCAGTACATGGCCATGTCACAGAGATGGAGGTGGTACATATCTTGGACACAAAATCATGAGCGTATTCTGGAGAGTGTCCAGAATTCAGGAAGAAAACAGGAATTTAGAAAGATAGCAGGAGTTGCCCATCCATACGGCAAGCTGCAGTCCATTCATAAATTGCACAGGATGAATGCTTTGAAGCTTTCTCGTAGACAGGACACATCCATTGATGCATTCTCTTTTCTACTGTCTACAATCACGGACACAGTATGATATATAGACACAGAAACACTCACGTTGTCAAAGGACTTACTAGAAACAGTCCACTCCAAAACAAACAAACCAGCTTTCCTAACTATTCTCAGAACATGAGACAAAACCACAAACTCACACTCACACCCAAAAAGGCACCTCTTTCCCCCAAGTAGGTCTGTGTCCATCCGGAGTGTCCTCTGACTTGTGGGCCATACTATGTTCCACAAAAATGGCGTGTCATGTCTCCGATCTGGTCTCTTTAGCAAACTCTGTGAAGTTGTCAGGAGCCCGTGGTGAGAAACTACCTGCTTTCTCTTTAAAGGCCAGTCTTCATAGTTTCCAGGCATTTGGCTGTCCTCACATCAGTAGGTACCAAGAAAGAGTGACTCTGTCTTGTTAAATCCAAACAAGTGAGCCCACTGGGACATGGAGTGGGTTTGACTCTGTGTGCCTTGTTTCCTGGATCCCAAGATCACAGACTTTCATCACCAATAATGTAAGGTGAGGTCACTTCCTTCAAGAACTGAATGAAGTCACTGCCTTGGAAACCACTTTGTTTTAACAGTTGCTTCCAAGGTTCCCAAAAGATGGAGTCTGCCTCTACTTGCTGTGACTCATTCATAAGTTAGAATGGTATATCAACCATAGGCACCGGGGAACAGCTCTCCACACAGCCATGGTTTGGTCCATCTTCTCTACATTAGGAAGAGAGAGGCTAATTCAGACACATCCCTTCAACCTGACCAGGTTGTTTTCCATGGAAGATGACTTTTGCTCTCTCAGATCCTTCATACCTGCCTACACCTACTCAAGGGATTATTTCTGCAGGAATTTTTGAGGTTCTCAGCTGGTGGATGATACCCTACATTCCTGGATTTTAAGACCAACTCTGTCCCTGCTCTTCTGTAAAGTGAGATTGAGGGAACAGTGTATGGTTACTGTTGATAGCATGTTCGATTTGGGTTAGGAGTCATTCTGCTGGATGAATTATGGTATTGGGAACCTGTGATATTTATAAGAATATAAATGTGAAATATATGTATGAGAGCAGAGATCTAGGAGAGATTTGAAGCCCAGAAAGGCATTGGGCCCTTGATTGGTATACTTAGATTGAATTATGTTCTGCACCGAAGTCTCAGATAAATCGATATACAATGGCATAGGACCCTATACCTCGGATGATTGAAAGTAGAAGAGAACATCCAGTCAAAAAGGGATAGTCTGTAGGATTAGGAAGATAGTCAGTAGGTTTAGGAAGAAGAGTGAGTCTCGGAGTTGGACCAAAAGTTCTTTAGCAATTGGTTTTCAGTTAGAGGGTGAATGTAAATGTCAGCACATGTGAAGAGACAGTCACAATGATGAACTGGGAAAAATATGTAGGAAAGCAGATATCAATAGGGGCATTAGGAAATCAGGAAAAGTATAAAGTGAGTGATAGGATTAGATATTTTCAACAGGATTGAGGTTAAATATATAATCTTAGGAAGAAACAAATATGTAGTAACCAATAGGATTGACATTTGAGAGCAGTAGGCACCCTGGACATAGATGCTTTTAGTAATCCATGGTCACTTTCCATTTAGGCTTTGGTACAATCATATGTGTGACCTTTGAATTTTGTGTCCAGAATACTACTGTGGTAAAATGTATATGTAGATCAGGTGACATAAGTATTTCTTCCACCATAAAGGGGAGTAATATTCTGGAAACTTATAAATTAGTACTGGGGATACAAATAGGTGTACCTTGTGTTGATTATTATTGAGATGATGCATGGATAGACCATATTGTGAATAAAGTATGTAACTGGATCCAACATTAAATAATGGTTTGAGTTTGCATCTGAAAATATATTGGAAAACTTATATTGATATATATACCATCATTCCAACGAGTTATATATGCAATGTTATTATTAGGGTTACGGTTTATCGTGAAGAGTGAGTTTTGCTTCAAAAATGATTATGGAATCGAAAATAATGTGTTTAGAAAGAAGTCTAGTGAAAAGACCAGTAAAGAAACATGGAGGAATACATGTGTTCTGAAGTAGTAAGTAATTGAAAGTGAACCAAATGCCAAAAAAATTTGTGAAGTTGTGGATGAAAAAATACATCCTATGATGTCCATAAACTGAAGAAATAGTAATGTACCAGTGTTGAGTAAAAATGAACTTCAAATTACACATCATGTCCCATAGCAATCTACTTGCATTGATGTTAAACTGGGTCAGTTACTGTAGAAATATTAGGATTTTTAAGCACCATCCACTGAACTTAGTTTTCAGTAGTAGGAAAACAAAATATATTTCAGGTGTATGAATATTACTGAGAATAATCTTGTGAAAATTTGAATTTAAATGAACATAAATGAATATGAATGAATTTAGGGAGTGTATAATAAGGCACATATTTTTCATATTTTTTTAAAATCCGTAGAATATACACACACACACACGCACACACACACACACATGCACACACACACACACATTAATATTTAGCAATATATATGCCAATCGATATTCATCATGAAATATAATTCATTCACAAATCCAAAAATATTCATTTTACTGAACATGGATTTATGTATAGAGTTTTTCACTAGGAAGCTCACCCATAGGTGGAATTTTCAATTCCATCATTATTTAGGGAGAGTCATCTCTTCTCACAATTTTAATATTCCAAAGTCAGTGATCTTACAAGAATGTACGTGTGATACCAGGTAGGATATTGTATATGCATAAAAAAATTACATGTGCTGAATAGGATACAGAGAAAGGGAGATAGGAATTTACATATGTGATAACTTTAAAAAATCATGGAGAAATATTAAAATGAAAAGTTTACTAAATTTAAAACACATACTCTTGATAAAGAGGAAGACAAATACAAATATACAGCATGCTTCCTATAAAAGGACTGTACTTCTATTCAGTTAGGTTTTTTTTTCTCCATGATATTAGGATTAGTAGTCAGAGTCTAGTAGGGTATGGGTTAGTGTCAGGGATTCAGTATTTCAAATGGAAAATAGGAAAATGAATCTAATGTGTATGCAAACATGTGATACACAAAAATCTTCCCTCTCTTATCCAGAACAATGCCTTGACATAACCATCGCTAAAAGTAAGACACAATTAGAGGAGAGGAGTTAGAAAACCTGTGAATACATATGTGGAATGAAAAATGCTCAGGAGTTCACAACACTGGAGGTGGTAAAACAGTTTACAAAAGTATGGGAGAGGGTAAACACTCCAGAAACATGGAGCTGTGCTGACCTAAGAACTTATTGAGAAACTTCCTCTGAGGTTAGGCACAAGAAATATATGTATGGCAATATGTAAATCAATGGTTCTGCAACTGATGTGATTCTGCAATCTGTATATGGAGTAAAAATGGGAGCTCATATCCCACTTGAATCAAAGTGTGAAATTTGATATATCAAGAAGTATGTACTGTTTTGAACAACCTACAATAAAAATTAATTTAAAAAAGAAAAAGAAATATATGTAATTGTCAGGAGATTTAGCTTCGTTTGTAGTGACACCAAAAATCTGGGTCTGCATCTATGTGACCTGGAGGACATGGTTCTTTATTTTGTAATGAACATGAGGCAGCAGGTCTGAAATCTCCCTTTGTAGGTAAACTGTTGCTACTGGAAGCTAAGTGTCTTCCCGTGTGGTCTGTGAAGCCATTTGGTCATCCTCCACTTTTCAGGGTGTTTCTTACTGCTGCACTGGGAATTTGGTATTTGCTTCATGAAATACAATATGTTCAACTGGGACACAATGCTGGAGGGAGTTCTGTCATGTGTGGTTGGTCAGGGTCGGCAAGAGAATGTACGAACCAGGCTTCTATCCCACATAGCTTTCCCCTTGACTATAGCAAGCTGATTCTGAACATTGCCCTGAAACCTCTACATATAACAAGATGCCTTTACATATAAAGGTCTGCTGCCTGCACCATGTCAGTCGCAAGATTTGGAAGCCAATTGAAGATCCAGGTGGTCCTACCAAAAATATTTATTTACACACCTATAGTCCACTGCTCTACGCCCACTACCCAGCAGGCTCCAACTTACAGGCATCTCTGTTCTACACCATTTTCACGAAACTCAGTCAATCAAGGCACTGTTTGTTATACTCATGATCAGCAACAGGATATCTTAAGGTTATCCAGTGCCACCTGGTCATGGGGATTTCAAAAATTTCATGGTATTAATCTAGTCATTTTTCAAGGATGAAGTTGGAGGCACTGTGGGTTTCATTTAATTCAGGAACCATTAAATGGTGAGGAAGCTCATTTCAATGAAAGCTCTGGAGAACACTCACAGGCAAGCCTTCCCAAAGAGTGGCCAAAAAGACACATGAATCCAGGCCCATTGAGGTATACAATGTGAGGTCCATGTGTGTTTGGACTCTCAACTATGGCTACCAAGTCTTTAAGAATTAAATCATGTGATATCCTGGCTCAGAATCCCTGAGCTCTGTGGAAAGCCATCCTGGGCCTAGATCTCAGTTTCCAAAAGCGATTCTCATGTGTGGTCTCCAAAAATCCCAACACTATTCATGGCAATACTTCTCTGAGGTCAGTTCCAGAACTCAGTCTCTAAGGGGAATCACACCAGAGTTCAAGCCCTGGTTGACCCAGTCATCTCTTCCAACTACCACACAAATTACCACAATTAAAACAAGAACCCTCCCATATGGCCCTTATCTTCTTTCATATAGACACTCATCATAATCTGGCTGGAGGTTTCCATGAAGGGCGCAGACCAAGACAGTGTCCCAAATAAGCTCCTTTGCCCCTCATTTGCCTAAAGTCAAGGTGGCCTGGACACCCATCCTGTGAACCAAAAGTGATCAAATAGGCCTGCCATTAATACCGCTCCAATTTGAGGACTACTTTCTGTGGGGTTTAGATTCTTTATGTGAATTTTAGTCATGAGAAAACCCAAGCACAATGGGCTAGCCTCTGCAGGTTTTGTAGAACTCTTTTGACCCAAAGGATCCCATTCTCACTTGATGGAGGTCAGGAACCTTACAGAGGAAGTCGAGAGACTTCATCCCAATAATTGTTCTTTTGGCGAATTTTCTTTTGGATGCACACATGGTAACTTTCTTTAGATCCATCAGGTGCTGAGAATCTAAGCCACAGCCACACACAGGGCCAAGGGCCTGATTCAGACACAGCCCTTTCCAAAGCAATTAAGGAAAGTGCCACAGGTATGCCCATTCATTTCCATTTGAAAACTGTTTTCTTCAGGCTTCACAAAGGGGTGGCCTGAGGCAAAGACCTTCCTGACATTCAGGGCAACAGAACAATAGGTAAGCAAAAGGCCCAAAGCAGGGTTTCTCCTCTGAGACTTTCCTCGTCACACTGATATCTGAGTTTTCTGAGATGCTCGCCATCACCTACAGCTATCCAGTACATGGCCATGTCACAGAGCTTGGAGGTGGTACATATCTTGGACACAAAACCATGGGCCTATTCTTAAGATTGGCCGGAATTCAGGACGAAAATAGAAACTTAGGAAGGTAGCAGGTGTTGCTCATCGATAAGGCAAGCTACAGTCCATTCATAAACGGGGCAATATGAATGCTGAGAAGCTTTCTACTAGACACGACACATCCATTGATGAATTCTCTTTTCTAATGTCTACAACCACGGAAACAGTGGAATACACAGACATAGAAACACTCGCCCTGTAAAAAGACTTACTAGAAACAGTCCACTTCAAATGAAACAAACCGACTGTCCTACCTATTCTCAGAAAATGAGACAAAACCACAAACCCACAACCACACCCACAAAGGCACAAAGGCACCTCCTTCCCCTAAGTAGGTCTGTGACTATCCAGAGTGTCCTCTGACTTGTGGGCCATAATATGTTCCCCCAAAATGGCCTTTCCTGTCTCAGATCTTGTCTCCTTGGCCAAGTCTGTGAACTTCTTAGGAGCCAACGGTGAGCTACTACCTGCTTTCTCATGAAAAGCCCTGCATCCGAGCTTTCCTGGCATTTGGCCTTCCTCGCATCTGTAGGTACCAAAAAATACTGACCCTGTCCTTGGTAAATCCAAACAAGTGAGACCACTGGGACTGGGACTGGGACTGGCTCTGTGTGCCTGGCTTCCTGGATCCCACGTTCAGAGAGTTCCATCACCAAGAAAGTGAGGTGAGGTCACTTCCTTCCTGAACTGAATGAGGGCACTGTCTTGGCAGCCACTTTGTCCTAACTGTTGCTTCCAAGGGTCCCAAGAGATTGAGGCTGCCCCTACTTCCTGTGACATTTTCACAAGTTAGAATGGTATATCAACCAAAGGCACCCAGGAATAGATCTCCACACAGGCCTGGTTTGGTCCATGATCTCTACATTAAAAAAAATCTGATTCAGACACAACCTTTTATCCTGACAGGGTTGTTTGCCATGGAAGATGACTTTTGGTCTCTCAGGTCCTTTATTGCTTCCTACATCTTCTCCAGGGATCATTTCTGCATGGACCTTTGAGGTTCTCAGCAGGTGGAAGTTTTTCTACATTTCTGTATTGTAATATCAACTCCTTCCCTGCTCTTCTGTAAAGTTAGATTGAGGGAACAGTGTCTGGTTATGGTTAAAAACATGCTCGATTTGGGTTAGAAATCATTTTGCTGGATGAATGATCGTATTGAGAACTTGCTATGTGTAGAAGAATATATAGGTGAAATATATGTATGAAAAAAGAAATTTAAGTCTGATTTGAAGCCCAGAAGGGCATTGGGCCCTTGATAGGGATACGTGGTGTTGAATTACGTTCTGCAGAGTTGTCTCAGATAAATCGATATACAATGGCATAGCACCTTGTACGTTGCATGAATTAATGTAGAAGGAACATCAAGTCAAAAAGGCATAGTCGGTAGTGAAAGGTTAATAAAATTAATAAAATAGGTACTTGTCACTTCCTGTTTTTCTGTATGCTAAACAAAACACTGTTGAAATCTTGAGAAATGTTTGCTAATCTTGTTCTAGAATGTACTGTTCCCAACAGCCGAACTGCAGAATGTACTCCCTCACTCGGTGTCATGCAAACCACCCACTCGCCCTTACCCATCACTGAACTTCCCTCTCTTCCCTCTCCAAGGAAAGTATATAAGCTCTGCTTAAGCTGTTCTCAGAGTTCTCTGCTCTATTTAATTTAGCTCTGAGCTCCAGCATGCTGGACCACAAATAAACCCTTTGCTGTTGCATGAGACAGTCTCCTGGTAGTATCTTCCTCTGACACTCGCCTGACCTTTACATATTGAGGTTCCACCCAGTTCCAGCAGTGGCGGACGAGAGACCCCAACGGGCTCCTCTCGGAGCAAGTAAGGCGCCTCTTTCTGGTTTCAGGTTTCTTGTTAGGGCTTGGCAAAATTGCTGGCGGTGAAGAGCCTGGGCTCTCTCCGACGGTGGTTGAGAGACATGTCACAGAGACAAAGGGCACCTGTCTGGAGGACCCCGCAGAGAACTCGGGAAATCAAGGAACAATAGTCTTCTCGACTCAGTGATATTTTCTTTTAGATTCGTTATTGCCATACCATTGGGTTTTGCCGGCTACACATTCCTGGTCTCAGTGTTGGACGTTCATTGCCTGTCTTTATGGTCTTGTCTTATCTGTGTCGTGTGTCCTTGCTTTTACTGTTTGTGGAACTTTCATTATGGAACAGAGCACATCAATGCCTCTGTCCCTGACCCTTGATCACTGGACCAAAGTCCGCTTAAGGGCTCAGAATCTTTCTTTTTTTAGTAAAACGCTGGACCTGGAAGAATCTCTGTGCCTCAGAAGGGCCCATCTTTGGAGTCGTATGGCCCCTAGAAGGATCTTTCTACTCCACTCTAATTTAAAAAGTCAGAGGTATTGTCTTTCAGCCAGCGCCACATAGCCATCCGGATCAACAGCCATATATCTTAACTTGGCAGGACCTCTGCAAATCTCCTCCTCCATGGGTGAAGCCTTTCCTTGCCCCTACCTCTGATCCTACTCCTTCCCCCATGATCTCTCAAACCCTCTCAACCTCCTCCTCCTCCACCCTCTGTTCTCCCTGAGTCACAGATTTGACTCTACTGGACTCTTCTCCCCCTCCTTATCCCCTGCCCTCGTCCCCTAACACACAACACACTCTAAGTGATTCCGCTGCTGCTGACTAAGCCTCTCTACCATTGGAGGAAGCTAAGCTGGTAATAGGATCTGACAATGGACCGATGTTCATGGCCCAGGTAAGTCAGGGGTTAGCCAGGAACCTGGGGATTAATTGGAAGTTAAATTGTGCTTATAGACCACAGAGTTCAAGACAAGTAGAAAGAATGAATAGAACCATTAAAGAGACCTTAACGAAATTAATCTTAGAGACCAGCATAGGATTGGACTATGCTCCTGCCTTATGCAATGTTTCATGCAAGAAAAAATCCCTTTGTTTCTTTGAGTAACCTTACCACGTGTGAAATTCTTTATGGTGGCCCTCCTCCAGTAGGGGACCTAAGCCCAACTGTAAGACCTAAAGATCCTTTCCACACCCCCTTGCTTGACAGACTTAAAGATCCTGAAAGAACTCAGTAATACCTGTGAAAACAGCTGGCCACTGCCTACCCAACTGGGAACCAGGGGATTCCACATCCATATCAAGTAAGAGATTTCATCTATGTAAGATGATATCAGGTGTCATCCCTGGTACCCCGCTGAAAAGGACCATACCAGGTGCTATTATAACACCTACAGTGGTAAACGTAAACAGAATCACTTCCTGGATCCATGCCTCTCATCTCAAGCCTGCTCCCTGTACAGAATCTTTCTGGAAACTGAAAAAGACTGGTAACAGTTTCAAATTGTGTATTCGCAATGTGAATAAGGTTATATACTCTCCCCTTGGCTACAAGTAGTCCTAACCCTCATCAGCCCATTAAGCAGTGATGGCTGATCACAAATCCTACTGGAAAAGAAGTATGGTCTATCTCGCATACAGCCCCCTTAGGGACCTGGTGGCCATCTCTCCACCCAGACATTTGTTAGCTGGCTATAGGTATTTCCTATTGTGATATCCCTGATGAAGAGGATCCCACTAAAATACCATTAAATCCCTTCTGTACCATAGATAATGGAAACAAACATTATGGATGTAGGGACACGCGAGCCAGATGCAGGTTGGCTAGTCTAGATTACTAAGTTTGCCTGGCAGACTATCAAAGCCACAAAGAGTAATGGCTGTGTGGGGGAAAAGCCGACTTTTTCTGTATGTCATGAGAATGTGTGCATACAGGGGCTGCCTGATAAAACCCCAATTCTTCATCAAATTCAGTACACAGCATTGGCCACATTACCAATTAGACAACCAAAAACTATGGCACCCAGAGGAGTCTCTAGATCCTCAAATTTTGCGTGACCTTTTTAACTTCTGCAAGTGCTCAAAAGAGTGAAAGGAAATTCCCCTATGTGGAAGCCTTTTCCCTCCCTCACTCACATCCTGAACTATGCTTCTCCAATAGATCATTATCCTCAGCCTTCTGCTCCAGACCCTCTGATGTCACTCCCATCTCAGCAACTTGATTTCTCCCCTCCAATAACTAGATCAGAATCCGAAAGCTCCACCAGTTCTCAGACCATCGCCCCCTTGCTGAGGTAGCAGGTACATAGGTACCGCGCCACCGACTCATTCCTCTCATCTCCTGTCAGTGTCCTCACGGGGTCCCACCAGGTACTCTTACCAGCTAACCCAATGCTCAAACGAGCTGAGGAGAGCCCTGAGACCCTTATCCAAGATGTAATATAATTGGCCTTTAAAGTTGCTTTGTCATTACTGAAAACAGGTTACTAAAATTTAAAGTCCCTCACAGGATTTTGGGATCCTCACTCCCGTCTTTCACTCTGCTCTACCTGATCTACTGCTCAAGTTTGCTGCTAGGAAATTCCCAATACCCTTTCACATTATTCTTTTACATCTCTCTTTTCCCTCATTCTCAGATCCTCAGAGGTGCTCTCAGCCCCACCTTCCCCGTCTTTCCCCCTCTGTACCAGGCCCACAGAAATGTCTTAAATGACCTTCTTCAGAAGTCTTCACCATGGCTGAGTTTTGAACTTTCAGCCAAACAGTCCCAATAAAGACTTTAATGTAGATAAACTTTCTCTTTCGTATTGCCCTGTTCTATTTGGCCACTGGCTAAAAATCTCAGTACTTCTAAGCTAGACAACCCCTAACTAGTTTTTCACAAAATATGTGAACAAGTCCTCTGGCCTTCAGCTGGGGCTTCACAGAGATGGCTACATTTCTAAGATAAAGAAATTACCAACCGGGCTCCATGGTAACAGCTGGCAGGGGGAAAATAAGAAAGGGAAGAAAAAGCTCTCCTCCTCCCAGGTGTCCTTGAAAAGTTAACTTGCCAAGAACAGAAGGAAAAACAGAAACAAATACTGCTTTTTTAAACTTCTGAAGACTGTGAACTTCTGAGCCCCATCCCTTATATGTTGGGTACAAAATTCTGAAACTACCTAAACTTGAGTTTCAGGGGATTAATTGATTACAATAGAAGCAATGCCCTCTGAATCCGGTTGCAACCAAATAGGACTGTTTCCCTCTCTTGAGTGCTATCTTAGGTGCCTTGCTTTGTCAGTGCCTACAACAGCATAATTCTATATACTTAAACATCGTTTATGTTTTCATGAAATGATCAAGATATGTGATAAATTGTGTAATGGTGCAGATGTTTCCCAGAGTGCTCTATCATGACGCAGGTTCATTTGAAGATCAAATAGGGGGGGGGCATACAACCGGTTCCACTGGGAACATATATCCCTCACTTTAGCCATCCTATTAGGAATAGGAGTTGCTGCACGGGTGGGCAGAGGAACCAGTGGCATTGTCCATGGGACACAAAAGATGACCCAATTAGAAGCAGCAATAGAGCAAAAGTAAGATATTAGAAACCTCCTTCAGGGCTCTGCATGAAACTTTAACCTCTCTCTCTGAAGTTGTTTTACACAACAGTTGAGGGTTGGACCTCCTCTTCATTAGAGAAGGGGGCCTTTGTGCTGCATTGAGGGAAGAATGTTGTTTTTATGCTGACTATACTGGAGTCGTAATAAAATCTATGAGTAAATTTAAAAGACACCTTGAAAAGCATCAACAAGTGAGAGAGGGCCCAAAAGGGTGGCTTGAGTCTTGGTTCACCCAGTCCCCCTGGTTAACTACGTTTTTATCAACCCTGGCCGGTCCAACAATAATCCTCATATTATTGCTAACTATAAAACCCTGTTTGCTCAACCGTGTAATGTCTTTTCTCCAGGCTCAAATTGGAGGAGTTAAACTTATGGTAATACCCCACTAGCAGACATTGAATGTGACACCCTCCAATGATCATTTTTATGATTAAAATTAGCCAGAAGAAGAAGTGGGGAATGAAATATTAATAAAATAGGTACTTGTCACATCTTGTTTTTCTGTATGCTTAACAGAACACTGTTGAAATCTTGAGAAATGTTTGCAAAACTTGTTCCCAGAATATTCTATCCCCAGCTGCCAAATTGCAGAATGTACTCCCTCTCCCAGTTTCATGCAAACCGCCCATTCGCCCTGACCCATCAATACAATTCCCTCCCTTCTCTCTCCAGGGAAAGTATATAAGCTCTACTTCAGCTATTCTCAGGGCTATCTGCTCTATTCAGGTGAGCTCTGAACCCCAGCATTCTGGACACCCAATAAACCCTTTGATGTTGCATGAGATAGCCTGTTGGTAGTCTCCTCCTCTGAAGCTCGCACCACGTTTACTTGGATGATTGAATGTAGAAGAGAACATCCAGTCAAAAAGGGATAGTCTGTAGCAATAGGAAGATAGTCAGTAAGTTTAGGAAGAAGGGTGAGTATAAGATTTGGAACAAAAGTTTCTTAGCAATAGGATTTCGATTAGAGAGTGAATGTAAATGTCAGCACAAGTGAAGAGTCAGTCACAATGATGAAGTGGGGAAAATATGTAGGAAAGCATATATCAATAGAGACATTACAAAATCAGGCAAAGTATAAAGTGTGTTATAGGATTAGACATTTTGAACAGGGTTGAGTTTAAATATATAATCTTAGGAAGAAACAAATATGTAGTCACAAATAGGATTGACATTTGAGAGCATTGGGCAAATTTCAGGTGGATGAATATTTTGAGAATAATCTTGTGAATAGTTGATTATAAATCCACATACATGAACATGAATGAATTTAGGGAGTGAATATAAGACACATATATTTCATCTTTTGTAAAATCTGGAGAGTGTATATATATATATATATATATATATATATATATATATATATATACACATATATATACATATACATAAAACAAACACACAGACAAAAAAGTAGCAATATATATGTCAATCAAAATTCATTATAAAATATATACCATCCACAGATCTAAAAATATTCATTTTACTGAACATGGATTTATGTATAATGCTGTTCAACTAGCAAGCTCACCCATAGGTTGAATATTCAGTTCCAACAGGGTTTAGTAGGAGTGATCTCTTCTAACAATTTGTATCTGCCAAGGCAGCCACCTCACAAGAATGTACCTGTGGTACCAGATAGGAATCTATATGTGCATATAAGAATACAGAGAAAGGGAGACAGGAATTCACATATTTGTTAACCTTAAAAATACAAGGACAACTATTTCAACAAACAATTGACTAGATTTATAACTCCAACTCTGTATCATGCAAAAGGCAAGTCCATCTATACACCATGCCTACTCTGAACTGCTTGTATTTCTATTCTTTATGGGTTATTTTTCTCCATCATATTAGGATTAGTAGTCAGAGTCTGGTAGGGTATGGGTTAGAGTCAGGTATTCAGTATTTTGAATTGAAAATAGGACACTGAATCCAATGTGTATGCAAATATATGCTACGGAAAAATCTTCCCACTCTCCTCCAGAACAATGCCTTGACATTACCTTCGCCCCAAGTAAGACACAATTAGAGGAGAAGAGTTAGAAAATCTGTGAATACATATCTAGAATGGAAAATGCTCCAGATTTCACATCTTTGGAGGTGGTAGAGGAGTTTCCAAAAGTAAGAGACAGGGTAAACACTCCACAAACATGGAGCTCTGCTGGCCAAAAGACTTTTTGAGAATCTGCCTCTGAGGTTGGGCACTTGAAATATATGTTGTTGTCAGGAGCTTTAGCTTTATTTGTAGTGAAACCATCAAAGCTGGATCTGCATCTATGTGACCTGGAGGAAATGGTTACTTATTTTCAAATAAAAATGAGGCAGCAGTGATGAATTCTCTTTTTGTAGGTAAACTGTGGCCACTGAGGGCTAAGGGTCTTCCCGTGTGGACTGTGAAACCAATGGTCATCCTCCAATTTTCGTGGTGTTTCTTGCTGCTGCACTGGGAGTTTGGTATTTGCTTCATGAAATACAACGAGTTCAAATGGGACACAGTGCTGAAGGGAGTTCTGTCAGGTGTGGTTGGCAGGGTCTCCAGGAGAATGCACCAACCAGGGTTCTATCTCAAGTAGCTTGCCCCCTTGACAATAGCAACATGATACTGAACATTGCCCTGAAACGTCTCCATATAAAAATATGCCTTTACATATATGGGTGTGATGGTTGCACCATGTCAGTCACAGCCATTTGGAAGCCAATGGAAGATCCACATGGCCCCACCACAGATGTTTTATCACACATTTGCATAACACAGCTCTAGCCCCACTACTTATCAGGCCCCAACTTACTGGCATCTCTGTTCTACACCATTTTCATGAAACCCAGTCAATCAAGGCCCTGTCTGTTATACTCATGATCATCAACAGGACATCAAAGGTCCTCCAGTGCCAGCTGGTCATCGGAATTTCTAAAATTTCATGGTAATTATCTAGCATTTTTTCACAGATGCATTTGGAGGCAATGTTGGTTTCAATTCATTCAGGAACCATTAAATGGTGAGGAAGCTAATTTCAGGGAAATCTCTGGAGCACTCTCACAGGCAAGTCTACCCAAAGAGTGGCCAAAAAGTCACATGAAGCCAGGCCCATTGAGGTCTACAAAGCGAGGTCCAAGTGTGTTTTGAATCTCAATTATGCCTGCCAAGTCTTTCAGAATAAAATCATGTAATATCCTGGCTGTGATTCCCAGTGTTCTGTGGAAAGCCACTCTGGGCCTTGATCCCAGGTTCCAATGGCAACTCTCATTCCTGGCCTCCTAAAATCCCAACACAATTCATGTCAATACTTCTCTGAGGTCAGTTCCAGAACTCAGTCTCTAAGGGGAATCACAGCAGAATTCATGCCCAGGTGCACCCAGTCATCTCTTCCAACTGCCACACAAATGACCACAATTATAACCAAAACACTCCTACATGGCCCTCATCTTCTACCATAAAGATACTCATCATAACATCTGGATGGAGGTTTTCATGAGAGGCACATCCCAAGACAGTGTCCAAAATAAGCTCCCTTGCCCCTCATTTGCCGAATGTCAGGGTGGCTTGGACACCCTTTCTGTGAACCAGGAGTGATCAAATAGGCCTGCCCTTAATACTGCTTCGCTTCTCCAATTTGAGGCTCTCTGACTGTGGGGTCTAGATTCTTTTTGTGAATTGGAGTCATGAGAAAAGCCAAGCACCTCTGCAGAGATTTGAAGAACTCATTTCACCCACAGAATCCCTATTCTGACATGATGGATTTCAGAAACCTAACAAAGGAAGGCAATATAATTCATGCACATTGATTGAACGTTTTTCCATTTTGGTTTAGATGCACATATGGGATCTTTCTTTACATCCATCAGGTGCTGAGAATCTAAGTCACAGCCTAAAACAGGGCAAAGGGCCTGAATCAGACACATCCTTTTCCAATGAAATTAAGCAAAGAGCCAGAGGTGATGCACATTCATTTCCATTTGAAAACTGTTTTCTTCAGGCTTAACAAAGGGGTTGCATGAGACAAAGACCTTCCTGATATTCAGGGCAACAGAACAATAGGTAAGCAAAAGGCCCAAAGCAGGGTATCTCCACTGAGACTTTCCTGGTCACACTGATATCTGAGTTTTCTGAGATGCTGGCCATTCCATTCAGGTATCCAGTACATGGCCATGTCAAAGACCTTGTATTTGGTACATATCTTGGACACATAACCATGAGCCTATTCTAGAGAGTGGCCAGAATTCAGGAAGAAAACAGGGACTTAGGAAGGTATTAGGTGTTGCCCGTGCATAAGGAAAGCCACACTCCATTCATAAATTGGGCAGGATGAATGCTGGAAAGCTTTATACTAGACATGACACATCCATTGCTGCATTCTCTTTTCTCATGTCTACTACCACAGGCACAGTGGGATACACAGACATGGAAACACTCACCTCTTCAAACGACTTACCGGAAACAGTTCACTCCAAAACAAACAAACCGCCATTCCTACCTATTTTCAGAACATGAGACAAACCACAAACCCACACCCACTCCCAAAAAGGCACCTCCTTCCCCATAGGTGTGTGACTAACCAGAGTGTCCTCTGACTGGTGGCCATACTCTGTTCCTCCGAAATGGCCTGTCCTCTCTCAGATCTGTTTTCCTTGGCCAACTCTGTAAAGTTGTAAGGAAAAAGTGGAGAGCCACTACCTGCTTTCTCAGGAAAGCTCCCTCTTCAGAGCTCTCCAGGCATTTGGTAATCCTCACTTCAGTAGGTACCAAGAATGACCGACTATATCTTTGGTAAATCCAAACAAGTGAGCCCACTGGGACTGGGACTATGACTGCCTCTGGGTGCCTGGCTCCTTGGATACAAAGTTCAGAGAGTTCCATCACCAAGGAAATGAGGTATGTCACATTCTTTGGAACTGAATGAGGTCACTGCCTTGGCAAATGTATATCTTATGATGTGCAAAAACTGAAGAAATAATAATGTACCAGTGTCGAATACAAATGAATGACAAATTACATATCATGTCCCATAGGAGTCTACTTGCATTGATGTTAGACTGGGTCAGTTACTGTAGAATAATTAGGATTTGTATGCACCATTCACTGAAGTTAGTTTTCAGTACTAGGAAACAAATATGTATTTCAGGTGGATGAATATTTCTGATTATAATCTTGTGAAAAGTTGATTATAAATCCACATACATGAACATGAATGAATTTAGAGAGTGTATATTAGACACATACATTTCATATTTTGAAAAATTTGGAGAGTATATCTATATCTATATCTATATCTATATCTATATCTATATCTATACACACACACACACACACACACACAAACACACACACACAACACTCACAGACATTAAAAAGTACCAATATAAATGCCAATCGAATTCATCAGTAAATATATATCATCCAAAAATGCAAAAATATTTATTTTACTGAACATGAGTTAATGTATAATGTTGTTCTACTAGGACGCTCTCCTATAGGTTGAATTTTCATTTCCAACAGCATTTAGGAAGAGTGAACTCTTCTCACAATTTGTATCTGCCAAGACAGCCACCTCACAAAAATGGACGTGTGATACCTGGTAGGATTCTATATATGCAAATAAATATACATGTGTGAATAGGCTACAGAAAAGGGAAACAAGAATTCACATATTTGTTAAGTTTAAAAACACATGGAGAATATTTCAATTAAAATTTGACTAGATTTATAACTCCTACCTTATATAATGCAAATGTCAAGTCCAACTATACAACATGTCTCCTCTGAAGTGCTTGTATTTATATTGTGTTGGGTTAATTTTCTCCAATATATTAGGATGAATAGTCTGAGTCTACTAGGTATGGGTTAGTGTCAGGGATTCAGTATTTCGAATGGAAAATTGGAAAATGAATCCAATGTGTATGTAAATATATGCTGCACAAATATCCTCCTGCTCTTATCCAGAACAATGCCTTTACATTACCTTCACCCCAAGTAAGACACAATTAGAGGAGAAGAGTTACAAAATCAGTGAATACATATCTGGAATGGAAAATGCTCAGGAGTTCACAACCTTGGAGGTGGTAGAGCAGTTTCCAAAACTAAGGGACAGGGTAAACACTCCACAAACATGGAGCTCTGCTGGCATAAAAGCTTTTTGAGAAACTGCCTCTGAGCTTCCACACTTGAAATATATGTTGTTTTCAGGAGATTTGTCTTCCTTTGTAGTGAGACCATCAAAGCTGCCTCTGCATCTATGTGACCTGGAGGACATGGCTTCTTTTTTCCAATGAACTAGATGAAGCAGTGCTAAATCCTCTCTTTGTAGGTAAACTGAGGCCACTGGGGACTAAGTGTCTCCCCGTGTGGACTGTGAAGCCATTTGGTCCTCCTCCACTTTTTGTGGTGTTTTTGCTGCTGCACTGTGAGTTTGGTATTTGTTTCACGAAATACTAGGAGCTAAACTGGGACACAGTGCTGGAGGGAGTTCTGTCACGTGTGGTGGGTCAGGGTCTGCAAGAGAATGCACCAACTAGGCTCCTATCTCTCACAGCTTGCCCCATTGCCCCCTTGTCCATATCAACCTGATTCTTAATTTTCCTCTGAAAACTCTCCATATAACAATATACCTTTACATATAAGGGTCTTCTGGCTGCACCATGTCAGTTACAAGCCATTTGGAATCCAATGGTAGATCCACATGGCCCTACCACGGATGTTTTATCAAACACCTCCCCACCACTGCTCTAGACCCACTACTCAGCAGGCTCCAACTTACTGGCATCTCTGTTCTACACCATTTTCATGAAACTCAGTAAATCAAGGCACTGTCTGGTATAATCATGATCAGCAACAGGACATCCAATGTTTCTCCGGTGCCACCTGGTCATAGGAATTTCAAAAATTTCATGGTATTTATCTAGAAATTTTTCAAGCATGAAGTTGGAGGCACTGTGGATTTCAGTTCATTCAGCAAACATTAAATGGTGAGGAAGCTCATTTCAATGAAATCTCTGGAGAACTCTCACAGGCACCGCTTCCCAAAGAGTGGACAAAAGGTCACATTAGGACAGGCCCATTGTGGTCTACAATGTGAGGTCCATGTGTGTTTTGACTCTCAACTATGGCTGCCATTTCTTTAAAAATAAAATCATGTGATATCCTTGCTGAGATTTCCAGGCCTCTGTTGAAATCCACCTGGGGCCTAGGTCTCAGTTTCCAAGAGCGACTTTCATGTGTGGCCTCTTAAAATCCCAACAAAATTCATGGCAATGCTTCTCTGAGTTCATTTTCAAAACCCAGTCTCTAAGGGGAATCACACCAGAGTTCAACCCCACGTGTATCCAGTCATTTTTTCCAATGCCACACAAAAGACCAAAATCAAAACCAAAACACTCCCACATGGCCCTCATCTTATTCCATATAGTCAATCATCTTAACCTCCGGCTGGAGGTTTCCATGAGGGGCGCAGCCCAAGACAGTGTCCAAAATCAGCTCGTTAGCCCCTCATTTGCCTAAAGTCAGGGTAGCCTGGACACCGTTTCTGTGAACCAGGAGTGAACAAATAAGCCTGCCTTTAATACTTCTTTGTTTCTCCAATTTCAGGCCTACTGATTTTAGGTATCGATTCTTTAGGTGATTTAGAGTCATGCGAAAACACAAGCACCTCTGCAGGGCTTTGAAGAACTCATTTGACCCAAAGAATCCCTATTCTCATTTGATGGAGTGCAGGAACCTAACAGAGGAAGGCAAGAGACTTCATCCACAATGAATGATATTTTTTGCCATTTTGGTTTTGGAAGCTCACATGGGATCATTCTTAAGATCCATCAGGTACTGAGAATCTAAGTCACAGCCACACACAGGTCCAAAGGCTGATAAAGACACATCTCTTTCCAAAGCAATTAAGCAAAGAGCCACAGGTGAGGCCCATTCATTTCCATTTGAAAACTGTTTTCTTCAGGCTTCACAAAGGGGTGGCCTGAGGCAAAGACCTTCCTGACATTCAGTGCAACACAACAATAAGTAAGCAAAAGGCCCAAAGCAGGGTTTCTGCACTGAGATTTTTCTGGTCACACTGATATCTGAGTTTTCTGAGATGCTCGCCATTCTCTTCAGCTATCCAGTACATGGCCATGTCACAGAGCTTGGAGGTGGTACATATTTTGGACACAAATCCATGAGCCTCTTCTGGAGAGTGGCCAGAATTCAGGAAGAAAACAACAACTTAGAAAGATATCAGGTGTTGCACATCGATAAGACAAGCTGCAGTCCATTCCTATATTGGGCAGGATGAATTATGGGAAGATTTATACTAGACAGGACACATCCATTAATGCATTCTCTTTTCTAATGTCTACAACAACAGACACAGTGGGATACACAGAAACAGAAACACTCGCCGTGTCAAATGACTTACTAGAAACTGTCCACTCCAAACCAAACAAACCGCCTTTCCTATCTATTCTCAGAACATGAGACAAAACAACAAACCCACACCCACTCCCACAAAGGCACCTCCTTCCCCCAAGTAGGTCTGTGACTATCCGGAGTGTCCACTGACTGGTGGGCCATACTATGTTCCCCCGAAATGGCCTGTCTTCTCTCAGATCTTGTTTCCTTGACCAACTCTGTGAAGATGTCAGGAAAAAGTGGTTAGCCACTACCTGTTTTCTCAGGAAAGGTCCATCTTCAGAGCTCTCCTGGCATTTGGCCATCCTCACATCATTAGGTACCAAGAAAACTGACTCTGTCCTTGGTAAATCCAAACAAGTGAGCCCACTGGAACTGGGACTGGGACTGCCTCTGGGTGCCTGGCTTCTTGGATACCAAGTTCAGAGAGTTCCATCACCAAGGAAATGAGGTATGTCACATTCTTTGGAACTGAATGAGGTCACTGCCTTGGCAACCACTTTGTCCTAACAGTTGCTTCCAAGGGTAACATAAGATGGAGGTTGCCCTTACTTCCTGTGACACTTTCATAAGGTAGAATGTATATCAACCATTGGCACCCAGGAACAGCTTTCCACTCAGCCCTGGTTTGGTCCATCTTCTGTACAATAAGAAGAGAGAGAGGCAGATTCAGACACATCCCTTCATCCTGACCAGGTTGTTTGCCATGGAAGATGACTTTTGCTCTCTCAGGTGCTTCATACCTGCCTACAACTTCTCCAGGTATCATTTGTGCATGGATATTTGAGGTTCTCATCAGGTGGAAGGTCCCCAAGTTTCCTGTATTGTAAGAACCACTCTGTCCCTGCTATTCTGTAAAATGATTGAGGGAACAGTGTATACCTGGGGTTAAAAACAGGTTTGATTTGGGTTACGAGTGATTCTGTGTGATGAATAATGGTATTGGGAACCTGCAATATTTACAAGAATATAGAGGTGAAATATAAGTAGGAAAACAGAAATCTAGGTATGATTTGAAGCCCAGAAGGGTTTTGCCCTTGATTGGGATACTTAGCTTTGAATTATGTTCTGCAAAGATGCCTCAGATAATTCGATATACAATGGCATAGGACCTTGTACATTGGATGATTGAATTTAGAAGAGAACATCCAGTCAAAAAGGGATATTCAGTAGGATTAGGAAGATAGTCGGTAGGTTTAGGAAGAAGAGTGAGTATAGGATTTGGACCAAAAGTTCTTTAGCAATAGACTTTCGGTTGTAGAGTGAATGTAAATGTCAGCACATATGAAGAGTCAGTCACTATGTGGAACTGGGGAAAATATGTAGAAAAGCAGATATCAATAGAAACATTACAAAATCAGGCAAAGTATAAAGTGAGTGACAGAATTAGACATTTTCAACAGGGTTGAGTTTGAATATATAAATTAGGAAAAAAACAAATATGTAGTCACCAATAGTATTGACAATTGACAGCATTAGGCAACCTGGACATGGATGTTTTTAGAAATCCATGTTCACTTTCCATTTAGGCTTTGGTACAATCATAAGTGTGACCTTTCCATTTTTTGTCCAGAATATTACTGTGATAATGTGGTGATATGAGTATTTCTTTCACCCTTTCTGGGAGCAATATATTGAAGATGTAAAATGAGAATCGGGGGTACAAAGAGGTGTACCCTGTTTCTAGGAACATAGAGAAAAAGCATGAATAGACCATACTGTGAATAAATAATGTAACTTTTTTTGAACTTTAAATATTGAATTGAACTGATATCTGAAAAATTAAAGGAAATCGTATATTGATATACAATCATTCATTCCAACCAGGTATATATGTAATGGAAATATTAGTGTTTTGGTTTATCATGAAGAGTGTGTGAGTTTTGCTTCAAAATGATTATGGAAATTCAAAATAATGTGTTTGGAAAGAAGTCTCATAAAAGACCAGTCAAGAAACCCTGACAATACATGAGTTCTGAAGCAAGAAGTGATTAAAGTTGAAACAAATGCTTATTAATTTGTGAACTTGTGGATGAAATGTATATCCTGTGATGTGCAAAAACTGAAGAAACAATAATGTACCAGTGTCGAATACAAATGAATGACAAATTACATATTATGTCCCATAGGAGTCTACTTGCATTGATGTTAGACTAGGTCAGTTACTGTAGAATAATTAGGATTTGTATGCACCATTCACTGAAGTTAGTTTTCAGTACTAGGAAACAAATATGTATTTCAGGTGGATGAATATTTCTGATTATAATCTTGTGAAAAGTTGATTATAAATCCACATACATGAACATGAATGAATTTAGAGAGTGTATATTAGACACATATATTTCATATTTTGAAAAATTTGGAGAGTATATCTATATCTATATCTATATCTATATCTATATCTATATCTATATATATACACACACACGCACACAGACACACACACACAATACTCACAGGCATTAAAAAGTACCAATATAAATGCCAATCGAAATTCATCAGTAAATATGTATCATCCACAAATGCAAAAATATTTATTTTATTGAACATGAGTTAATGTATAATGTTGTTCTACTAGGACGCTCTCCTATAGGTTGAATTTTCATTTCCAACAGCATTTAGGGGGAGTGAACTCTTCTCACAATTTGTATCTGCCAAGACAGCCACCTCACAAAAATGTACGTGTGATACCTGGTAGGATTCTATATATGCATATAAATATACATGTGTGAATAGGCTGCAGAAAAGGGAAACAAGAATTCACAAATTTGTTAAGTTTAAAAACACATGGAGAATATTTCAATTAAAATTTGACTAGATTTATAACTCCTACCTTATATAATGCAAATGTCAAATCCAACTATACAACATGTCTCCTCTGAAGTGCTTGTATTTCTATTGTGTTGGATTAATATTCTCCATTATATTAGGATGAATAGTCTGAGTCTACTATTTATGGGTTAGTGTCAGGGATTCAGTATTTCGAATGGAAAATTGGAAAATGAATCCAATGTGTATTTAAATATATTCTGCACAAATATCCTCCGGCTCTCATCCAGAACAATGCCTTGACATTACCTTCACCCCAAGTAAGACACAATTAGAGGAGAAGTGTTACAAAATCTGTGAATATATATCTGGAATGGAAAATGCTCAGGAGTTCACAACCTTGGAGGTGGTAGAGGAGTTTCCAAAACTAAGGAACAGAGTAAACACTCCACAAACATGGAGCTCTCCTGGCCTAAAAACATTTTGAGAAACTGCCTCTGAGATTCCGCACTTGAAATATATGTTGTTTTCAGGAGATTTGGCTTCCTCTGTAGTGAGACCATCAAAGCTGGGTCTGCATCTATGTGACCTGGAGGACATGGTTTCTTATTTTCCAATGAACAAGATGAAGCAGTGCTAAATCCTCTCTTTGTAGGTAAACTGAGGCCACTGGGGACTAAGGGTCTCCCCGTGTGGACTGTGAAGCCATTTGGTCCTCCTCCACTTTTTGTGGTGTTTTTGCTGCTGCACTGTGAGTTTGGTATTTGTTTCACGAAATACTAGGAGCTAACCTGGGACACAGTGCTGGAGGGAGTTCTGTCACGTGTGGTGGGTTAGGGTCTGCAAGAGAATGCACCAACTAGGCTCCTATCTCTCACAGCTTGCCCCATTGCCCCCTTGTCCATATCAACCTGATTCTTAATTTTCCTCTGAAAACTCTCCATATAACAAGATGCCTTTACATATAAGGGTCTGCTGGCTGCACCATGTCAGTTACAAGCCATTTGGAATCCAATGGTAGATCCACATGGCCCTACCACGGATGTTTTATCAAACACCTCCCCACCACTGCTCTAGACCCACTACTCAGCAGGCTCCAACTTACTGGCATCTCTGTTCTACACCATTTTCATGAAACTCAGTAAATCAAGGAACTGTCTGGTATACTCATGATCAGCAACTGGACATCCAATGTTTCTCCAGTGCCACCTGGTCATAGGAATTTCAAAAATTTCATGGTATTTATCTAGCCATTTTTCAAGCATGAAATTGGAGGCACTGTGGGTTTCAGTTCATTCAGCAAACATTAAATGGTGAGGAAGATCATTTCAATGAAATCTCTGGAGAACTCTCACAGGCATGGCTTCCCAAAGAGTGGACAAACGGTCACATTAGGGCAGGCCCATTGAGGTCTACAATGTGAGGTCCATGTGTGTTTTGACTCTCAACTATGGCTGCCATTTCTTTAAGAATAAAATCATGTGATATCCTTGCTGAGATTCCAAGGCCTCTGTGGAAGTTCAACCGGGGCCTAGGTCTCAGTTTCCAAGAGCGACTTTCATGTGTGGCCTCTTAAAATCCCAACAAAATTCATGGCAATGCTTCTCTGAGTTCATTTCCAAAACCCAGTCTCTAAGGGGAATCACACCAGAGTTCAAGCCCACGTGGACCCAGTCATTTTTTCCAATGCCACACAAATGACCAAAATTAAAACCAAAACACTCCCACATGGCCCTCATCTTATACCATATAGTCAACCATCTTAACCTCTGGCTGGAAGTTTCCATGAGGGGCGCAGCCCAAGACAGTGTCCTTCATTTGCCTAAAGTCAGGGTAGCCTGGACACCGTTTCTATGAACAAGGAGTGAACAAATAAGCCTGCCCTTAATACTTCTGTGTTTCTCCATTTTGAGGCTTACTGATTTTAGGTATCGATTCTTTAGGTGAGTCATGCGAAAACACAAGCACCTCTGCAGGGCTTTGAAGAACTCATTTGACCCAAAGAATCCCTATTCTCATTTGATGAAGTGCAGGAACCTAATAGAGGAAGGCAAGAGACTTCATGCACAATGAATGATATTTTTTGCCATTTTGGTTTTGGAAGCTCACATGGGATCATTCTTAAGATCCATCAGGTGCTGAGAATCTAAGTCACAGCCACACACAGGTCCAAGAGGCTGATAAAGACACATCCCTTTCCAAAGCAATTAAGCAAAGACCCACAGGTGAGGCCCATTCATTTCCATTTGAAAACTGTTTTCTTCAGGCTTCACAAAGGGGTGGCCTGAGGCAAAGACCTTCCTGACATTCAGTGCAACACAACAATAAGTAAGCAAAAGGCCCAAAGCAAGGTTTCTGCACTGAGACTTTCCTGGTCACACTGATATCTGAGTTTTCTGAGATGCTCGCCATTCTCTTCAGCTATCCAGTACATGGCCATGTCACAGAGCTTGGAGGTGGTACATATTTTGGACACAAATCCGTGAGCCTATTCTGGAGAGTGGCCAGAATTCAGGAAGAAAACAACAACTTAGAAAGATAGCAGGTGTTGCACATCGATAAGACAAGCTGCAGTCCATTCATATATTGGGCAGGATGAATTATGGGAAGATTTATACTAGACAGGACACATCCATTAATGCATTCTCTTTTCTAATGTCTACAACAACGGACACAGTGGGATACACAGAAAGAGAAACACTCGCCGTGTCAAATGACTTACTAGAAACTGTCCACTCCAAACCAAACAAACCGCCTTTCCTATCTATTCTCAGAACATGAGACAAAACAACAAACCCACACCCACTCCCACAAAGGCACCTCCTTCCCCCAAGTAGGTCTGTGACTATCCGGAGTGTCCACTGACTGGTGGGCCATACTATGTTCCCCCGAAATGGCCTGTCTTCTCTCAGATCTTGTTTCCTTGACCAACTCTGTGAAGATGTCAGGAAAAAGTGGTTAGCCATTACCTGTTTTCTCAGGAAAGGTCCATCTTCAGAGCTCTCCTGGCATTTGGCCATCCTCACATCATTAGGTACCAAGAAAACTGACTCTGTCCTTGGTAAATCCAAACAAGTGAGCCCACTGGGACTGGGACTGGGACTGCCTCTGGGTGCCTGGCTTCTTGGATACCAAGTTCAGAGAGTTCCATCACCAAGGAAATGAGGTATGTCACATTCTTTGGAACTGAATGAGGTCACTGCCTTGGCAACCACTTTGTCCTAACAGTTGCTTCCAAGGGTAACATAAGATGGAGGTTGCCCCTACTTCCTGTGACACTTTCATAAGATAGAATGTATATCAACAATTGGCACCCGGGAACAGCTCTCCACTCAGGCCTGGTTTGGTCCATCTTCTCTACAATAAGAAGAGAGAGATTCAGATTCAGACACATCCCTTCATCCTGACCAGGTTGTTTGCCATGGAAGATGACTTTTGCTCTCTCAGGTGCTTCATACCTGCCTACAACTTCTCCAGGTATCATTTGTGCATGGACATTTGAGGTTCTCATCAGGTGGAAGGTCCCCAACTTTCCTGTATTGTAAGAACCACTCTGACAGCTCTTTTGTCCATTTTGGTTTGGGTGCACACATGGGATTTTTCTTTAGACCCATCATGTGCTGTGAATCTAAGCCACAGCCTCACATAGGGCCGAGAGGCTGATTCAGAAACATCCATTTCCAAAGCAATTAAGCAAAGAGGCACAGGTAATGACCATTCATTTCCATTTGAAAACTATTTTCTGCAGGCTTCATAAAGTGTGGCCTGAGGCAAAGACCTTCCTGACATTCAGGGCAACAGAATAGGTAAGCAAAAGGCCCAAAGCAGGGTTTCTCCACTGAGACTTTCTTGGGCATACTGATATCTGAGTTTTCTGAGATACTCACCATTCCCATCAGCTATCCAGTACATGGCCATGTCACAGAGATGGAGGTGGTACATATCTTGGACACAAAATCATGAGCGTATTCTGGAGAGTGTCCAGAATTCAGGAAGAAAACAGGAATTTAGAAAGATGGCAGGAGTTGCCCATCCATACGGCAACCTGCAGTCCATTCATAAATTGCACAGGATGAATGCTTTGAAGCTTTCTCGTAGACAGGACACATCCATTGATGCATTCTCTTTTCTAATGTCTACAATCACGGACACAGTATGATATATAGACACAGAAACACTCACCTTGTCAAAGGACTTACTAGACACAGTCCACTCCAAAACAAACAAACCAGCTTTCCTAACTATTCTCAGAACATGAGACAAAACCACAAACTCACACTCACACCCAAAAAGTCACCTTCTTTCCCCAAGTAGGTCTGTGACTATCTGGAGTGTCCTCTGACTTGTGGACCATACTATGTTCCCCCAAATTGGCGTGTCCTGTCTCCAATCTGGTCTCTTTGGCCAACTCTGTGAAGTTGTCAGGAGCCCATGGTGAGAAACTACCTACTTTCTCTGGAAAGGCCAGTCTTCATAGTTTCCAGGCATTTGGCTGTCCTCACATCAGTAGGTACAAAGAAAGAGTGACTCTGTCTTGTTAAATCCAAACAAGTGAGCCCACTGGGACATGGAGTGGGTTTGACTCTGTGTGCCTGGTTTCCTGGATCCCAAGATCACAGACTTTCATTACCATACTGTAAGGTGATGTCACTTTCTTCAAGATCTGAATGAAGTCACTGCCTTGGAAACCACTTTGTTTTAACAGTTGCTTACATGGTTCCCAAAAGATGGAGGCTGCCTCTACTTTCTGTGACTCATTCATATGTTAGAATGGTATATCAACCATAGGCACAGGGGAACAGCTCTCCACACAGGCATGGTTTGGTCCATCTTCTCTACATTAGGAAGAGAGAGGCTAATTCAGACACATCCAATCAACCTGACCAGGTTGTTTGCCATGGAAGATGACTTTTGCTCTCTCATGTCCTTCATAGCTGCCTACAACTTCTCCAAGGATCATTTCTGCATGGACCTTTTAGGTTTTCAGCAGCTGGAAGATCGCCTATATTCCTGTATTGTAAGACCAACTCTGTCCCTGCTCTTCTGTAAAATTAGATTGAGGGAAAAGTGTATGGTTAGCGTTAATAACATGTTCAATTTGGGTTAGGAATCATTCTCTGGAATGAATATTTGTATTAGGAACCTGCGATATTTATAAGAATATATAGGTGAAATATAAGTAGGAAAACAGAAATCTAGGTAAGTTTTGAAGCCCAGAAGGGCATTGGGCCCTTGATTGGGATACTTAGCATTGATTTATGTCCTGCACAGTTGTCTCAGTTAAATCAATATACTATGGCATAGGACCTTCTAATTTGGATGATTGAATGTGGAAGAGAACATCCAGTCAAAAAGGGATATTCGGTAGGATTATGAAAATAGTCGGTAGGTTTAGATAAAAGAGTGAGTATAGGATTTGGACCAAAAGTTCTTTAGCAATAGGGTTTCAGGTAGAGAGTGAATGTAAATGTCAGCACATGTGAAGAGTCAGTCACAATGATGAACTGGGTAAAATATGTAGGAAAGCAATATTTTGAAGACGTATAAATTAATCAGGGGTACAAATAGGTGTACCTTGTGCCTATGAATATAGAGATAATGCATGAATAGACCATACTGTGAATAAATAATATAACTGGTTCGAACCTTAAATAATGGATTGAATTGATTTCTGAAAATATACAGGAAACCTAATATTGATATACAATCATTCATTCCAAACAGTTATGCATCTAATGGTGATATTAGATTTACGGTTTATCATGAAAAGTGTGTGAGTTTTGCTTCAAAACTGATTATGAAATTAAAAAAAAATGTGTTTGCAGAGAAGTCTCATGAAAAGACCAGTCAAGAAACCGGGAGGAATACATGTGTTCTGAAGCAGGAAATGATTAAAAGTGAAAAAATACCTATAAAGTTGTGAACTTGTGGATGAAATATATATCCTATGATGTGCAAAAACTGCAGAAATATTAATGTAGCAGTGTTGAATATAAATGAACGTCAAAATACACATCATGTCCCATAGGCATCTACTTGCATTGATGTTAAACTGGGTCAGATACTGTAGAATTATTAGGATTTGTATGCACCATTCACAGAAGTGAGTTGTCAGTACAAGGAAACAAATATGTATTTCAGGTGGATGAATATTTCCAAGAATAATCTTGAGAAAAGTTGATTATATTTCCTCATGCATGAACATGAATGAATGTATGAATGTAGAGAGTGTATATAAGACACATATATTTCATGTTTTGATAAATCAGGAGAATATATATATATATATATATATATATATATATATATATATATACCAAAAAAACACACAGAGAAACATAAAAGTAGCAATATATGCCAAATGGAATTTATAATGAAATATATAACATCTACTGATGCAAAAATATATACTTTACTGAACATGGAATTATGTATAATGTTGTTGTACTAGGAAGCTCACCCATAGGTTGAATTTTTAGTTCCAACAGCGTTTAAGAGGGGTAGTCTCTTCACACAATTTATATCTGCCGAGTCAGCAACCTCACAAAAATGTACGTGTGATACCAGGTAGGATTCTATATGTACATATAAAAATACATGTGCTGTATAGGCTACAGAGAAAGGGAGGCAGGAATTTACATATTTGTTAATTTTAAAAACACATGAAAAACTATTCCAAATAAAAATTCACTAGATTTATAACACCTACCATTTATTATGCAAAAGAAAAGTTCAAAAATACACCATGCCTCCTCTGACCTGCTTGTATTTCTGTTCTATTTGGGTTATTTTTCTCCATCATATTAGGATTAGTAGTCAGAGTCTAGTAGGGTATGTGTTAGTGTCAGGGATTCAGTATTTTGAATGGAAAATAGGAAAAAGAATCCAATGTCTATCAAATATGTGCTACACAAAATATTTTCCCTCTCTCATCCAGAACAATGCCTTGACATTACCTTCGCCCCAAGTAAGACACAATTAGTGGAGAAGAGTTATAAAATCTGTGAATATATAACTGGAATGGAAAATGCTCAGGAGTTCACAACCTTGGATGTGGTAGAGAAGTTTCCATAAGTAAGGGACAGGTTAAAAACTCCACAAACATGGAGCTCTGCTGGCCTAAAGTACTTCTTGATAAACTGCCTCTGAGGTTGGGCACTTTAAATATATGTTGTTTTCAGGAGCTTTAGCTTCCTTTGTCGTGAGACCATCAAAGCTGGGTCTGATTCTATGTGACCTGGAGGACATGGTTTCTTATTTTCTAATGAACATGAGGCAGCAGTGGTGAATTCTCTCTTTTAAGTAAAATGTGACCAGTGTGTGCTAAGTATCTCCCCATCTGGGCTGTGAAGCCATTTAGTCATCCTCCACTTTTTCATGGTTTTTCTTTCTCCTGCATTGGGAGTTTGGTATTTGCTTCACGAAATACAAGGAGTTCAAAAGGGACACACTGCTGGATGGAGTTCTGCCACATGTGGTGGGTCAGGGTCTGCAGGAGAATGCACCAACCAGGCTTCTATCCCACATAGCTTTTTCCCTTGTCTATTGCAACCTGATTCTTAACATTGCCATTAAACCTCTCCATATAACAAGACGCCCTTACATATTAGTGTCTGCTGGCCTCACCATGTCTGTCACAAGCCATTTGGAAGCCAATGGCAAATCCATATGGCCACATCAGAGATGTATTATGACACACATACACACCACTGCTCTAGGCACACTACTCAGCAGGCACCAACTTACTGGCATGTGTGTTGTAGATCATTTTCATGAAACACAGTCAATCAAGGCACTGTCTAGTATACTCATGATAAACAACAGGACATCCAAAGGTTCTCCAGAGACATGTTGTATAGTTGGACTTGACATTTGCATTATATAAGGTAGGAGTTATAAATCTAGTCAAATTTTAATTGAAATATTCTCCATGTGTTTTTAAACTTAACAAATATGTGAATTCTTGTTTCCCTTTTCTGTAGCCTATTCACACATGTATATTTATATGCATATATAGAATCCTACCAGGTATCACACGTACATTTTTGTGAGATGGCTGTCTTGGCAGATACAAATTGTGAGAAGAGTTCACTCCTCCTAAATGCTGTTGGAAATGAAAATTCAACCTATAGGAGAGAGTCCTAGTAGAACAACATTATACATTAACTCATCTTCAGTAAAATAAATATTTTTGCATTTGTGGATGATACATATTTACTGATGAATTTCGATTGGCATTTATATTGGTAGTTTTTAATGTCTGTGAGTGTTGTGTGTGTGTGTGTGTATATATATATATATATATAGATATAGATATAGATATACTCTCCAAATTTTTCAAAATATGAAATATATGTGTCTAATATACACACTCTAAATTCATTCATGTTCATGTATGTGGATTTATAATCAACTTTTCACAAGATTATAATCAGAAATATTCATCCACCTAAAATACATATTTGTTTCCTAGTACTGAAAACTAACTTCAATGAATGGTGCATACAAATCCTAATTATTCTACAGTAACTGACCTAGTCTAACATCAATGCAAGTAGACTCCTATGGGACATGAAATGTAATTTGTCATTCATTTGTATTCGACACTGGTACATTATTGTTTCTTCAGTTTTTGCACATCACAGGATATACATTTCATCCACAAGTTCACAAATTAATAAGCATTTGTTTCAACTTTAATCATCTTGCTTCAGAACACATGTATTGTCAGGGTTTCTTTACTGGTCTTTTCATGAGACTTCTTTCCAAACACATTATTTTGAATTTCCATAATCATTTTGAAGCAAAACTCACACACTCTTCATAATAAACCAAAACACTAATATTTCCATTAGATATATACCTGGTTGGAATGAATGATTGTATATCAATATACGATTTCCTTTAATTTTTCAGATATCAGTTAATTCATTATTTAAAGTTCAAAAAAGTTATATTATTTATTCACAGTATGGTCTATTCATGCTTTTTCTCTATGTTCCTAGAAACAGGGTCCACCTCTTTGTACCCCCGATTCTCATTTTACATCTTCAATATATTGCTCCCAGAAATGGTGAAAGAAATACTCATGTCACCTCATGATCACAGTAATATTCTGGACAAAAAATGGAAAGGTCACACTTATGATTGTACCAAAGCCTAAATGGAAAGTGAACATGGATTTCTAAAAACATCCATGTCCAGGTTGCCTAATGCTGTCAATTGTCAATCCTATTGGTGACTACATATTTGTTTTTTTCCTAATTTATATATTCAAACTCAACCCTGTTGAAAATGTCTAATTCTATCACTCACTTTATACTTTGCCTGATTTCGTAATGTTTCTATTGATATCTGCTTTTCTACATATTTTCCCCAGTTCAACATAGTGACTGACTCTTCATATGTGCTGACATTTACATTCACTCTACAACCGAAAGTCTATTGCTAAAGAACTTTTGGTCCAAATCCTATACTCACTCTTCTTCCTAAACCTACCGACTATCTTCCTAATCCTACTGAATATCCCTTTTTGACTGGATGTTCTCTTCTAAATTCAATCATCCAATGTACAAGGTCCTATGCCATTGTATATCAAATTATCTGAGGCATCTTTGCAGAACATAATTCAAAGCTAAGTATCCCAATCAAGGGCAAAACCCTTCTGGGCTTCAAATCATACCTAGATTTCTGTTTTCCTGCTTACATTTCACCTCTATATTCTTGTAAATATTGCAGGTTCCCAATACCATTACTCATCACACAGAATCACACGTAACCCAAAACAAACCTGTTTTTAACCCCAAGTATACACTGTTCCCTCAATCATTTTACAGAAGAGCAGGGACAGAGTGGTTCTTACAATACAGGAAAGTTGGGGACCTTCCACCTGATGAGAACCTCAAATGTCCATGCACAAATGATACCTGGAGAAGTTGTAGGCAGGTATGAAGCACCTGAGAGAGCAAAAGTCATCTTCCATGGCAAACAACCTGGTCAGGATGAAGGGATGTGTCTGAATCTGAATCTCTCTCTTCTTATTGTACAGAAGATGGACCAAACCAAGGCTGAGTGGAGAGCTGTTCCCGGGTGCCAATGGTGATATACATTCTACCTTATGAAAGTGTCACAGGAAGTAGGGGCAACCTCCATCTTATGTTACCCTTGGAAGCAACTGTTAGGACAAAGTGGTTGCCAAGGCAGTGACCTCATTCAGTTCCAAAGAATGTGACATACCTCATTTCCTTGGTGATGGAACTCTCTGAACTTGGTATCCAAGAAGCCAGGCACCCAGAGGCAGTCCCAGTCCCAGTCCCAGTGGGCTCACTTGTTTGGATTTACCAAGGACAGTGTCAGTTTTCTTGGTACCTAATGATGTGAGGATGGCCAAATGCCAGGAGAGCTCTGAAGATGGACCTTTCCTGAGAAAACAGGTAGTGGCTAACCACTTTTTCCTGACATCTTCACAGAGTTGGTCAAGGAAACAAGATCTGAGAGAAGACAGGCCATTTCGGGGGAATACAGTACGGCCCACCAGTCAGAGGACACTTCGGATAGTCACAGACCTACTTGGGGGAAGGAGGTGCCTTTGTGGGAGTGGGTGTGGGTTTGTTGTTTTGTCTCATGTTCTGAGAATAGATAGGAAAGGTGGTTTGTTTGGTTTGGAGTGGACAGTTTCTAGTAAGTCATTTGACACGGCGAGTGTTTCTGTGTATCCCACTGTGTCCGTTGTTGTAGACATTAGAAAAGAGAATGCATTAATGGATGTGTCCTGTCTAGTATAAATCTTCCCATGCCCAATATATGAATGGACTGCAGCTTGTCTTATCGATGTGCAACACCTGCTATCTTTCTAAGTTCTTGTTTTCTTCCTGAATTCTGGCCACTCTTCAGAATAGGCTCATGGATTTGTGTCCACAATATGTACCACCTCCAAGCTCTGTGACATGGCCATGTACTGGATAGCTGAAGAGAATGGCGAGCATCTCAGAAAACTCAGATATCAGTGTGACCAGGAAAGTCTCAGTGCAGAAACCCTGCTTTGGGCCTTTTGCTTACTTATTGTTGTGTTGCACTGAATGTCAGGAAGGTCTTTGCCTCAGGCCACCCTTTGTGAAGCCTGAAGAAAACAGTTTTCAAATGGAAATGAATGGGCCTCACCTGTGGGTCTTTGCTTAATTGCTTTGGAAAGGGATGTGTCTTTATCAGCCTCTTGGACCTGTGTGTGGCTGTGACTTAGATTCTCAGCACCTGATGGATCTTAAGAATGATCCCATGTGAGCTTCCAAAACCAAAATGGCAAAAAATTTCATTCATTGTGGATGAAGTCTCTTGCCTTCCTCTGTTAGGTTCCTGCACTCCATCAAATGAGAATAGGGATTCTTTGGGTCAAATGAGTTCTTCAAAGCCCTGCAGAGGTGCTTGTGTTTTCGCATGACTGTATATCACCTAAAGAATCGATACCTAAAATCAGTAGGCCTCAAATTGGAGAAACACAGAAGTATTAAGGGCAGGCTTATTTGTTCACTCCTGGTTCACAGAAACGGTGTCCAGGCTACCCTGACTTTAGGCAAATGAGGGGCAAACGAGCTGATTTTGGACACTGTCTTGGGCTGCGCCCCTCATGGAAACCTCCAGCCAGAGGTTAAGATGATTGACTATATGGAATAAGATGAGGGCCATGTGGGAGTGTTTTGGTTTTAATTTTGGTCATTTGTGTGGCATTGGAAAAAATGACTGGGTCCACGTGGGCTTGAACTCTGGTGTGATTCCCCTTAGAGACTGGGTTTTGGAACTGAACTCAGAGAAGCATTGCCATGAATTTTGTTGGGATTTTAGAGGCCACGCATGAAAGTCGCTCTTGGAAACTGAGACCTAGGCCCCGGGTGGATTTCCACAGAGGCCTGGGAATCTCAGCAAGGATATCACATGATTTTATTCTTAAAGAAATGGCAGCCATAGTTGAGAGTCAAAACACACATGGACCTCACATTGTAGACCTCAATGGGCCTGGCCTAATGTGACCTTTTGTCCACTCTTTGGGAAGCCGTGCCTGTGAGAGTTCTCCAGAGATTTCATTGAAATGAGCTTCCTCACCATTTAATGTTTGCTGAATGAACTGAAACCCACAGTGCCTCCAACTATATGCTTGAAAAATGGCTAGATAAATACCATGAAATTTTTGAAATTCCTATGACCAGGTGGCACTGGAGAAACATTGGATGTCCAGTTGCTGATCATGAGTATACCAGACAGTGCCTTGATTTACTGAGTTTCATGAAAATGGTGTAGAACAGAGATGCCAGTAAGTTGGAGCCTGCTGAGTAGTGGGTCTAGAGCAGTGGTGGGGAGGTGTTTGATAAAACATCCGTGGTAGGGCCATGTGGATCTACCATTGGATTCCAAATGGCTTGTAACTGACATGGTGCAGCCAGCAGACCCTTATATGTAAAGGCATCTTGTTATATGGAGAGTTTTCAGAGGAAAATTAAGAATCATGTTGATATGGACAAGGGGGAAATTGGGCAGGCTGTGAGAGATAGGAGCCTAGTTGGTGCATTCTCTTGCAGACCCTGACCCACCACACGTGACAGAACTCCCTCCAGCACTGTGTCCCAGTTTAGCTCCTAGTATTTCGTGAAACAAATACCAAACTCACAGTGCAGCAGCAAAAACACCACAAATTGGAGGAGGACCAAATGGCATCACAGTCCACACAGGGAGACACTTAGTCCCCAGTGGCCTCAGTTTACCTACAAAGAGAGGATTCAGCACTGCTTCATCTTGTTCATTGGAAAATAAGAAACCATGTCCTCCAGGTCACATAGATGCAGACCCAGCTTTGATGGTCTCACTACAGAGGAAGCCAAATCTCCTGAAAACTACATATATTTCAAGTGTGGAAACTCAGAGGCAGTTTCTCAAAAAGTTTTTAGGCCAGCAGAGCTCCATATTTGTGGAGTGTTTACCCTGTCCCTTAGTTTTGGAAACTCCTCTACCACCTCCAAGGTTGTGAACTCCTGAGCATTTTCCATTCCAGATATGTATTCACTGATTTTGTAACTCTTCTCCTCTAATTGTGTCTTACTTGGGGTGAAGGTAATGTCAAGGCATTGTTCTGGATTTGAGCGGGAGGATATTTGTGCATTCATATATTTACATACACATTGGATTCATTTTCCAATTTTCCATTCGAAATACTGAATCCCTGACACTAACCCATACCTAGTAGACTCAGACTATTCATCCTAATATAATGGAGAAAATTAATCCAACACATTAGAAATACAAGTACTTCAGAGGAGACATGTTGTATAGTTGGACTTGACATTTGCATTATATAAGGTAGGAGTTATAAATCTAGTCAAATTTTAATTGAAATATTCTCCATGTGTTTTTAAACTTAACAAATATGTGAATTCTTGTTTCCCTTTTCTGTAGCCTATTCACACATGTATATTTATATGCATATATAGAATCCTACCAGGTATCACACGTCCATTTTTGTGAGGTGGCTGTCTTGGCAGATACAAATTGTGAGAAGTGTTCACTCCTCCTAAATGCTGTTGGAAATGAAAATTCAACCTGTAGGAGAGCGTCCTAGTAGAACAACATTATACATTAACTCATGTTCAGTAAAATAAATATTTTTGCATTTGTGGATTATACATATTTACTGATGAATTTCGATTGGCATTTATATTGGTACTTTTTAATGTCTGTGAGTGTTGTGTGTGTGTGTGTGTGTTTGTGTGTGTGTGTATATATAGATATAGATATAGATATAGATATACTCTCCAAATTTTTCAAAATATGAAATATATGTGTCTAATATACACTCTCTAAATTCATTCATGTTCATGTATGTGGATTTATAATCAACTATTCACAAGATTATTCTCAGAAATATTCATCCACCTGAAATTTGCCCAATGCTCTCAAATGTCAATCCTATTTGTGACTACATATTTGTTTCTTCCTAAGATTATATATTTAAACTCAACCCTGTTCAAAATGTCTAATCCTATCACTCACTTTATACTCTGCCTGATTTTGTAATGTCTATATTGATATATACTTTCCTACATATTTTCCCCAGTTCATCATTGTGACTGACTCTTCACCTGTGCCTACATTTACATTCACTCTCTAATCGAAATCTTATTGCTAAGAAACTTTTGTTCCAAATCTTATACTCACCCTTCTTCCTAAACTTATTGACTATCTTCCTAATGCTACAGACTATCCCTTTTTGACTGGATGTTCTCTTCTACATTTAATCATCCAAGTAAATGTGGTGCGAGCTTCAGAGGAGGAGACTACCAACAGACTATCTCATGCAACATCAAAGGGTTTATTGGGTGTCCAGCATGCTGGGGTTCAGAGCTCACCTGAATAGAGCAGATAGCCCTGAGAATAGCTGAAGTAGAGCTTATATATTTTCCCTGGAGAGGGAAGGGAGGGAATTGTATTGATGGGTCAGGGCGAGTGGGCGGTTTGCATGCAACTGGGAGAGGGAGTACATTCTGCAATTTGGCAGCTGGGGATAGAACATTCTGGCAACAAGATTTGCAAACATTTCTCAAGATTTCAACAGTGTTCTGTTAAGCATACAGAAAAACAAGATGTGACAAGTACCTATTTTATTAATATTTCATTCCCCACTTCTTCTTCTGGCTAATTTTAATCATAAAAATGATCATTGGAGGGTGTCACATTCAATGTCTGCTAGTGGGGTATTACCATAAGTTTAACTCCTCCAATTTGAGCCTGGAGAAAAGACATTACACGGTTGAGCAAACAGGGTTTTATAGTTAGCAATAATATGAGGATTATTGTTGGACCGGCCAGGGTTGATAAAAACGTAGTTAACCAGGGGGACTGGGTGAACCAAAACTCAAGCCACCCTTTTTGGGCCTCTCTCACTTGTTGATGCTCTTCAAGGTGTCTTTTAAATTTACTCATAGATTTTATTACGACTCCAGTATAGTCAGCATAAAAACAACATTCTTCCCTCAATGCAGCACAAAGGCCCCCTTCTCTAATGAAGAGGAGGTCCAACCCTCAACTGTTGTGTAAAACAACTTCAGAGAGAGAGGTTAAAGTTTCATGCAAAGCCCTGAAGGAGGTTTCTAATATCTTACTTTTGCTCTATTGCTGCTTCTAATTGGGTCATCTTTTGTGTCCCATGGACAATGCCACTGGTTCCTCTGCCCACCCGTGCAGCAACTCCTATTCCTAATAGGATGGCTAAAGTGAGGGATATATGTTCCCAGTGGAACCGGTTGTATGCCCCCCCTATTTGATCTTCAAATGAACCTGCGTCATGATAGAGCACTCTGGGAAACATCTGCACCAATACACAATTTATCACATATCTTGATCATTTCATGAAAACATAAATGATGTTTAAGTATATAGAATTATGCTGTTGTAGGCACTGACAAAGCAAGGCACCTAAGATAGCACTCAAGAGAGGGAAACAGTCCTATTTGGTTGCAACCGGATTCAGAGGGCATTGCTTCTATTGTAATCAATTAATCCCCTGAAACTCAAGTTTAGGTAGTTTCAGAATTTTGTACCCAACATATAAGGGATGGGGCTCAGAAGTTCACAGTCTTCAGAAGTTTGAAAAAGCAGTATTTGTTTCTGTTTTTCCTTCTGTTCTGGGCAAGTTAACTTTTCAAGGACACCTGGGAGGAGGAGAGCTTTTTCTTCCCTTTCTTATTTTCCCCCTGCCAGCTGTTACCATGGAGCCCGGTTGGTAATTTCTTTATCTTAGAAATGTAGCCATCTCTGTGAAGCCCCAGCTGAAGGCCAGAGGACTTGTTCACATATTTTGTGAAAAACTAGTTAGGGGTTGTCTAGCTTAGAAGTACTGAGATTTTTAGCCAGTGGCCAAGTAGAACAGGGCAATACGAAAGAGAATGTTTATCTACATTAAAGTCTTTATTGGGACTGTTTGGCTGAATGTTCAAAACTCAGCCATGGTGAAGACTTCTGAAGAAGGTCATTTAAGACTTTTCTGTGGGCCTGGTACAGAGGGGGAAAGACGGGGAAGTTGGGGCTGAGAGCACCTCCGAGGATCTGAGAATGAGGGAAAAGAGAGATGTAAAAGAATAATGCGAAAGGGTATTGGGAATTTCCTAGCAGCAAACTTGAGCAGTAGATCAGGTAGAGCAGAGTGAAAGACGGGAGTGAGGATCCCAAAATCCTGTGAGGGACTTTAAATTTTAGTAACCTGTTTTCAGTGATGACAAAGCAACTTTAAAGGCCATTTATATTACATCTTGGATAAGGGTCTCAGGGCTCTCCTCAGCTCGTTTGAGCATTGGGTTAGCTGGTAAGAGGACCTGGTGGGACCCGGTGAGGGCACTGAAAGGAGATGAGAGGAATGAGTCGGTGGAGCGGTACCTATGTACCTGCTACCTCAGCAAGGGGGCGATGGTCTGAGAACTGGTGGAGCTTTGGGTTTCTGATCTAGTTATCGTAGGGGAGAAATCAAGTTGCTGAGATGGGAGTGACATCAGAGGGTCTGGAGCAGAAGGCTGAGGATAATGATCTATTGGAGAAGCATAGTTCAGGATGTGAGTGAGGGAGGGAAAAGGCTTCCACATAGGGGAATTTCCTTTCACTCTTTTGAGCACTTGCAGAAGTTAAAAAGGTCACGCAAAATTTGAGGATCTAAAGACCCCTCTGGCTGCCATAGTTTTTGGTTGTCTAATTGGTAATGTGGCCAATGCTGTGTACTGAATTTGATGAAGAATTGGGGTTCCATCAGGCAGCCCCTGTATGCACACATTCCCATGACATACAGAAAAAGTCGGCTTTTCCCCCACACAGCCATTACTCTTTGTGGCTTTGATAGTCTGCCAGGCAAACTTAGTAATCTAGACTAGCCAACCTGCATTGGCTCGCGTGTCCCTAAATGCATAATGTTTGTTTCCATTATCTATGGTACAGAAGGGATTTAATGGTATTTTAGTGGGATCCTCTTCATCAGGGATATCACAATAGGAAATACCTATAGCCAGCTAACAAATGTCTGGGTGGAGAGATGGCCACCAGGTCCCTAAGGGGGCTGTATGCGAGATAGACCATACTTCTTTTCCAGTAGGATTTGTGATCAGCCATCACTGCTTAATGGGATGATGAGGGTTAGGACTACTTGTAGCCAAGGGGAGAGTATATAACCTTATTCACATTGCGAATACACAATTTGAAACTGTTACCAGTCTTTTTCAGTTTCCAGAAAGATTCTGTACAGGGAGCAGGCTTGAGATGAGAGGCATGGATCCAGGAAGTGATTCTGTTTACGTTTACCACTGTAGGTGTTATAATAGCACCTGGTATGGTCCTTTTCAGCGGGGTACCAGGGATGACATCTGATATCATATTACATAGATGAAATCTCTTACTTGATATGGATGTGGAATCCCCTGGTTCCCAGTTGGGTAGGCAGTGGCCAGCTGTTTTCACAGGTATTACTGAGTTCTTTCAAGATCTTTAAGTCTGTCAAGCAAGGGGGTGTGGAAAGGATCTTTAGGTCTTACAGTTGGGCTTAGGTCCCCTACTGGAGGAGGGCCACCATAAAGAATTTCACACGTGGTAAGGTTACTCAAAGAAACAAAGGGATTTTTTTCTTGCATGAAACATTGCATAAGGCAGGAGCATAGTCCAATCTTATGCTGGTCTCTAAGCTTAATTTCGTTAAGGTCTCTTTAATGGTTCTATTCATTCTTTCTACTTGTCTTGAACTCTGTGGTCTATAAGCACAATTTAACTTCCAATTAATCCCCAGGTTCCTGGCTAACCCCTGACTTACCTGGGCCATGAACATCGGTCCATTGTCAGATCCTATTACCGGCTTAGCTTCCTCCAATGGTAGAGAGGCTTAGTCAGCAGCAGCGGAATCACTTAGAGTGTGTTGTGTGTTAGGGGACGAGGGCAGGGGATAAGGAGGGGGAGAAGAGTCCAGTAGAGTCAAATCTGTGACTCAGGGAGAACAGAGGGTGGAGGAGGAGGAGGTTGAGAGGGTTTGAGAGATCATGGGGGAAGGAGTAGGAGCAGAGGTAGGGGCAAGGAAAGGCTTCACCCATGGAGGAGGAGATTTGCAGAGGTCCTGCCAAGTTAAGATATATGGCTGTTGATCCGGATGGCTATGTGGCGCTGGCTGAAAGACAATACCTCTGACTTTTTAAATTAGTGGGAAGTAGAAAGATCCTTCTAGGGGCCATACAACTCCAAAGATGGGCCATTCTGAGGCACAGAGATTCTGCCAGGTCCAGCGTTTTACTAAAAAAAAAAAAGATTCTGAGTCCTTAAGCGGACTTTGGTCCAGTGATCAAGGGTCAGGGACAGAGGCATTGACGTGCTCTGTTCCATAATGAAAGTTCCACAAACAGTAAAAGCAAGGACACACGACACAGATAAGACAAGACCATAAAGACAGGCAATGAACGTCCAACACTGAGACCAGGAATGAGTAGCCGGCAAAACCCAATGGTATGGCAATAACGAATCTAAAAGAAAATATCACTGGGTCGAGAAGACTATTGTTCCTTGATTTCCCGAGTTCTCTGCGGGGTCCTCCAGACAGGTGCCCTTTGTCTCTGTGACACGTCTCTCAGCCACCGTCGGAGAGATCCCAGGCTCTTCATCGCCAGCAAATTTGCCAAGCCCTAACAAGAAACCTGAAACCAGAAAGAGGCGCCTTACTTGCTCCGAGAGGAGCCCGTTGGGGTCTCTCGTCCGCCACTGCTGGAACTCGGTGGAACCTCAATGTGTAAAGGTCAGGCGAGTGTCAGAGGAAGATACTACCAAGAGACTGTCTCATGCAGCAGCAAAGGGTTTATTTGTGGTCCAGCATGCTGAAGCTCAGAGCTAAATTAAATAGAGCAGAGACCTCTGAGAACAGCTTAAGCAGAGCTTATATACTTTCCTTGGAGAGGGAAGAGAGGAAAGTTTAGTGATGGGTAAGGGCGAGTGGGCGGTTTGCATGACACCGAGTGAGGGAGTACATTCTGCAGTTCGGCTGTTGGGAACAGTACATTCTAGAACAAGATTAGCAAACATTTCTCAAGATTTCAAAAGTGTTTTGTTAAGCATACAGAAAAACAGGAAGTGACAAGTACCTATTTGATTAATTTTATTAACCTTTCACTACCGACTATGCCTTTTTGACTTGATGTTCCTTCTACATTAATTCATGCAACGTACAAGGTGCTATGCCATTGTATATCGATTTATCTGAGACAACTCTGCAGAACGTAATTCAACACCACGTATCCCTATCAAGGGCCCAATGCCCTTCTGGGCTTCAAATCAGACTTAGATTTCTTTTTTCATACACATATTTCACCTATATATTCTTCTACACATAGCAAGTTCTCAATACGATCATTCATCCAGCAAAATGATTTCTAACCCAAATCGAGCATGTTTTTAACCATAACCAGACACTGTTCCCTCAATCTAACTTTACAGAAGAGCAGGGAAGGAGTTGATATTACAATACAGAAATGTAGAAAAACTTCCACCTGCTGAGAACCTCAAAGGTCCATGCAGAAATGATCCCTGGAGAAGATGTAGGAAGCAATAAAGGACCTGAGAGACCAAAAGTCATCTTCCATGGCAAACAACCCTGTCAGGATAAAAGGTTGTGTCTGAATCAGATTTTTTTTTAATGTAGAGATCATGGACCAAACCAGGCCTGTGTGGAGATCTATTCCTGGGTGCCTTTGGTTGATATACCATTCTAACTTGTGAAAATGTCACAGGAAGTAGGGGCAGCCTCAATCTCTTGGGACCCTTGGAAGCAACAGTTAGGACAAAGTGGTTGCCAAGACAGTGCCCTCATTCAGTTCAGGAAGGAAGTGACCTCACCTCACTTTCTTGGTGATGGAACTCTCTGAACGTGGGATCCAGGAAGCCAGGCACACAGAGCCAATCCCAGTCCCAGTCCCAGTGGTCTCACTTGTTTGGATTTACCAAGGACAGGGTCAGTATTTTTTGGTACCTACAGATGTGAGGAAGGCCAAATGCCAGGAAAGCTCGGATGCAGGGTTTTTCATGAGAAAGCAGGTAGTTGCTCACCGTTGGCTCCTAAGAAGTTCACAGAGTTGGCCAAGGAGACAAGATCTGAGACAGGAAAGGCCATTTTGGGGGAACATATTATGGCCCACAAGTCAGAGGACACTCTGGATAGTCACAGACCTACTTAGGGGAAGGAGGTGCCTTTGTGGGTGTGGTTGTGGGTTTGTGGTTTTGTCTCATTTTCTGAGAATAGGTAGGACAGTCGGTTTGTTTCACTTGAAGTGGACTGTTTCTAGTAAGTCTTTTCACAGGGCGAGTGTTTCTATGTCTGTGTATTCCACTGTTTCCGTGGTTGTAGACATTAGAAAAGAAAATTCATCAATGGATGTGTCGTGTCTAGTAGAAAGCTTCTCAGCATTTATATTGCCCCGTTTATGAATGGACTGTAGCTTGCCTTATCGATGAGCAACACCTGCTACCTTCCTAAGTTTCTATTTTTGTCCTGAATTCCGGCCAATCTCAAGAATAGGCCCATGGTTTTGTGTCCAAGATATGTACCACCTCCAAGCTCTGTGACATGGCCATGTACTGGATAGCTGTAGGTGATGGCGAGCATCTCAGAAAACTCAGATATCAGTGTGACCAGGAAAGTCTCAGAGGAGAAATGCTGCTTTGGGCCTTTTTCTTACCTATTGTTCTGTTGCCCTGAATGTCAGGAAGGTCTTTGCCTCAGGCCACCCCTTTGTGAAGCCTGAAGAAAACAGTTTTCAAATGGAAATGAATGGGCATACTTGTGGCACTTTCCTTAATTGCTTTAGAAAGGGATGTGTCTGAATCAGGCCCTTGGCCCTGTGTGTGGCTGTGGCTTAGATTCTCAGCACCTGATGGATCTAAAGAAAGTTACCATGTGTGCATCCAAAAGAAAATTCGCCAAAAGAACAATTATTGGGATGAAGTCTCTCGACTTCCTCTGTAAGGTTCCTGACCTCCATCAAGTGAGAATGGGATCCTTTGGGTCAAAAGAGTTCTACAAAACCTGCAGAGGCTAGCCCATTGTGCTTGGGTTTTCTCATGACTAAAATTCACATAAAGAATCTAAACCCCACAGACAGTAGTCCTCAAATTGGAGCGGTATTAATGGCAGGCCTATTTGATCACTTTTGGTTCACAGGATGGGTGTCCAGGCAACCTTGACTTTAGGCAAATGAGGGGCAAAGGAGCTTATTTGGGACACTGTCTTGGTCTGCGCCCCTCATGGAAACCTCCAGCCAGATTATGATGAGTGTCTATATGAAAGAAGATGAGGGCCATATGGGAGGGTTCTTGTTTTAATTGTGGTAATTTGTGTGGTAGTTGGAAGAGATGACTGGGTCCACCAGGGCTTGAACTCTGGTGTGGTTCCCCTTAGAGACTGAGTTCTGGAACTGACCTCAGAGAAGTATTGCCATGAATAGTGTTGGGATTTTAGGAGACCACGCATGAGAATCGCTTTTGGAAACTGAGATCTAGGCCCAGGATGGCTTTCCACAGAGCTCAGGAATTCTGAGCCAGGATATCACATGATTTAATTCTTAAAGACTTGGTAGCCATAGTTGAGAGTCCAAACACACATGGACCTCACATTGTATACCTCAATGGGCCTGGATTCATGTGTCCTTTTGGCCACTCTTTGGGAAGGCTTGCCTGTGAGTGTTCTCCAGAGCTTTCATTGAAATGAGCTTCCTCACCATTTAATGGTTCCTGAATTAAATGAAACCCACAGTGCCTCCAACTTCATCCTTGAAAAATGACTAGATTAATACCATGAAATTTTTGAAATCCCCATGACCAGGTGGCACTGGATAACCTTTAGATATCCTTTTGCTGATCATGAGTATAACAAACAGTGCCTTGATTGACTGAGTTTCGTGAAAATGGTGTAGAACAGAAATGCCAGTAAGTTGGAGCCTGCTGGGTAGTGGGTGTAGAGCAGTGGACTATAGGTGTGTAAATAAATATTTTTGGTAGGACCACCTGGATCTTCCATTGGCTTCCAAAACTTGCGACTGACATGGTGTAGGCAGCAGACCTTTATATGTAAAGGCATCTTGTTATATATGTAGAGGTTTCAGGGCAATGTTCAGAATCAGGTTGCTATAGTCAAGGGGAAAGCTATGTGGGATAGAAGCCTGGTTCGTACATTCTCTTGCCGACCCTGACCAACCACACATGACAGAACTCCCTCCAGCATTGTGTCCCAGTTGAACATATTGTATTTCGTGAAGCAAATACCAAATTCCCAGTGCAGCAGTAAGAAACACCCTGAAAAGTGGAGGATGACCAAATGGCTTCACAGACCACACGGGAAGACACTTAGCTCCCAGTGGCAACAGTTTACCTACAAAGGGAGAATTCAGACCTGCTGCCTCATGTTCATTACAAAATAAAGAACCATGTCCTCCAGGTCACATAGATGCAGAAACAGATTTTTGGTGTCACTATAAACGAAGCTAAATCTCCTGACAATTACATATATTTCTTTTTCTTTTTTTAATTAATTTTCATTGTAGGTTGTTCAAAACATTACATACTTCTTGATATATCATATTTCACACTTTGATTCAAGTGGGATATGAGCTCCCATTTTTACTCCATATACAGATTGCAGAATCACATCAGTTGCAGAACCATTGATACATATTGCCATACATATATTTCTTGTGCCTAACCTCAGAGGAAGTTTCTCAATAAGTCTTTAGGTCAGCACAGCTCCATGTTTCTGGAGTGTTTAAACTCTCCCATACTTTTGTAAACTATTTTACCACCTCCAGTGTTGTGAACTCCTGAGCATTTTTTATTCCACATATGTATTCACAGGTTTTCTAACTCCTCTCCTCTAATTGTGTCTTACTTTTACCGATGGTTATGTCAAGGCATTGTTCTGGATAAGAGAGGGAAGATTTTTGTGTATCACATGTTTGCATACACATTAGATTCATTTTCCTATTTTCCATTTGAAATACTGAATCCCTGACACTAACCCATACCCTACTAGACTCTGACTATTAATCCTAATATCATGGAGAAAAAAAACCTAACTGAATAGAAGTACAGTCCTTTCATAGGAAGCATGGTGTATATTTGTATTTGTCTTCTGCTTTATCAAGAGTATGTGTTTTAAATTTAGTAAACTTTTCATTTTAATATTTCTCCATGATTTTTTAAAGTTATCACATATGTAAATTCCTGTCTCCCTTTCTCTGTATCCTATTCAGCACATGTAATTTTTTTATGCATATACAATATCCTACCTGGTATCACACGTACATTCTTGAAAGATCACTGGCTTTGGAATATAAAAATTGTGAGAAGAGATGACTTTCCCTAAATAATGATGGAACTGAAAATTCCACCTATGGGTGAGCTTCCTAGTGAAAAACACTATACATAAATCCATGTTCAGTAAAATGAATATTTTTGGATTTGTGAATGAATTATATTTCATGATGAATATCGATTGGCATATATATTGCTAAATATTAATGTGTGTGTGTGCGTGTGTGTGTGTGTGTGCGTGTGTGTGTGTGTGTGTGTATTCTCCAGATTTTAAAAAAATATGAAAAATATGTGTCTTATTATACACTCCCTAAATTCATTCATATTCATTTATGTTCATTTAAATTCAAATTTTCACAAGATTATTCTCAGTAATATTCATACACCTGAAATATATTTTGGTTTCCTACTACTGAAAACTAAGTTCAGTGGATGGTGCTTAAAAATCCTAATATTTCTACAGTAACTGACCCAGTTTAACATTAATGCAAGTAGATTCCTATGGGACATGATGTGTAATTTGAAGTTAATTTTACTCAACACTGGTACATTACTATTTCTTCAGTTTATGGACATCATAGGATGTATTTTTTCATCCACAACTTCACAAATTTTTTTGGCATTTGGTTCACTTTCAATTACTTACTACTTCAGAACACATGTATTCCTCCATGTTTCTTTACTGGTCTTTTCACTAGACTTCTTTCTAAACACATTATTTTCGATTCCATAATCATTTTTGAAGCAAAACTCACTCTTCACGATAAACCGTAACCCTAATAATAACATTGCATATATAACTCGTTGGAATGATGGTATATATATCAATATAAGATTTCCAATATATTTTCAGATGCAAACTCAAACCATTATTTAATGTTGGATCCAGTTACATACTTTATTCACAATATGGTCTATTCATGCATCATCTCAATAATCATCAACACAAGGTACACCTATTTGTATCCCCAGTACTAATTTATAAGTTTCCAGAATATTACTCCCCTTTATGGTGCAAGAAATACTCATGTCACCTGATCTACATATACATTTTATCACAGTAGTATTCTGTACACAAAATGCAAAGGTCACACATATGATTGTACCAAAGCCTAAATGGAAAGTGACCATGGATTACTAAAAGCATCTATGTCCAGGGTGCCTACTGCTCTCAAATGTCAATCCTATTGGTTACTACATATTTGTTTCTTCCTAAGATTATATATTTAACCTCAAGCCTGATGAAAATATCTAATCCTATCACTCACTTTATACGTTTCCTGATTTCCTAATGCCCCTATTGATATCTGCTTTCCTACATATTTTCCCAGTTCATCATGTGACTGTCTCTTCACATGTGCTGACATTTACATTCACCCTCTAACTGAAAACCAATTGCTAAAAAACTTTTGGTCTAACTCCGAGACTCACTTTTCTTCCTAAACCTACTTACTATCTTCCTAATCCTACAGACTATCCCTTTTGACTGGATGTTCTATTCTACTTTCAATCATCCGAGGTATAGGGTCCTATGCCATTGTATATCGATTTATCTGAGACCTCGGTGCAGAACATGATTCAATCTAAGTATACCAATCAAGGGCCCAATGCCTTTCTGGGCTTCAAATCTTTCCTAGATCTCTGTTCTCATACATATATTTCACATTTATATTCTTATAAATATCACAGGTTCCCAATACCATAATTCATCCAGCAGAATGACTCCTAACCCAAATCGAACATGCTATTAACACTAACCATACACTGTTCCCTCAATCTCACTTTACAGAAGAGCAGGGACAGAGTTGGTCTTAAAATCCAGGAAGGTAGGGTATCATCCACCAGCCGGGAACCTCAAAAGTCCCTGCAGAAATAATCCCTGGAGAAGGTGTAGGCAGGTATGAAGGATCTGAGAGAGCAAAAGTCATCTTCCATGGCAAACAACCTGGTCAGGTTGAAGGGATGTGTCTGAATTAGCCTCTCTCTTCCTAATGTAGAGAAGATGGACCAAACCATGGCTGTGTGGAGAGCTGTTCCCCGGTGCCTATGGTTGATATACCATTCTAACTTATGAATGAGTCACAGCAAGTAGAGGCAGACTCCATCTTTTGAGAACCTTGGAAGCAACTGCTAAAACAAAGTGGTTTCCAAGGCAGTGACTTCATTCAGTTCTTGAAGGAAGTGACCTCACCTTACATTATTGGTGATGAAAGTCTGTGATCTTGGGATCCAGGAAACCAGGCACACAGAGTCAAACCCACTCCATGTCCCAGTGGGCTCACTTGTTTGGATTTAACAAGACAGAGTCACTCTTTCTTGGTACCTACTGATGTGAGGACAGCCAAATGCCTGGAAACTATGAAGACTGGCCTTTCCAGAGAAAGCAGGTAGTTTCTCACCACGGGCTCCTGACAACTTCACAGAGTTGGCTAAAGAGACCAGATTGAAGACAGGACACGCCATTTTTGGGGAACATAGTATGGCCCACAAGTCAGAGGACACTCCGGATAGACACAGACCTACTTTGGGGAAAGAGGTACCATTTTGGGTGTGAGTGTGAGTTTGTGGTTTTGTCTCATGTTCTGAGAATAGTTAGGAAAGCTGGTTTGTTTGTTTTAGAGTGAACTGTTTCTAGTAAGTCCTTTGACAACGTGAGTGTTTCTGTGTCTATATATCATACTGTGTCCGTGATTGTAGACATTAGAAAAGAGAATGCATCAATGGATGTGTCCTGTCTACGAGAAAGCTTCAAAGCATTCATCCTCTGCAATTTATGAATGGACTGCAGCTTGCCGTATGGATGGGCAATTCCTGCCATCTTTCTAAATCCTGTTTTCTTCCTGAATTCTGGACACTCTCCAGAATACGCTCATGATTTTGTGTCCAAGATATGTACCACCTCCATTTCTGTGACATGGCCATGTACTGGATAGCTGATGCGAATGGTGAGTATCTCAGAAAACTCAGATATCAGTATGCCCAAGAAAGTCTCAGTGGAGAAACCCTGCTTTGGGCCTTTTGCTTACCTATTCTGTTGCCCTGAATGTCAGGAAGGTCTTTGCCTCAGGCCACACTTTGTGAAGCCTGCAGAAAATAGTTTTCAAATGGAATTGAATGGTCACTACCTGTGCCTCTTCGGTTAATTGCTTTGGAAATGGATGTGTCTGAATCAGCCTCTTGGCCCTATGTGAGGCTGTGGCTTAGATTCACATCACATGATGGGTCTAAAGAAAAATCCCATGTGTGCATCCAAAACCAAAATGGACAAATGAACTGTCATGGTGGATAGAGTCTCTCGCCTTCCTCTGTAAGGTTCCTGACCTCCATTAAGTGAGAATAGGGATCATTTGGGTCAAGTGAATTCTTTAAAGCCCTGCAGAGGCTATCCCATAGGTTCGTGGGTTTTCTCATGACTCCAATTCACATCTATGTTTACAGAAGAGCAGGGACAGTGTTGGTCTTACAATACAGGAATGCAGTGGATCTTCCATCTGTTGAGAACCTCAAAGCTCCATGCAGAAATGATCTCTGGAGAAGATGTAGGCAGCTATGTAAGACCTGAGAGAGTAAAAATCATCTTCCATGGCAAACAACCTGGTCAGGATTAAGGGTTGCATCAGAATGAGCCTATCTCTTCTTAATGTAGAGAAGATGGACCAAACCCGGCCTGTGTGGAGAGCTGTTCCCTTTTGCCTACGGGTGATATACCATTTTAACTTGTGAAAGTGTCACAGGAAGTAGGGGCAGCCCTCATCTCATGGGACCGTTGGGAGCAATTGTTATGACAAAGTGGTTGCCAAGGCAGTGATCTCATTCAGTTCCTGAAGGAAGTGATCTCATCTCACTTCCTTGGTGATGGAACTCTCTGAACTTGGTATACAGAAAGCCAGGCACCCAGAGCCAGTCCCAGTCCTAGTCCCAGTGGTCTCACTTTTTTGGATTTACAAAGGACAGAGTCAGTCTTTCTTGATACCTACTGATGTGAGGATGGACAAATGCCAGGAAAGCTCGGAAGAGGGGCTCTTCCTGAGAAAGCAGATAGTGGCTAACTCCTGGCTTCTAACAACTTCACATTGTTGGCCAAGAAGACCAGATCTGAGACAGGGCAGGCCATTTCGGAGGATCATAGTATGGCCCATCAGTCAGAGCACACTCCGGAGAGTCACAGACCTATTTGGGGGAAGGAGGTGCCATTGCGGGTGTGGGTTTGTGGTTTTGTCTCATGTTCTGAGAATAGGTAGAAAAGGCAGTTTGTTTGGTTTGGAGTGAACTGTTTCTAGTAAGTCGTTTGACAATGCAAGTGTTTCTATGTCTGTGTATCCCACTGTGTCCATGCTTGTAGACATTAGAAAAGAGAATGCATCAATGGATGTGTCCTGTCTCATAGAAAGCTTCCCAGCATTCATCCAGCACAATTTATGAATTGACTGTGGCTTGCCTTATTGATGGGCGATACCTGCTACCTTCCTAAGTTGCTGTTTTCTTCCTGAATTATGGCCAATCTCCAGAATAGGCTCATGGTTTTGTGTCCAAGATATGTACTACCTCCAAGCTCTGTGACATGGCCATGTACTGGATAGCTGAATGGAATGGCGAGCATCTCAGAAAACTCAGATATCAGTGTGACCAGTAAAGTCTCAGTGGAGAATCCCTGCTTTGGGCCATTTGCTTACCTATTGTTCTGTTGCCCTGAGAGTCAGGAAGGTCTTTGTCTCAGGCCAACCCTTTGTGAATCCTGAAGGAAAGATTTTTCAAATGGAAATGAATATGCTTTACCTTTGGCTCTTTCCTTAATTGATTTGGAAAGAGATGTGTGTGAATCAGCCTTGGCCCAGTGTGATTCTTTGACTTAGATTCTCAGCACCCGATGGATCTAAAGAAAGATCCCATGGGTGCATAAAATACAAAATGGCAAAAAAAGCAGTCATTGTGGATGAAGTATTTTGCCTTCCTCTGTAAGGTTCCTGAATTCCATCAAGTTAGAATAGGGATCTTTTGGGTCAAATGAGTTCTTCAAATCTATTCAGAGGCTATCCAATAGGTGCTTGAGTTTTCTCATCTTTCCAATTCACATAAAGAATCTGTACCCGACACTCAGTAGGACTCAAATTGGAGAAGCAGAGCAGTATTAAGGGCAGGCCTATTTGATCACTCCTGGTACACAGGAAGGGTGTACAGGCCACTGGGAATTTAGGCAAATGAGGGGCAACAGAGCTTATTTTGGACACTGTCTTGGGCTACGCTAATGCTATCAAATGTCAATCCTATTGTTGACTTCATATTTGTTTTATCCTAAGCTCACATATTCATCCTCAACTCTGTTTAAAATATCTAATCCCATCACTCACTTTATTCTTTTCCTGATTTCCTAATGTCTCTATTGATATCTGCTTTCCTACATATTTTGCCCTGTGCATCATTGTGACTGACTCTTCACTTGTGTTGACATTTACATTGACTCTCTAACCAAAACCCTATTGCTAAAGAACTTTTGTTCCAAATCCTATACTCACTTTTCTTCCTAAACTTACCGACTATCTTTCTAATCCAACTGACTATAACATTTTGAATGGATGTTCCCTTCTACATTCAATGATCCAAGTACAGTTCAGGTTTCTATTCAACCGGGTGAGGGAGTAGATTCTGCAGTTTGGCAATTGGGGACAGCACATTCTGGCAACATGATTAGCAAAGAGTTCTCAAGATTTCAAAAGTGTTTTGTTAAGTGTACAGAAAAACAGGAAGTGACAAGTACATATTTTATTAACCTTTCATTCCCCACTTCTTTTTCTGGCTACTTTTAATCATTAAAGTGATCTTTGTGGGGTGTCACATTCTATGTCTGCTAGTGGGGTAGTACCATAATTTTAATTTGTCCAATTTGAGCTTGGAGAAAAGAAATTACATGATTGAGGAAACAGGGTTTTATAGTTAGTAATACTATGAGGATTATTATTGGACCGGCCAGGGTTGATAAAAACGTAATTAACCAGGGGGACTGTGTAAAAAAAGACTCAAACTACCCTTTTTGTGCCTCTCTCTCTCGTTGTTGCTCTTCAAGGCATATTTTTAATTTACTCATAGATTTTTTTACAACTCCAGTATTGTCGACATAAAAACAACATTCTTCCCTCAATGAAGCACAAAGGCCCCCTTCTGTCATGAAAAGGAAGTCCAACCCTCGCCTTTTCTGTAAAACAACTTCAGAGAGAGAGTTTAAAGATTCCTGCAAAGCTGTGATGGAGGTTTCTAAAATCTTTAAGTTTTGATCTATTGCTGCTTCTAATTGGGTCACTTGTTGTGTCCCATGGACCAGAGCAGTGGTTCTTGTGCCCAACCCTGCAGCAACTCCTACTCGTAATAGAATGGCTAAGGTGAGGGACATATGTTCCCAGCGGAACCGGGTTGTATGTCCCCCTCTTTGATCTTCAAATGAACCAGCGTCATGACAGAGCACTCTGGGAAACATCTGCACCATTTCACAATTAATCACATCTGTTGACCATTTCATGAAAACATAAACAATGTTTAAGTATATAGAATTATACTGTTGTAGGGACGGACAAGGCAAGGCACCTAAGATAGCACCAAAGACACGGAAACAGTCTTTTTTGGTTTCAACCAGATTCAGAGGGCATTGCTTCTGTTGTAATCAATTAATCCCCTGAAACCCAAGTTACGTAGTTTCAGAATTTTGTACCCAACACGTAAGGGAAGGGGCTCAGAAGTTCACAGTCTGCAGAAGTTCACAAAAAGCAGTTTTTGTTTCTGTTTTTTCCTCAGTTTGGGCAAGTTAACTTTTCAAGGACACCTGGGTGGGGGTGTCTTCCCTTTCTTTTTTTCCCCCTTCCAGCTGTTTCCATACAGCCCAGTTTGTAACTTCTTTATCTTAGAAATGTAGCCATCTATGTGAAGCTCCAGCTCAAGGACAGAGGCCTTTTTTTCAAATATTTTGTGAAAAACTAGTAAGGGTGTGTCTAGATCAGGAGTGCTGAATTTTTTAGCCAGTTGCCAAGGAGACCAGGGCAACACAAAAATAGGAAGTTTATCTACAGTGAACTCTTTTATAGGGACTCTTTTGCTGAAAGTCCTAAATCAGCCATGGTGAAGACTTCTGGAGAAGGTCAGTTAAGAATTTTCTGTGGGCCTGGTACAGAGGGGGACAATTTGGAAGGCAGGGATAAGAGCAGCTCTGTGGATCTGAGAATGAGGAAAGAGAGATGAAAAGCATATTGGGAGAGGGCTTTGGGATCTTAATAGCAACAAAAACTTGAGCAGTAGAACAGATAGAACAGATGGGGAGACGGCAGTGAGTTTCCAAAAAGCCTGTGAGGGACTTTAAATCCTTAATAACCTGTTTTTAGTGATGACAAAGCAACATTAAAGGCCATTTTCATTACATCTTGTATTAGGGTCTGAGGATTCTTCTCAGCGGGTTTGAGCTTTGCATTAGGTGGTAAGAGGACTGGGTGGGATCCGGTGCGGGCACTGATAGGAGAGGAGAGGAGTTAGTGAATGGAGTGGTACCTCAGTACCTGCAACCTCAGCAAGGGAGCAATGGTCTGAGAACCAGTCGAGATTTGCGTTTTTGATCTAGATATTGGAGGGGAGAAATCAAGTTGCTGAGGTGGGAGTGACAGCGGAGAGTCTGGAGCACAAGGCTGAGGGTGAGCATCTATTGGAGAAGCATAGTTCAGGATGTGAGCAAAGGAGAGAGAAGGCCTCCACATAGCGGAATCTCCTTTCACCCTTTTGAGCACTTGCAGAAGTTAAAAAGGTCACACAGAATTTGAGGATCTAGAGACCCCTCTGGGGGCCATCGGTTTTGGTTATCTAATTCGTAATATGGCCAATGCTGTGTACAGAATTTGATGAGGAGTTTGGGTTCCATCTGACAGTCCCTGTATGCTCACATCCCCATGACTTACAATAGAAGTCTGCTCTCCCCCCCCCCCACAGCCGTGACTGTTTGTGGCTTTGATAGTCTGCCGGGCAAACATAGTAATCTAGGCTAGCCAACTTGCATCTGGCTCACATGTCCCTACATCTATAATGTTTGTTTCCATTATCTATGGTACGGAAGGGATTTAATGGAATTTTAGTGGGATCCTGTTAATCAGGGATATCCCAATAGGAAAGACCTATAGCCAGCTGACAAATGACTGGGTGGAGAGATGGCCACCAGGTCCATAAGGGGGCTGTATTCGAGATAGGCCATAATTCGTGTCCAGTAGGATTTGTGATCAGCCATCGCAGCTTAAGGGGCTGATGAGGGTTAAGACTACTGGTCGTCAAGGGGAGAATAAATATCTTCCAGGATCTTCTTTACAACCATTTGTGATGTTTCTTTTTTCTTCTTTTTTATTTCTTTTTTTTTGTGTTTGTGGGGAAGGCTTCAATACATCCTGAAAATGTATGTTCAAAGACTAGGAGTTATTTAAGTCCATACCTTACTGGCTTAATTTCAGTAAAGTCCACTTCCCAGAATTGTCCTCGTCTGGTTCCTCATAGGTGCTTTCCTGCAGGAAGCTTGGAAGTGTAAGCTTTAACCAATTAATGGACCTGACAGGCTTTTGTTACCCATTCAGTTATTTCCTTTTGCTGTGAGTAGGTTAGTGGAAAACTGTGTTCTTGATCCTTCACGAATGAATGCAGTTTCTTTGAACAAAGGTGAGTGAGTTGATGAACATTTGCTACTGACATAGTTAGAGCCATGATTATAGGAGTAGTTACTGAAGGATTAAAAAATTCCACTTGGGGGCCTTCAGGGTTAAAAGTTATTTTGGCCCAAAGCTTGGTGGGCAGAACTCTGCCCATCAATGGGGCCAGGCATTCTGGGATTACTAGGAAGGAGTGATGGATTTTTCCTTTACCCTGGTCTATGGTCCTCTTAGTTGTCAAAGCCCGATATTTACTTCTGTTAGACTCTTGAATTAGAGACCTTTTATTCGGTAGAGGGCCCAATGGGCCTTATGGGCTGAGTATATTGCCCCTGTATCTACTTCAAAGTTTATTGTGTTCCCCTCCACTTCAAAAGTTACCTTGAGGTCAGGGAGAGGATCTGAGCCCGGACATTCTTAGTATTCCTCCAGAGTCAGAATATCTGGCTGGCATGGCTGTCTCTTTCTAGGGCACTCTTTGGCCCAGTGTCCTTTTTCTTTAGAGTAGGCACATTGATCTGAGGCCAGGGGTGGCCTCTAGTGTGTGCCCAGGTATCCCTTCCTGTCTCTCTGTTTCTTAATTTCTGGCCTATTTGTTGTTGTGACCAGGACTTTAGTCAATGCCTTAGTCTGTCTTTTGTTTCTTTTATCCTCACTCAGCTCCCTTCTCTTCCTCAGTTTCTCTCTTAAAGTATACCTTCTCGGGTTCTCTGACTAAATCCCTCAAAGTCATTTCTTGTAATCCATCTAAGCATTGTAACTTTCTTTTAATATCCAGGGCAGCTTTCCCAATAAAGGCCATTGTGACAGACGCCTTTTGATCCTCTGCCTGAGGATCAAAAGGAGTATGTCTCTTATATGCCTACATAATTATCTCTAGGAACATAGAGGGAGATTCATCAGGCCCTTAAATAATCTCTCTTACCTTGGCCAAATTAGTTGGTCACCTAGCGGCCACTAAGATACCCACTATTAGAGCCCGGCGATAAGTGGACAGATGCTCCCTACCTTGAAAGGTGTTGGGGTCCCAGTTCGGTCGTTTCAAGAGAAAACCGGCTTTGAATATGTTGGGAAGTTGTGTCGGTCACGCATTTGGTCTGAGGATACTTTACTTTTTTCTAGCCTCCAGGAGGATTCTCTTTTGTTCCTCTGTCATGAAGAGAGTCCCTAGGAGTTGTTGGCAGTCATCCCAAGTAGGTTGGTGTGAAAACATCAATGACTTCACCAGACCTGAGAGTCAGGTTGGGTCCTCGGTAAAAGGGGGATTGTTATTTTTCCATTTATATAGGTCTGAAGAGGAGAAGGCCAATACTGGTAGGCTTCCATTTTTTTCCCCATGGCCATCGTCAATCATTGGCCCTTAGGGATGGAGGGAAGCAACACGGGAGTTCCAGGGTTTTCAATCATTTGCCACCGGCGAGTTCCTTTAGCAAGTCCAGCTTCCTCCAGGGGAGGAGGGGCTGTGTGTGTCCAGGGGAGTTATCTGGAGGGCCCTGGGCTGGCTTAGCGTCCTCCAATTGCGGAGAGGCTGAGTCAGCAGCTGGAGAATCACTTAGAGGGTGTTGGGGGTTGTGGGACAAGGGTAGAAGATAAGGAAGGGGAGGAGAGTCCAGTAGAGTCAAATCTTGTGACACATGGAGAACAGAGGGTGGAGGAGGAGGAGGAGCAGAGGGGTTGAGAGATCGTGGGGGAAGGAGTAGGAACGGGGACACAGCAAGGAAAGGCTTCAACCACGGAAGAGGAGATTTGCAGAGGTCCTGCCAAGTTAAGGTATATTCCTGTTTATCAGTATGGCTATGTGGCCCTGGCTGTAAGACAATATCTCTGTCTTTTTAAATTAGTGGGAAGTAGAAAGATCCTTCTAAGGGCCATCCGAATCCAAAGGTGGGCCATTCTGAGGCACACAGAGTCAGCCAGGTCCAGCGTTTTACTGAAAAAGAAACATTCTGAGCCCTTAAGCGGACTTTGGTCCATAGATCAAGGGTCAGGGACAGAGGCATTGAAGTGATCTGTCCCATAATGAAAGATACACAAACAGTAAAAGCACCGACACAGGACACAGACAAGAGAAAACAATAAAGACAGGCAATGGACGTCCAACACTGAGACCAAGACTGAGCTTGTGGCAAAACCCGATGGGCTGGCAATACCGAATCTGAAACAAAGTATCACTGAGTCGAGGGGACTATTATTCCTCGATTCCCGAGTCCTCTGTGGCGTCCCCCAGGGACTTGGCTTGTGGCTCTGTGACACGTCTGCCAGCCACCATCAAAGAGAGCTCACACACTTCATCTACAGCCATTTTGCCAAGCCCTAACCTGAAACCTTAAACCAGAAAAGGCGCCTTACTTACCCTGAGAGTAGCCCATTGGGATCTCTCGTTCACCGCTGCTGGATTTCGGTGGAACCTCCATATATAAAGATCGGAAGAGCATTGGGGGAAGAGACCACTAAGAGACTCTCTCATGCAAAAACAAAGGGTTTATTCTGGGTCCAGCATGCTGGGGCTCAGAGCTCATTTGAATAGAGCAGAGATCCCTGAGAACAGCTTAAGCAGAGCTTATATACTTTCCTTGAAGAGGGCAGGGAGGAAAGTTTATTGATGGGCCTGGGCGGGTGAGCAGTTTGCGTGCAACTGGGTGAGGGAGTACATTCTGAAGTTTGGCAGTTGGGGACAGCACATTCTGGGAAAAAGTTTAGAAAACACTTCTCAAGATTTCAACAGTGTTTTATTAAGCATACAGAAAAACAGGAAGTGACAAGAATCTATTTTATTAACATTTCACTACCGACTATACTTTGCCAGATTTCCTAAAGTCTCTATTGATATCTGCATTCCTACATATTTTCCCCAGTTCATCATTGTGATTAATTCTTCACATGTGCTGACATTTACATTCACTCAATACCCGAAACCCTATAGCTAAAGAACTTTTGGTCCAAATCCTATACTCACTCTCCTTTATAAACATACCGACTATCTTCCTAATACTACTGACTATCCATTTTGACTGGAAGTTCTCTTTGAAAATCAATCATCCAAGTTACAAGGTCCTATGCTTAATACTGCAATCAAGGGCCCAATGCCCTTCTGGGCTTCAAATCTTACCTAGATTTCTGTTTTCAGAATCATATATTTTACCTATATATTCTTGAAAATATCGCAGATTCCCAATACCATTATTCATCCAGCAGAATGATTTCTATTCCAAATCAAACCTGTTATTAACCCTAACCATACACTGTTCCCTCAATCTAACTTTAGAGAAGAGCAAGGACAGAGTTGGTCTTAAAATACAGGAATTTAGGGGATCTTCCAACTGCTGAGAAACTCAAAGGTCTATGCGCAAATGATCCCTAGAGAAGTTGTAGGCACCTATGAAGGAACTGAGAGAGCAAAAGTCATCTTTCATTGCAAACAACCTGGTCAGCATGAAGGGATGTGTCTGAATCAGCCTCTCTCTTCTTTATGTAGAGAAGAAGGACCAAACGAGGCCTCTGTGGAGAGCTGTTCCTGGTTACCAATGTTTGATATACCATTCTAACTTGTGAAAGTGTCAAAGGAATTAGGGACAGCCTCCATTTCATGGGACCTTTGGAAGCAAATGTTAGGACAACGTGCTTGCCAAGGCATTGACCTCATTCAGTTCCTTAAGGAAGTGACCTCACCTCACATTCTTGGTGATGGAACTCTCTGAACTTGGGATCCAGGCATGGAGGCACACAAATCTAGTCCCAGGCCCAGTCCCAGTGGTCTTCCTTCTTTTGATTTACCAAGGACAGAGTCAGTCTTTCTTGGTATCTACTGATGTGAGGATGGCCAAATGCCAGGAAAGCTCTGAAGAGTGGCCTTTCCTGAGTAAGCAGGAAGTGGCTCACCGCTGTCTCCTGACAACTTCACAGAGTTGGCCAAGGAAACCAGACCTGAGACAGAACAGGCCATTTGATGGGAACATAGTACGGCCCACCAGTCAGAGGTCACACCCGATAGTCAGAGACCTACTTTGGGAAAGGAGGTGACTTTGTGGGTGTGAATGTGTGTTTGTGATTTTGTCTCATGTTTTGAGAATAGGTAGGAAAGGCAGTTTGTTTGGTTTGGAGTGGACGATTTCTAACAAGTGATTTGACAAGGCGAGTGTTTTTAAGTCTGTGTATCCCACTGTGTCCATGGTTGTAGACATTAGAAAAGAGAATGCATCAAAGGATGTGTCCAGGCTAGTAGAAAGCTTACCAGAATTCTTTCTGCCCAATGTTTGAAAGGAATGCGGCTTGCCTTATGGATGGGTAACACCTGCTATCTTCCTAAGTTCCTGTTTTCTTCCTGAATTCTGGCCACTCTCCAGAATAGGCTCATGATTTTGTGACCAAGATATGTACCACCTACAAGCTCTGTGACATGGCCATGTACTGGATAGCTGAAGGGAATGGTGAGCATCTCAGAAAATTCAGATATCAGTGTGACCAGGAAAGTCTCAGTGGAGAAACACTGCTTTGGGCCATTTGCTAACCTATTGTTCTGTTCCCCTGAATGTCAGGAAGGTCTTTGCCTCAGGCCACCCCTTTGTGAAGCCTAAAGAAAACAGTTTTCAAATGGAAATGAATGGACATCACCTGTGGCTCTTTGCTTAATTGCTTTGGAAAGGGATGTGTCTGAATCACCATCTTGGCCCTGTGTGAGGTTGTGGCTTAGATTCTCAGCACCTGGTGGATGTAAAGAGAGATCCCATGTTTGCATGCAAAACCAAAATGGCCAAAAAGCAGTCCTTGTGGATGAAGTCTGTCGCCTTCCTCTTTAAAGTTCTTGAACTCCATCAAGTGAGAATAGGGATCCTTTGGGTCAAATGGGTTCTTCAAAGACCTGCAGAGGTGCTTGTGATTTCTCATGACTGCAAATCACATAAAAATATATACCTGACACTCAGTTTTCCACAAATTGGAGAAGCATAGAAGTATTAACGTCTAGCATATTTGATCACTCCTGTTTCACATGAAGGGTGTCCAGACCACCCTGAATTTACACCAATGAGGGGCAAGGGAGTTATTTTGGACACTCTCTTGGACTCCGCCACTCATGGAAACCTTCTGCCAAAGGTTGTGATTAGTGTCTATATGGAAGAAGATGAGGGCCATATGGGAGGGTTTTGGTTTTAAATTTCGTCATTTGTGTCCAGTATGAAGACATGACCTGGACCACCTGGGCTTGAACTCTGGTGTGATTCCCCTTAGAGACTGAATTCAGAGAAGTATTGCCATGAATTTTGTTGAGATTTTAGGAGTCCACCCATGAGAATCACCCTTGGAAACTGAGATCTAGGCCCAGGGTGGGTTTCCACAGAGCCCTGGGTATCTCAGCCAGAAGATCACATGATTTAATTCTGAAAGACTTGGCAGCCATAGTTGAGAGTCACAACATCCATGGATGTCACATTGTAGACCTCAATGGGCCTGGCTTCATGTGACATTTTGGCCACTCTTTGGGAAGCCTTGCCTGTGAGAGTTCTACAGAGCATTCATTGAAATGAGCTTCCTCACCATTTAATGGTTCCTGAATGAATTGAAACCCACAGTTCCTGCAACGTCATCCTTGAAAAATACCTAGATAAATACCATGACATTTTTGAAATTCCCATGACCAGGTGGCACTGGAGAAACTTTGGATGTCCTGTTGCTGATCGTAAATATGCAAGACAGTGCCTTGATTGAGTGGGTTTCATGAAAATGGTGTAGAACAGTGATGCCAGTATGTTGGAACCTGCTGAGTAGTGGGCCTAGAGCAGTGGTAGGCAGATGTGTGATAAAAAATTTGTGGTGGGGCCATGTGGATCTGCCATTGGCTTCCAAATGGCTTGTGACTGACATGGTGAAGCCAGCAGACCCTTCCATGTAAAGGCTTCTTGTTATATGGAGATGTTTCCGGGCAATGTTCAGAATCAGGTTGCTATGGACATGTGGCCAAGCTATGTGGGATAGAAGCCTGGTTGGTGCATTCTCCTGCAGACCCTGACCAACCACACATGACAGAATTCCCTCCAGAACTGTGTCCCAGTTGAACTTCTTTTATTTCATGAAGCAAATGCCAAAGTCCCAGTGCAGCAGCAAGAAAAACCACGAAAAGTGGAGGATGACCAAATGGCTTCCCAGTCCACATGGGAATACCCTTAGCCCCCAGTGGCCACAGTTTACTTACAAAGAGAGAATTCAGCACTGCTGCCTCATGTTCATTGGAAAATAAGAAATCATGTCCTCCAGGTCACATAGATGCAGACACAGCTTTGATGGTCTCACTAGAAAGAAGCTAAAGCTCCTGACAAAAACATATATTTCAAGTGCCCGAACTCAGAGGCAGTTTCTCAAGAAGTATTTAGGCCAGCAGAGCTCCATATATATGGAGTGTTTATCCTGTCCCATACTAGGAAAACTCCTCTACCACTTCCAAGGTTGTAAACTCCTGAGCATATTATTCACAGATTTTATTAGTCTACTCCTCTAATTGTGTCTTACTTTGGGGGAAGGAAATGTCAAGGAATTGTTCTGGATGAGAGTGGGAAGATTTTGTTTAGCACATATTTGCATACACATTGGTTTCATTTTTCTATTTTACATTTGATATACTGAATCCCTGACACTAACACATACCCTACTAGATTCTGAATACTAATCCTAATATGATGGAGAAAAATAACCGAAACAGAATAGAAATACAAGAAGTTCAGAGGAGGCACGTTGTATACTTGGACTTGCCTTTTGCATTATATAGGGTAGGAGTTATAAATCTAGTAAATTTTTTGTTGAAATAGTTTTCCATGTGCTTTTAAAGTTAACAAATATGTGAATTCCTGTCTCCCTTTCTCTGTATTCTATTCAGTCATGTATTTTTATATGCACATATAGAATCCTACCTGGTATCACACGTACATTCTTGTGAGTTACATAACTTGGCAGATACAAAGTGTGAGAAGAGATCACTCCTCCTAAACACTGTTTGAACTGAAAATTCAAACTATGGGTGAGCTTTCTAGTTGAAAAAAGTTATACATAAATCCATATCCAGTAAAATGAATATTTTTGGATCTGTGGATGATATGTATTTCACGGTGTAATTCGATTGGCATATATATTGCTAATTTTTAAAATCTGTGTGTGGTTATATATATATATATATATATATATATATATATATATATATATTCTCTCCAGATATTTCAAAATATTTAATATATGTGTCTTATTATACACTCCCTAAATTCATTCATGAATATGTATGTGGATTTATAAAAAACTTTTCACAAGATTATTCTCAGCAATATTCATTCACCTGATATACGTATTGCATATGAATCCTAATATTTCTACAGTAACTGATCCAGTTTCACATCAATGCAAGTAGATTCCTATGGGACATGATAAGTATTTTGAAGTTCATTTTTATTTCAACACTGGTACATTACTATTTCTTCAGTTTATGCACATTATAGGATATATATTTCATCCACATGTTCACAAATTTATAGGCATATATTTCACTTTCAATCACTTTCTGCTTCAGAAAACACGTGTTCCGCCATGTTTCAAACTGGTCTTTTCATGAGACTTCTTTCAAAACACATTATTTTTGATTTCCATAATCACTTTTGAAGCAAAACTCACACACTCTTCATGATAAACCATAAGCCTAGGATTACAATTAGACGTATAACTAGTTGTTATGAATGATTCTATATCAATATATGATTTCTTGAGAGGCAAGATGGCCGCAAAGGGAGTGCAGTAACTCCGTGTACTGCGTCACTGTGAGGAAAAATGACGAGTTAGAACGGCTAAAAGCTATCTTGTTAGGAATTTCCAGCAAAATTGGGGTGCTCCAAAACCTAGTGGAAGGATTTTCATTGCACGAGGATCAGCTTCAGGGCCTCAAATGCGAGCGATCTGTCCGTCTGTATGGAGCGCTGCTTGTTCGGCAGATCACCCCATGGCTGGAGTCTGCGGCGCGCGATGGGAAACGACAGGCTGGTGGCGCAGAGATACAGCGATCCTGATTCTGTGGGCTCCTGCCAGCTGGGCATTTGCTGAGCTCGGAGCTGAATTCTGGGTTGGAGACGGGGAAAGGAAACGGTCCATTTTGGTTCTCCACACCGGTCAGACCACGGAGGAAGCCAGCGGCCACCATCTTGGAGAGCTGACGTCACCATCCTTGTTTTCGACTGTTTGCAGCTCTTTCAGCTATAGAACAGGTAATTTCAGGCTGACAATTGTCTGCATCTCGCAGACAAATTGCTCAGACTTAGTGCTAAATAACCCACGCAAACTGCTTCTTGGAGCCTGCTCCTATCAGAACACGCACCGAGCCCGGAGTGTCGGAGTTCCGGCTCCCGGAGCTGCTCTGGCCCAGGGCTATAGAACCCGCGGAAACTGCTTCTTGGAGCCTGCTCCTGTCGGAGCATGCACCAAGTCCGGAGAGGCCGAATTCTGGCTCCCGGAACTGTTTTGGCCCGGTGATAATGAACCCGCGGAAACTCTTTCTCGGTCCGGGTCCTGCTGAATACTGTGGAGGCCAGAGGGGCCGAACAGATCCGCCGCCCGGGCCCGGAACAGGTCCAGCGACCTGCCGGCGTGGTAGTCAAGAAAACACGGAGGCAGCGCTGGCACAGGAGCCGGCGGGAGCTGCGCGGCGCGGGATTCCCAGCTACCGCTCCCACCAGTGCTGACAACTGAGGTCTCTTGCACCGACTCGCCTCGGCGTGGGACTCATGGCTACCGCTCCCACCAGTGCTGACAACTTAGGTCTCTTGCACCAGATACGGGGGCATGGCTACCAGAAGGTAAGCAAATTGGCTGGGGGTTCTCAGCCCCAAGCTCTACAAACTTAGGGCCTGAGGTAGGCCAACAAGAAGAGTGTGCCCAGGCACTAATGAAACAGCTGCTCCACACGTGTGCAAGGTAGGCGCAACTGTGAACACCGACAAAACAGGCCCAGTGAACCGCCAGACACATCCCTCCGGTTGGGGGAGGGGCAGAGCCGCCGGGCGCCTGCAAGGTAGGCGGACCCGCGACCCACCAGCAGAAAAGTCACAGCAATCCACAGAGCGGCATAGCCACCCCCCGAGCCTACAAGGTAGGCAGACCTGTGACCTACCGCCAGGTCATGCCCAAAAACCTGCGGAGGGGCACAGCTGCCCCACGTGCCTGCTAGGTAGGCTGAACCGTGACCACCAACAGAACAGGCCCAGCGGCCGGCCAGACACATCGCCCCGCCCAGGTTGGGGGAGGGGCAGAGCCGCCGGGCGCCTGCGAGTTAGGCATACCTGCGAATCACCAGCAGATCAGGCCCAGCAACCACGGAGCGGCAGAGCCACCCCCGGGCCTGCAAGGTAGGCACACTTGCCACCCACCGGCAGGTCAGGCCCAACAAACTGCGGAGGGGCACAGCTGCCCCACGAGCCTGCTAGGTAGGCAGAACCCTGACCACCGACAGAACAGGCCCAGAGCACGGCCAGATACATCGCCCGGCCCCGGTTGGGGGAGGGGCAGAGCAGCCGGGCGCCTGCAAGGTAGGCAGACCTGCGACTCACCAGCAGATCAGGCCCAGCAACTGCGGAGCGGCAGAGCCACCCCCGTGCCTGCAAGATAGGCGCACTTGCCACCCACTGGCAGGTCAGGCCCAAGAAACTGCAGAGGGGCACAGCTGCCCCACGAGCCTGCTAGGTAGGCAGAACCCTGACCACCAACAGAACAGGCTCAGAGGCCGGCCAGACACATTGCCCCACCCCGGTTGGGGGAGGGGCAGAGCCGCCGGGCGCCTGCAAGTTAGGCAGACCTGCATCTCACCAGCATATCAGGCCCAGCAACCCGCGGAGCGGCAGAGCCACCCCCGGGCCTGCAAGGTAGGCGCACTTGCCACCCACCGAAAAGTCAGGCCCAGCAACTCTCAGAGAGACACAGCTGCTCCATGCGCGTGCAGGGTAGGCGGAACCGTGACCACCGACAAAAAAGGCCCAGTAGACCGCCAGACACATAACTCCGGTTGGGGGAGGGGCAGAGCCGCCGGGTGCCTGCAAGGTAGGCGGACCCGCGACCCACCAGCAAAACAGGCACAGCAATCCACAGAGCGGCAGAGCCACCCCCCGAGCCTACAAGGTAGGCAGACCTGCGACCCACGGGCAGGTCAGGCCCAAAAACCTGCGGAGGGACACAGCTGCCCCACGTGCCTTCTAGGTAGGCTGAACCGTGACCACCAACGGAACAGGCCCAGCGGCCGGCCAGACACATCGCCCCGCCCCGGTTGGGGAAGGGGCAGAGCCGCCGGGCGCCTGCAAGTTAGGCAGACCTGCAACTCACCAGCAGATCAGGCCCAGTGACCCGCGGAGCGGCAGAGCCACCCCTGCGCCTGCAAGGTAGGCACACTTGCCATCCACCGGCAGGTCAGGCTCAGCAACTCTCAGAGGGACACAGCTGCTCCATGCGCGTGCAATGTAGGCGGAACCGTGACCAACGACAAAACAGGCCCAGTGGCCCGCCAGATACATCACCCCGGTTGGGGGAGGGGCAGAGCTGCCACCAGCGCCTTTTAGGTAGACAGACCTGCAACCGACATACAGAACAGGCCTAGTGGCCAGCGGAGGGGCAAAACCGCTGCTCACTCCTGCAAGGTAGGCGGACCTGTGACCACCGAAAGAACAGGCCCATCAAAAGTACAGGCACAGCGGCCTCCTGGCGTGGTAGGCACATTGCCTCAATTGAAGGAGGGGCAGAACCACCGCCAAAGCCTGCAAGGGAGACGATGCAGCTATACAAAAGCAATATAAATATATAGGAGGAAAAATCAATAACACAACAGTTTCACCAAGCAGAAAGAAACGCGATCAGTATGAAAAGACAAGGAAAAAAAGGACCACAAGCAATGCAGGTCAATTCAACTTTAGAAGAGGTAATATCTGCAGCAGATGGAATGTCAGATAAAGAATTCAGGATATACATGCTTCAGATGATCTGGAGTCTCAAGGAAGACATTAGACAGCAAAATCAGACAATGAAAGACCACTTCGACCACTTCGACAATGAATTACATAAACAAATCCAAGAAGCAAAAGATCAATTATTCAGGGAGATAGAGGTTATAAAAAACAAACAAACAGAAATCCTGGAAATGCAGGAAACAATAAACCAACTTAAAAACTCAATTGAGAATACTACCAGCAGAGTAGAACACTTAGAAGATAGAACATCAGACAATGAAGACAAAGTATTTCAACTGGAGAAGAACATAGACAGCTCAGCAAAGCTGTTAAGAAACCATGAGCAGAACATTCAAGAAATGTGGGATAACATAAAGAGACCAAACTTAAGAGTCATTGGGATACAGGAAGGTATTGAGGTCCAAACCATAGGAATGAGCAATCTTTTCAACGAAATAATACGAGAAAACTTCCCAGACTTGAAGAATGACACAGAATCCCAAATCCTAGAAGCCTACAGGATGCCGAATGTGCAAAATCATAAGAGATCCACACCTAGACACATTATAATGAAGATGCCCAAAATACAGAATAAGGAGAGAATTTTAAAAGCTACAAGAGAAAGGAAGCAGATTACATTTAGGGGTAAACCCATCAGGATAACAGCTGATCTTTTAACACAGACTCTGAAAGCTAGAAGATCCTGGAATAACATATTTCATACACTAAAAGAAAATGGGTTCCAACCAAGAATTGTGTATCCCGTGAAATTAAGCTTCAGGATGGAAGATGAAGTTAAAACCTTCCATGATAAACAAAAGTTAAAAGAATTTGCAGCTAGAAAACCATCTCTTCAAAACATCCTCGGCAAAATATTACAGGAAGAGGAAATGGAAAATGTCAATGAAAACCAACAGCGGGAGGTAGTACAGTATAGGGGGGGGGATAATCAAAGAGGAAAACAAACCATGTTTAGTAACATAAATAAACCAATATGGCTGGAAGAACACCCATATCTCAATAATAACCCTAAATGTTAATGGCTTAAACTCACCAATTAAGAGACACAGGCTAGTAGAATGGATCACAAAACAAGACCCAACAATATGCTGCCTTCAGGAGACGCATTTGATAGGAAAAGACATACTTAGACTGAAGGCGAAAGGTTGGGAAAAATCATATCACTCATATGGACTTCGGAAACAAGCAGGAGTGTCCATATTCATATCAAATAAAATAGATTTCAAGCCAAAGTTAATCAAAAGGGATGAAGATGGACACTACATACTTCTCAAGGGAACCATACACCAACAAGACATAACAATCATAAATATATATGCCCCAAACAATGGTGCAGCTATGTTCATCAAACAAACACTTCTAAATTTCAAGAGTATAATAGACCACCATACAATAATCATGGGAGACTTCAACACACCTCTCTCACCACTGGACAGATCTTCCAAACAAAAGTTGAATAAGGAAACTATAGAGCTCAATAACACAATTAATAACCTAGACTTAATTGACATATATAGAATATACCACCCAACATCAAGCAGTTACACTTTTTTCTCAGCAGCACATGGATCCTTCTCAAAAATAGATCATATATTATGTCACAGGGCAACTCTTAGACAATATAAAGGAGTAGAGATAATACTATGCATCTTATCTGATCATAATGGAATGAAATTGAAAATTAACGATAAAGAAGTAAGGAAAAATCATGCATCACTTGGGAGAATGAACAATAGGTTACTGAATGATCAATGGGTTATAGAAGACATCAAGGAGGAAATTAAAAAATTCTTAAAGATAAATGAAAACACAGACACAACATATTGGAATCTATGGGACACATTGAAAGCAGTTCTAAGAGGAAAATTTATTGCTTGGAGTTCATTCCTTAAAAAAAGAAAAAACCAACAAATAAATGATCTAATACTTCAACTCAAAATTCTAGAAAAAGAAGAGAAAAACAACAGCAAAAGAAGTAGAAGACAAGAAATAATTAAAATCAGAGCTGAAATTAATGAAATCGAAACAAAAGAAACAATTGAAAAAATTGACAAAACTAAAAGTTGGTTGTTTGAAAAAATGAATAAAATTGACAGACCCTCATCCACGCTAACGAAGAGAAGAAGAGAGAGAACTCAAATTACTAGCATACGGGATGAAAAAGGCAATATCACAACAGACACTTCAGAAATACAGAAGATTATCAGAAATTATTTTGAATCCTTATACTCCAACAAAATAGAAGATAGTGAAGGCATCGATAAATTTCTTAAGTTATATGATTTGCCCAGATTGAGTCAGGAGGATATTGACAACCTAAACAGACCAATATCAATTGAGGAAATAGAAGATACCATCAAAAGACTACCAACTAAGAAAAGCCCAGGAACGGATGGGTATACAGCAGAGTTTTACAAAACCTTTAAAGAGGAACTAATACCAATACTTTTCAAGCTATTTCAGGAAATAGAAAAAGAGGGAGAACTTCCAAATTCATTCTATGAGGCCAACATCACCCTGATTCCTAAATCAGACAAAGACACTTCAAAGAAAGAAAACTACAGACCAATATCTCTAATGAACCTAGATGCAAAAATCCTCAATAAACTTCTGGCGAACCGGATACAAAAACATATCAAAAAAATTGTGCAACATGATCTGGTAGGATTTATCCCTGGGATGCAAGGTTGGTTCAATATACGGAAATCAATAATTGTTATTCACCACATCAATAGGCTTAAAAATAAGAACCATATGATCATCTCGATAGATGCGGAAAAAGCATTCGACAAAGTAGAGCATCCCTTTATATTCAAAACTCTAGAAAAACTAGGGATAACAGGAACATACCTCAATATTGTAAAAGCAATCTATGCTAAGCCTCAGGCTAGCATCATTCTGAATGGAGAAAAACTGAAGGCATTCCCTCTAAAATCTGGAACAAGACAGGGATGCCCTCTCTCACCACTTCTGTTCAACATAGTTCTCGAATCACTGGCCAGAGCAATTAGACAGACGAAAGAAAATAAAGGCATAAAAATAGAAAAGAAGAACTCAAATTATCACTATTTGCAGATGACATGATTCGATACCTAGCAGACCCAAAAGGGTCTACAAAGAAACTATTAGAGCGAATAAATGAATTCAGCAAAGTGGCAGGCTATAAAATCAACACGCATAAATCAAAGGCATTCCTGTATATCAGCGACAAATCCTCTGAAATGGAAATGAGGACAACCACCCCATTCACAATATCCTCAATAAAAGTAAAATACTTGGGAATAAACCTAACAAAAGAGGTGAAAGACTTATACAATGAAAACTACAGAACCCTAAAGAAAGAAATAGAAGAAGATCTTAGAAGATGGAAAAATATACCCTGTTCATGGATAGGTAGAAGTAACAACATCAAAATGGCGATATTACCAAAAGTTCTCTATAGGTTTAATCCAATGCCAATCAAAATCCCAACGGCATTTCTTGTAGAAATAGAGAAAGCAATCATGAAATTCATATGGAAAAATAAAAGACCCAGAATAGCAAAAACAATGCTAAGCAGGAAGTGTGAATCAGGCGGGATAGCTATACCAGACTTCAAACTATACTACAGAGCAATAGTAACAAAAACACCATGGTACTGGTAACAAAACCGGTGGGTGGACCAATGGTACAGAATAGAGGACACAGAAGCCAGTCCACAAAACTACAACTATCTTATATTCGATAAAGGGGCTAAAAGCATGCAATGGAAGAAGGATAGCATCTTCAACAAATGGTGTTGGGAAAACTGGAAATCCATTTGCAAAAAAATAAAACTGAATCCCTTTCTCTCGCCATGCACAAAATTTAACTCAAAGTGGATCAAGGAACTTGATATCAAATCAGAGACATGGCATTTGATAGAAGAAAAAGTTGGCTATGATCTACATACTGTGGGGTCGGGCTCCAAATTCCTCAATAGGACACCCATAGCACAACAGTTAATAACTAGAATCAACAAATGGGACTTACTCAAACTAAAAAGTTTTTTCTCAGCAAAAGAAACAATAAGAGAGGTAAATAGGGAGCCTACGTCCTGGGAACAAATCTTTACTCCTCACACTTCAGACAGAGCCATAATATCCAGAATATACAAAGAACTAAAAAAATTAGACAATGAGATAACGAATAACCCAATCAACAAATGGGCCTACTACCTGAACAGAAATTTCTCAGAGGAGGACATACAATCAATCAACAAGTATATGAAAAAATGCTCACCATCTCTAGCAGTCAGAGAAATGCAAATCAAAACCACCCTAAGATACCATCTCACTCCAGTAAGATTGGCAGCCATTAGGAAGTCAAACAGCATCAAGTGCTGGTGACGATGTGGGGAAAAGGGTACTCTTGTACATTGCTGGTGGGACTGCAAATTGGTGCGGCCAATTTGGAAAGCAGTATGGAGATTTCTTGGAAAGCTCGGAATGGAACCACCATTTGATCCAGCTATTCCCCTACTCGGTCTATTCCCTAAAGACCTAAAAAGAGCACACTATAGGGACACTGCTACATCCATGTTCATAGCAGCACAATTCACAATAGCAAGACTGTGGAACCAACCTAGATGCCCTTCAATAGACGAATGGATAAAAAAATGTGGCATTTATACACAATGGAGTATTACTCTGCATTAAGAAATGACAAAATCATAGAATTTGGAGGGAAATGGATGGCATTAGAGCAGATTATGCTAAGTGAAGCTAGCCAATCCCTTAAAAACAAATGCCAAATGTCTTCTTTGATATAAGGAGAGTAACTAAGAACAGAGTAGGGACAAAGAGCATGAGAAGAAGATTAACATTAAACAGGGATGAGAGGTGGGAGGGAAAGGGAGACACAAGGGAAATTGCATGTAAATGGAAGGAGACACTTAGGGGTATACAAAATTACATACAAGAGGATGTGAGGGGAAAGGAGGAAAATGTAAGTGGGAGAAATGAACTACAGTAGAGGGGGTAGAGAGAGAAGAGGGGAGGGGAGGGGGGAAGGGGGATATTAGAGGATAGAAAAGGCAGCAGAATACAACAGACACCAGAATGGCAATATGTAAATCAATGGTTCTGCAACTGATGTGATTCTGCAATCTGTATATGGGGTAAAAATGGTAGCTCATATCCCACTTGAATCAAAGTGTGAAATATGATATATCAAGAACTATGTAATGTTTTGAACAACCTACAATAAAAATTAATTAAAAAAATATATGATTTCTTATATATTTTCAGATATCAATTCAATACATTATTTAAAGGGGAACCAGTTATATTATTTATTAACTGTATGATCTATTCATGCATTATCTCTATATTCATAGACACAGGGTACACCTATTTTTACCCTCAATACTAATTTATACGTTTTCAAAATATTCCTCAAAAAATGGTGGAAGAAATACTCATGTCACCTGATCTATGTGTACATTTTATCACAGTAATATTCTGGACAAAAAAATCAAAGGTCACCCTTAAGTTTGTACCAAAGCCTAAATGGAAAGTGAGCATGGATTACTAAAACCTTCCATGTCCAGGTGGCCTAATGCTCTCAAATGTCAATCTTATTGGTGACTACATTTTTGTTTCTTCCTAAGATTATATATTCAACCTCAAGCCTGTTGAAAATGTCTAATCCTATCACTCACTTTATACTTTGCCTGATTTAGTAATGTCTCTATTTATATCTATTTTCCTACATATTTTCCCCTGTTCATCATTGTGACTGACTCTTCACTTGTGCTGACATTTACATTCACTGTTTACCTGAAACCCTATTGCTTAAGAACTTTTGGTCTAAATCCTATTCTCACTCTTCTTTGTAAACCTACTGACTATCTTCCTAATCCTACCGACTATCCCTTTTTGAGTGGATGTTCTCTTCGACATTCAATCATCCAAGGTACAAGCTCCTATGCCATTGTATATAGATTTATCTGAGACATTTTTGCAGCAAATAATTCAAAGCTAAGTGTACCAATTAAGAGCCCAATGCCCTTCTGGACTTCATATCTTCCCTAGATTTCTGTTTTTATACTTATATTTCACCTATATATTCTTGTAAATATCATAGTTTCCCAATACCATTATTCGTCATGCAGAAGGATTCCTAACCCCAAATTGAACATGTTACTAACCCAAACCATACATTGTTCTCTCAATCGAACTTTACAGAACAGCAGGGACAGGGTTGCTCTTAAAATACAGGAATGTAGGGCATGTTCCACCTGTTGAGAACATCAAAGGTCCATGCAGAAATGATCCCTTGAGAAGATGTAGGCAGCTATGAAAGACCTGAGAGAGAAAAGTCATCTTCTATGGCAAACAACCTTGTCAGCATGAAGGGATGTGTATGAATCAGCCTCTCTCTTCTTAATGTAGAGAAGATGGACCAAAACAGTGCTAGGTGGAGAGCTGTTCCCGGGTGCCCATGGTTTATATACCATTCTAACTTGTGAAAGTGTCACAGGAAGTAGGGGCAGCCTCCATCTCATGGGACTCTTGAAAGCAACTGTTAGGACAAAGTGGTTGTCAAGGCAATGACCTCATTCAGTTCCTGAAGAAGTGATCTACCTCACTTCCTTGGTGATGGAACTCTCTTAACTTGGGATCCAGCAAGCCAGGCACCCGGAGCCAGTCCAGTCCCAGACCCAGTAGGCTCACTTGTTTGAATTTACCAAGGAGAGTGTCAGTCTTTCTTCGTACCTACAGATGTGAAGATGGCCAAATACCAGGAGAGCTCTGCATAGGGGCCTTTCCTGAGAAAGTAGGTAGTGGTTCACCGCAGACTCCTGACAACTTCACAGAGTTGGCCAAGGAGACCTGATCTGAGATAGGACAGGCCATTTTGGGGGAACATAGTATGGCCCACCACTCAGAGGAAACTCCGGATAGTCACAGAGTTACATGGGGGAAGGAGGTGTCTTTGTGGGTGTGGGTGTGATTTTGTGTTTTTGTCTCATGATCTGAGAATAGGTAGGAAAGACGGTTTGTTTGATTTGGAGTGGTCTTCTTCTAGTAAGTCGTTGGACAAGGCAAGTGTTTCTATGTCTGTGTATCCCACTGTGTCCGTGGTTGTAGACATTAGAAAATAGAATGCAACAATTGATATGTCCTGTATAGTAGAAAGATTCCCGGCATTCATCCTGCCCAATTTATGAATGGACTGCAGCTTGCCTTATCCATGGGCAACACCTGCTACCTTCCTAAGTTCCTGTTTCTTCCAGAATTCTCACCACTCTCCAGAATAGTCTCATGGTTTTGTGTCCAAAATATATACCACCTCCAAGCTCTGTGACATTGCCATGTCCTGGATAGCTGAAGGAAATGGCGAGCATCTCAGAAAACACAGATATCAGTGTGACCAAGAAAGTCTCAGTTGAGAAATCATGCTTTCGGCCTTTTGCTTATCAATTGTTCTGTTTCCCTGAATGTCAGGAAGGTCTTTGCCTCAGGCCACCCCTTTGTGAAGCCTGAAGAAAACAGTTTTCAAATGAAAATGAATGGGCACCACCTGTGGCTCTTTGCTTAATTGCTTTGGAAAGGGATGTGTCTAAATCAGCCTCTTGGCCCTGTGTGAGGTTGTGGCTTAGATTCTCAGCACCTGATGGATATAAAGAGAGATCCCATGTGTGCATCCAAAACCAAAATGGCCAAAAGAGCAATTATTGTGAATGAAGTCTCTCGCATTCATTTGTAAGGTTCCTGACCACCATCAAGTGAGAATACGGATCCTTTGGGTCAAATGAGTTATGCACAGCCCTGCAGAGGCTAGCCCATAGTTTTTTGGGTTTTCTCATGGCTCCAAATCATATAAAGAATCTATACTTGACAGTCAGTAGGCCTCAAATTGGAGATGCAGAGCAGTATTAACAGCTAGCCTATCTGATCACTCCTGGTTCACCGGATGGGTGTCCAGGCCATCTTGACTTTAGGCAAATGAGGGGCAAGGGAGCTTATTTTTGACACTGTCTTGGGCTGCACCCCTCATGAAAAACTCCAGCCAGAGGTTATGATAAGTGTTTATATAGAAGAAGATGAGGGCCATGTGGGAGTGTTTGGTTTTAATTGTGGTCATTTGTTTGGCGGTTGGAAGAGATAACTGGATCCACCTGGGCTTGAACTCTGGCATGATTCCTCTTAGAGACTGAGTTCTGGAATTTACCTCAAAGAAGTATTGCCATGAAATGCGTTGGGATTTTAGGAGGCCAAGCATGAGAAGCGCCCTTGAAAACTGAGATCGAGTGCCAGGGTGTCTTATCACAGTGCAGTGAGAATCTCAGCCAGGATATCACATGATTTTATTCTGAAAGACTTGGCAGCCATAGTTGAGAGTCTAAACACATATGGAACTCATATTGTAGACCTCAATGATCCTGGCTTCATGTGACCTTTTGGCCACTCTTTGGGAATCCTTGCCTGTGAGATTTCTCCAGAGTTTTAATTTAAATGATCTTCCTCACCACATAATGGTTCCTGCATTAATTGAAACGTACAGTGACTCCAACTTCATCCTTCAAAAATGGCTAAATAAATACCATCAAATTTCTGAAATTCCCATGACCTGGTGGCACTGGAGAACCTTTGGATATCCTGTTGCTGATCATGAGTGAAATAATTCCCCACGCAATGGCACTTCACCGGGAGAATTCCAATTTTATTGCTCAAAGCTGTGTGCTTATATAGAACTAAGGGGGAGATGGTATTGCTTAGATAAATGGCAGCAACCTGTTTATTGGCAAGTTCTTTCAGATATCAGCTCCAGAGCCCAGGAATTAGTTCTCATTGGGGCTAAGGTTCCCCACAAGTGAGATTTGAAATTGGCGCTGACGTGACAGTTCACAAGGGTGGGAACTTTTTGCGCCACTGCAGAAATGAAGAAGGTAGGAAGAAGAAGTCCTTAGGCGCCATGTTGAGGTTTTTCTCTGGGGTATGGCTGCCATTTATTCTTTTCCCAACATTCCACCCTTTTTGTTTTCTTAGGAAGTGGGGCGTCATTTGTCAGATCCGGCTGCTTCCTGCTGTGTGGGGGTGGTGTGGGGCCTAGAAAGAGAAGTGGAGGAATGCTCAGGGAGCAGGTTTGGGATTATCATGGCAGCCAGAAATAAAACCCAGTGGCTATAGACAGCTACTTTCGTAGGGGTGAAGTCAATGAATGTTCCCTGAAGCCAAAGTTGTCGATGGCATGGAACTAGTCCTGGATGGAAGAGATTGTTGGTATCAGCCACTGGTCCTGTAACAGAGACTCTAGGAAATACTGGAAGCGTTGCCTGGACATGGCGTCACCAGCACCTGAAGAAGATCAGAGCAAATAAAAACAGAATGAAGATAAAAATAAAGGAAATGTCATTTTTTGGCAGAAGTTCCATGTTGGGGGACTGACATAGAAGAGGCCAAGGGCCATGAGAAATCTTAGAAGGTGGTAAAGACTCATGAATCCAGGATGGCAGATTAAGAGGTTCTCAGAGCTCGTTGTCTCCCGCTGTCTGATACCCATTGCATTCCATCATGCCTGGTAGTGAGCTTCATCACTGAGTTACTGTTCTCTTGGAGATGTTGGGGGTTCATCGGTCATCAGAGGCTGGTAGTGACTAAGCAAAAGCTGGTTGAAAGTTTGATTAGGAATTTTTTGCAGTTGCGTTTGAAGGCACTTCATTTTGCAGGGCAAGAGAGCACAAAAAAGGAGCATCCCAATAAGGGGCCCCAAGATATGTAGTAAGTACATGGCAAGATAGGATTGGAAGAACCCCATGATGGGATTGGAGGAGGTATGTTTGAGCAATTGGGTCGATAATTCCTGCAATTTAACAACATTTTTTTTATTAGCCCAGATTCATTAACATAATAGCAAAATTCCTCTCTGAGGAATAGGCATGTAACCCCTTTTTCTGCAGTGAGAAGATCAATTGCCCTTTGGTTCTGTAAAGCCACTTGTGCCAATGATGTAACCTGCCGCTGCAAGGAACCCAGAGACTCAGCCATGGTATTGAGTGTTTCCTGCAGTTTTTGTTGAAAGTCATTGGATGCCCATAGAGCATGACCTATAGCTCCACCAGAGAGTCCGAGACTCGTCACTGAGGTTGTTAAAATGAGGCCTACCAGAACCGGCAGAAAGACTACCCTACGGGTGCGGGAAGGTAGGGCCAACTGTCGGAATTCGGTGGGAGTATACAAAGATAGCTGAGGAACTACAGTAACCAAGAAACAGGTGCCAGAGACATTGATCGTTGAGGTACTTAAAGACCCATTACACCAGAGGAAATGTTCAGGTTGCCTAAACACAGGGCTCTATGGGGTGTTGTAGCTCAAGGAACAAATGGGTAAAGGATTCATTATTGGCAGGTGGAAACAGATGAAAGGAAATAAAGTATTGGTGGAATAACTTTCCCACAGTGGGATACGTGTCACATGTAGGGGTTGTCCTTTTTAGAGAAATTGTAGGGTTTTGCTGGAATATTTTCTGCCACTAATGGGACTGCTGCTAGAAATGGACGACTAAGTGAAGCACAGAGAAAGCACTGAGAAGTAGGCAAAGAAAGACGGGTGGAGTTTAATAATCAAAACGTTTGGTGTAGCAAATTGAGCCATGTGGGAGGGGGACCTGAGGGGGTTGAAGGCTCTGAATCCTCTTTGGATGAGCTATGGATACGATCTCGAAGGTTTGATTCTGAGTCCTTAATGTGTTCGACTACCTGGATGGTTGCCTTAGGTGGCGTAATCAGGGTGCGGCCAATAGTCATCCACCCTGTGGGTCTGAGTGAGATTGTCTGAGCATAGACAGCAAACTCAACATAGCCCCAACGTTTGGCCTTGGGGTCAGGTTTATCTAAAGTATACCATCCATTGTTATTGGATGAAGAGCCTTTATGCCACTTTATGTAACTAGAAGTCCACCCTTCAGGATAACCGAGTGAGTGGTAAGAATAGCTACCACGTTCATCATGGAACCTGCATGACCAATAGGGGCACCCATTATATATCTCAGGCCACCAATGACAATAATCTTTTGTTTGATCAAAAAGGAAGCAAATGAAAGGCCAGTTCCAGCTACCAGGGAAGAAGGTCCTTGAAGGTGACAATTTTAGGGAAATAGAGGTGCAGTTGTGGATGAAGCAAGTAGTTGCATCCACTCCGCGGACCTTCTGCATGCCATGTTCTGAGTATCGTTCCCGAAGAGTGAATAAATGCATGGTAGGTGAGGAGGGTAAAGACCAGTCCTGACAGAGCACAGAAAATAAGCAGAGCACAAAAAACAAGCAGTTAGAGAAGACTAGGGTGTTGGGAGAGCTCATTGTGCCTTCTTTAAGAGGAATTGGGCTGCAAGGAAAACCGTGTGAGCCGCAACTTACATGGGTGAGATGAGTGTGGAGAGCAGGAGTAAAGGGGAGGTTCAGGAGGTGATTCTTGGAGTTCCTCTGGGTGGCCCTGTCGTCAGCATGTGGGGCCTCCTGGTGATGTGGCTTCAACCTAGACATGTGATTCCAGGGAGTGAGACGGTTGTCTGGTAAGGAGAGTTTGGCGGCGGTGGGGGTACAGAAAATGACAGGATAGGGGCCTTCCCATTTTGGGGCAAGAGTCCCTTTCTCCTCTGGGGTATTATAATAGACTAGACTAACAGGTGTTAAGGGAGGAGTGTTTGGAGAGGAGACTGGGTCCGGAAGAAGCCAGTCCTGATATTTCCAGAGTTCCGAGCGGAGATGAAGCAAGAGAGGCAAAGACAAATCTCGGGTGAGAGGTCCTTGTGAAATGACCAACACAGGGGTTATAAGATGTCTTTCATACATTATCTCAAAAGGAGACAGTAAAGATGGTTTCTTAGGGAGAGCTCTGATTCGAAGCAAAGCCAAGGGAAGGAGTTTGACCCAGTCTATGTTTAATTCCATTGTCAATTTGGTAAGGACTTCCTTTAGAGTACGATTTACCCTTTCCACATTCCCTGAAGCCTGGGGGAAATATGGACAGTTGAAATGCCACTTGAAGGAGAGGGCTTGAGAGACCTTTTGTGTGATCCTAGAAGTAAACTCAGGGCCATTGTCATATTGTAGGGAAGTGGGCATACCAAACCTGGGGATGATGTCAGTCAGTAAGATTGAAGCTAAAGTGGAAGCCTTTTTATTGGAAGTGGGAAATGCCTCAACCAAACCAGAGAAAGTGTCCACAAAGACAAGGAGGTATTTAGTGTGCCATACTGTGGGCATGTTGGTGAAGTCTACCTGCCAGTCAGCAGAGGGAATGTGTCCCCGGGCTTGTTGGGAAGGGAAACGTTTGGGCCTTAAAGGAGTATGAGGGTTGGTCCGCTGACAGATCTGACAATTAGAGGCTATATTCTGTAGCATGGATTGTCAGAGAGAGTGAGGAAGAAGAAACTCTGTAAAAAGAGGGTCAAAGACTGAGAATTGGAAAGAAATAGAGTATGAAGGAACTTGAAAAGATGCTTGTTCTTACTGAAAGAAGTAGGGGCTTCAGATGAGCTGTCTAAAGTGGCCATTATATGTCCACCATGGGGGCCATGATTGGAAGTGGTAGCAGCCATTCGTGCCACCTGGACAGCTTTGGCATTGCCCTCAGTGATAAGAGAGCCGTCCTTCTGATGGGACCTACAATGGACATCTCCCAACTGGGTGGGTAAGTGGGAGGCCTCTATCAGATTGGTTATAAGAGCTGAATTAGTGATCGCATTACCTTTGGTGGTAAGTAGGCCTCGCTTCTTTCAAATTGCAGCATGGGATAATAAGATATGGAAGACATATTTTGAATCAGTTTAGAGGGTGAGGGATTTGCCTTGTGCTAGAAGGCAGGCACGAGTGGATGCTATAAAATCAGCCTGCTGGTCTGTAGTTCCTGAAGGCAAAACTTTGGCCTCTATAATCTCAGTGGCTGAAAATACAGCGTATCCAGAGTAATGAGTTCCATTCTGCCTAAAGGAACTGCTGTCAGTAAACCAGATGAGGTCAGGCTTGGTGAGTGGTCTCTCAGAAATGGAAGAATGACAGGGGAGGAAATCATCTAAGTTTTCCAAGCAATTATGAGTTGGTGTGTGAGACATGGGAGTCATTGGGAGCAGTGAGGCAGGGTTCAGTGCAGAGCAGGGGAGGAAAATAATATTAGGGTTTTCCAGAAAGGAAGTGAGGAGCGACAGAACTCTGGATGTAGGGAGGGTTTGAAGGCCCTTTTAAGGTAAAAGATCTTTCAAGTGATGTGGGGAGTAGATAGTTCAAGGGGCCCCAAAAGTCAGATTAGAGGCTTCTTTGTGTAAAATTTGTCCAGTAGCCAGAAATCTTAAGCAAGGGGCCCACCCACGGATGGAAAATAAGAAACCATGTCCTCCAGGTCACATAGATGCAGACCCAGGTTTATGGTTTCACTAGAAAGGAAGCTAAAGCACGTGACAACAACATGTATTTCAAGTGCCCAACCTCACAGGCAGTATCTCAAGAAGTCTCTAGGACAACAGACCTCCATGTTTTTGAAGTGTTTACCCTGTCCCTTACTTTTGGAAATTCCTCTAACACTTCCAAGGTTGTGAACTCCTGATCGCATTCCATTCCAGATATGTATTCATGGATTTTCTAACTCTTCTCCTCTAATTGTGTCTTAAATGGGGTGAAGGTGTTGTCAAGGTATTGTTCTGTATGAGAGTGGGAAGATTTTTGTGTAGCACATATTTACATACACATTGGATTCATTTTCCAATTTTCCATTCGAAATACTGAATCCCTGTCAGTAACCCATACCCTAATAGACTCTGACTACTAATCCTAATATGATGGAGACAAATAACCCAAACATAATATTAATACAAGCAGTTCAGAGGAGGCATGGTGTATAGTTGGTCTTGCCTTTTGCATGATATAGTGTAGGAGTTATAAATCTTGTCAATTGTTTGTTGAAATAGTACTCCATGTGTTTTTAAAGTTAACACATATGTGAATTTCTGTCTCCTTTTTTCTGTAGCCAATTCATCACATGTATTTTTATATGCACATATAAAATCATACCTGGTATCACACGTACATTTTTGTGAGGTGGCTAACTTGGCAGAAACAAAGTATGAGAAGAGATCACCCCTCCTAAACGCTTTTGGAACTGAAAATTCAAACTATGTGTGAGATTTTTAGTTGAACAACATTATACATAAATCCATGTTCAGTAAAATTAATATTTTTGGATCGGTGGATGATATATATTTCACGATGAATTTTGATTGGCATATATATTGCTACTTCCTAATGTTTCTCTGTGATATATACATATATATATATATATATATATATATATATATATATATATTTCCAAATATTAAATATATGTGTCTTATTATACACTCCCTTAATAATTCACTCATGCTCATGTATGTGGTTTTATAATCAAATTTTCATACGATTATTTTCAGAAATATTCATCCACCTGAAATACATATTTGTTTTCTAGTACTGAAAACACACTTCACTGAATGGTGCAAACAAATCCTTATATTTCTACAGTAACTGACCCAATTTAACATCAATGCATGTAGATTCCAATGGGGCATGATGTGTATTTTGACGTTCATTTTATTTAACACTGGTACATTACTATTTCTTCAGTTTTTGTACATCATAGTATAAACATTTCATCCATAAGTTCACAAATTTAAAGACATTTGAAACACATTCAATCACTTCCTGCTTCAGTACACATCTATTCCTCCTTGCTTTTGACTGGTCATTTCATGAGACTTCTTTCCAAACACATTATTTTCGATTTCCATAATCAATTTTGAAGCAAAACTCACACACTTTATGATAAACCACAACCCTAATATTACCATTAGATGTATAACTTGTTGGAATGAATGTATGTATATCAATATAACATTTACTGTGTATTTTCAGATATCAATTTATTCCAATTTCTAAAGTTGGAATCAGTTATATTATATATTCACACATGGTACAACTATTTGTGCCCCCAATACTAATTTATATCTCTTCTAAATATTGCTCCCAGAAATGGTGCAAGAAATACCTATGTCACCTGATCTACATATACATTTTATCACAGTAATATTCTGGCCACAAAATGCAAAGTCACACTTACAATTGTACCAAAGCCTAAATGGAATGTGAGTATGGATTATGAAAATCACCCATGTCCATGTTGCCTAATGCTCTCAAATGTCAATCCTATTGGTGACTACATATTTGTTTCTTCCAAAGATTATGTATTCAACCTCAAGCCTGTTGAAAATGTCTAATCCTATCAATCACTTCATCATTTGCCTGATTTCCTAATGTCTCTAATGATATCTGCTTTCCTACATATTTTCCCCAGTTCATCATTGTGACTGACTATTCAAATGTGCTGACATTTACATTTTCTGTCTACCTGAAACCCTATTGCTAAAGAACTTTTTGTCCAAATCCTATACTGACTCTTTTTTCTAATCCTATCAAGTATCTTCCTAATCCTACCAACTATCCTTTTTTGACTGGATGTTCTCTTCGACATTCAATTATCCAAGGTACAAGGTCCTATGCCATTATGTATAGATTTATCTGAGACACATGTGCACAACATAATTCAGAGTAAAGTATCCCAATCAAGGATCCAATGCCCTTTTGGGCTTCAAATCTTACCTAGATTTGTGTTTTCATACATATATTTCACCTCTATATATCCTTATAAATATTGCAGGTTTCCAATACCATTATTCATGCAGCAGAATGATTCCTAACCCAAATCAATCATGTTATTAACCCTAACCATACTTTGTTTCCTCAACCTAACTTTACAGAAAAGCAAGGACAAAGTTGGTCTTATATAGAAATGTAAGAGATCTTCCACCTGCTGAGAACCTCAAAGGTCCATGCAGAAGTGAACCCTGGGGAAGATATAGAAAGCTATGAAGGACCTGAGAGAGCGAAAGTCATCTTTCATGACAAAAAAAAAAAAACAGGTCAGGATGAAGGGGTGTGTCTGAATCAGTCTCTCTCTTCTTAATGTAGAGAAGATGGACCAAACCAGGCCTGTGTGGAGAGCTGTTTACGGGTGCCTATGTTTGATATACCATTCTTACTTGTGAAAGTGTCACAGGAAGTAGGGGCAGCCTCCATCTATTGGGACACTTGGAAGCAACTGTTAGGACAAAGATGTTGCCAAGGCAGTGACCTCATTCAGTTCTTGAAGGAAGTGACCTATATAACTTTCTTGGTGATGGAACTCTCTGAACTTGGGATCCAGGAAGCCAGGCACCCAGAGTCATTCCCAGTCCCAGTCCCAGTGGCCACACATGTTTGGATTTACCAAGGACAGAATCGGTCTTTCTGTGTAACTACTGATGTGAGGATGGCCAAATTCCAGCAGAGCTCTGAAGAGGGGCCTTTCCTGAGAAAGCAGGTAGTGTCTCACTACTGGCACCTGAAAACTTCACAGTGTTGGCCAAGGAGACCAGATATGACATAGGACAGCCCATTTCGGGGAAACGTAGTATGTCCCATCAATCAGAGGACACTCCGGATAGTCACAGACCTACTTGGGGGAAGGAGTTGACTTTGTGGGTGTGCGTGTGAGTTTGTGGTTTTGTCTCATGATCTGAGAATATATAGGAAAGTCGGTTTGTTTGATTTGGAGTGGACTGTTTCTAGTAAGTCTTTTGACAATGCGAGTGTTTCTATGTCTGTTTATCCCACTGTGTCCGTGGTTGTAGACATTAGAAAAGAGAATGCATCAATGGATGTGTCCTGTCTAGTAGAAAACTTCACAGCATTCATCCTGCCCAATTTATGAATGGACTGTGGCTTGCCTAATGGATGGGCAACAACTACTATCTTCCTAAGTTCCTGTATGTCTTCTTGAATTCTGGCCACTCTCCAGAATAGGTTCAGGATTTTGTGTCCACGATATGTACCACCTCCAAGCTCTGTGACATGGCCATGTACTGGATAGCTGAAGGGAATGGGATCATCTCAGAAAACTCAGATATCATTGGAGAAACCCTGCAATGGGCCATTTGCTTACCTATTGTTCTGTTGCCCTGAATGTCAGAAAGGTCTTTGCCTCAGGCCACTCCTTTGTGAAGCCTGAAGGAAACGGTTTTCAAGGGGAATTAATGGGCATCACCTGTTGCTCTTTGCTTAATTGCTTTGGAAAGGAATGTGTCTGCATCAGACTCTTGGCCATGTGTGAGGCTGTTGCATAGATTCTCAGCACCTGATGGATCAAAAGAAAGTTCCCACGTGTGCTTCCAAAACCAAAATGGCCAAAAAAGCAGTCATTGTGGACGAAGTCTCTCGCCTACCTCTGTAACGTTCCTAACCTCCATCAAGTGAAAATAGGGATCCTTTGTGTCAAATGAGTTCTCAAAACCCTGCAGATGATAGCCCATATGTGCTTGGGTTTTCTCATGATTCCAATTCACATAAAGAGTCTATACCCAAGAGTCAGTAGGCCTCAAATTGGAGAAGCAGAGCAGTATTTATGGCAGGCTTATTTGATCACTCCTGGTTCTCAGGAAGGGTGTCCAAGCAACCCTGACTTTAGGCAAATTAGGGGCAAGGGAGTTTATTTTGTACACTGTCTTGGGCTGAGCCCCTCATGGAAACCTCCAGCCACAGGTTATGATGAGTGTCTATATGGAAGAAGATGAGGGCCTTGTGGGAGTGTTTTGGTTTTAATTGTGGTCATTTGTGTAGTGCTTGGAAGTGATGACAGGGTCTACCTGGGCTTGAACTCTTTTTGTGATTCCCCTTAGAGTCTGAGTTCTGGAACTGATCTCAGAGAAATATTGCCATGAACTGTGTTCAGATTTTAGGAGGCCACGCATTGGATTTCCCCTTGGAAACTGAGATCAAAAAAGAAGGGTGACTTTCCACAGAGCCTTGGAATCTCAGCTAAGATATCACATGATTTTATTCTGAAAGATGTGGCAGCCATAGTTGACAGTCAGAACACCCATGGACGTCACATTGAAGACCTCAATGGGCCTGGCTTCATGTGACCTTTTGACCACTCTATGGGATGACTTGCCTGTGAGATTTCTCCAGAGATTTCATTGAAATGAGTTTCCTCACCATTTAATGGATCCTGAATGAACTGAAACCCACAATGCCTCCAACTTCATCCATGAAAAATGGCTAAATAAATACAATAAAATTTTTGAAATTCCCTTAACCAGGTGGCACTGGAGAACCTTTGGATGTCTTTTTCCTGATCATGAGTGTACAAGAGAATGCCATGATTGACGGGGTTTCATGAAAATAGTGTAGAACAAAGATGCCAGTAAGTTGGACCCTGCTGAGTAGTGGGCCTATTGCAGTGGTTGGCAGGTGTGTGATAATACATCTGTGGTGTGGCCAGGAGGATTTTCCATTGCCTTCAAAATGGCTTGTGACTGATATGGTGCAGCCAGCAGACCCTTCTTGTTACATGGAGAGGTTTCTGTGCAAAGTTCAGAGTCAGATTTCTATGGACAAATGGGTAAGCTTTGTGAGATAGAAGCCTGGTTGGTGCATTCTCTGTCACCACAAGTGACAGAACTCCCTCCAATACTGGGTCCCAGTTGAACTCGTTGTATTTCATGAAGCAAATACCAAACTCCCAGTGCAGCAGCAAGAAACACAATGAAAAGTGGAGGATGACCAAATGGCTTCACAGTTCACACGGGGAGACACTTAGCACCAAGTGGCCACAGTTTACCTACAAATACAAAATTCAGCACTGCTGCCTCATGTTCATTAGAATACAAGAAACCATGTCCTCCAGGTCACGTAGATGCAGACCCAGCTTTTATGGTGTCACTAGAAAGGAAGCTAAATCTCCTTACAACAACATATATTTCAAGTGCCCAACCTCAGAGGAAGTTTCTCAAGAAGTCTTTAGGCAGCCAGAGCTCCACGTCTTTGGAGTGTTTACCTGTTAGACCAGGACGCTAGAAAAGACCACTGACTCAAATTAAAATCAAATAAAATTAAGCTTATTATTTCCACCGGCCATGCTGCCTCTCCCTCCCAAAATGGTGGGAACAAGACAGCATCCCCAGCTTTCCTATAGCCCAGTTTTATAGCCCAGAAAGTTACACAAAAGGGGGGTTACAGATAACGGAACTCTGATAAACATCACATTAAAGGTAGTTTACAATTTTTTTGCTGTCCCTACATCAGAATTCATGAGGACCATTAGAGCCTCAGAGAGGGTTGTTGTCTGGCCAGAGAAGGCAAATATTTATGATGTGTCACTAAAGTTTCAGAGAGGGCTGCTATCTGGTCAGAGAGCTGTGCATGCGTGAGTTCAAGGCGTGGGCAGGCATTCCACGCAGGTTCAGAATTTGAAGTAATTTATGGTAAAGCCAAAATTATCTTTTCATGGCTTTGTGGCATGATGGCTCCCAATTTTAATAAAAGATCAGGTTAGGTCTACAATTTCCTCCTTTTCTCTGTGTCCCTTTCAAATCTTTGATAGATTATGGGAAGAGCACTGAGGAAATTTTAATCCCTCAGATAAGAGTCTCCAAATTTTTACAACTCACCCAAAACCGATCTCCCTGATTTTACCTGACTTAATTAATTATTTATATTGATAGTCTATTTATCTTTCTCTCCATTGTTGTAAAAAGAGTGGCATCACTAATTTTTTCTTCTTCTGTCCTGAGACAGGGTGACGTGAGTGGGCTCGTCGTGAGGGACATGAGTTGCCTATTAGAAGTCAGTTGAGAGACATGAGTTGCCCTTTAGAAGTCAGTTCATTTTGAAGTCAGGTTGGGGAAGAACAGATTGTAAAGTCATCTGTGAATGGATTCTTCTATGAGTGAAACAAAAACCATGAGTACTGAATAAATGTTGCAGCAGCTGGAACATGTCACTGTATAGAAATTCCCTCACCAGTCTTTAATATCCCCAATTATCAGGACTGTCAACTTAATATTTAACTTTAAGTGTTACAGTTGGCCCTCCCAATAAGACACAGTTTAATAATTTAATGTCATCTGATCTTGTAAAAATCCTTTTACTAGTATGACCTCTGCGTCTAATAGAGAAACCTTTAATTCTGTTACTCAGGGCTGGATAATCGTACTAGCAAACACCAAGCCTACCTGTGTAGGTTAGGAATATCTGTAGGTCTTAAACTGAAAACTTCTGCCTGTGGCAGCTCTTCTTGATAGTCTCTTTTTATATGTATTAGGCATTCCTGTGTGAGAATCCTTCTTTGTAGCCTCCGGTCTTACTTATTTTGGGAGGATAAGATAAAGTGCATACCTTAAAATTTATTATTATTATTATTATTATTATTATTATTATTATTATTATTTAAAATGCCCAGGAGTGGCTGTATTTTGGTCTTAACTGTCTTTGCTAAGTGTTTAAGATGAAGCAGTCAAACTGACTTTTGTTTCTATCTATTGTTAACAGTCAGCTGAGCTTTTGTGGGAATCAATTCTGGGGAAACTTGAGAAGAGATTCTCAGTTCTGCTAGTGCCATTTGCGCTAGGTGGGTCCAGGTCTTGCTTGACCATTTGGCTTCCCTCAGAAGCATCATGGATGTCTCCTTTCTATGATGACTCTCCTCTTTGTAACAAATGCACTGATTGGCTTTCTGTTCTCCAGTGGTCTCATTAATCTCCCTGATCAGGAGGTTATGTGGCTCAGAGTTGCAAAGCTCTTTAGAGAAGTCCCCTGTTCCCTGGATTCAGACTGACTCAGAGGGCAAGAGCCAAATATTGGTTTTCTTGGCCCTTTTCATTTAACATTCATTTTAAATCCTAATCTTAAAAATCCAGCAAATAAATTTTAACAGCCTTACATTAAGAGTACTGGGCTTTAATGTCTATAACTTTATAATTACCTTTTTATTAATTGGGATCTGTATTATTCTGTCTGTATTGTAGTTGATGACTTATCTTGAATAAACCCATGTTGTGTTCTTAAAGCAACACATTTGTAAAACACTAACAGGGAATCTTTAGATGACTTATAAGAAAATTTCAAACTAAAATTAACAAAAGTAAAAATACTTAGTTTGTGTAATATCTTCCCTGAATTTTTTGGCTGAATTATACATTATATCCCCTTTTTGAGATTCTAGGAATATTGACAATAAAAAAAAAACTTTTTAACATAACTTTAAAGAAATATTATCTGACCTAATGGTTTCATAGTCATTCTCACATGTAGTAAGATGGGACACACAGCCTTATCTCAGGTAAGGCAGGGCTCTTTATAAATCTTAACTATTTTAGTTCTAAAGCTGATCTTTATTTTTAAATATCATTTGACAATGTTTAAATAAATTGTTTGAGGTCACATGAACATTAGCTAACACCATATGATATCACATTTAAAACATGAATTAAAGAAAGGCTGAAAGTTTTTAACCTTTACAAAGATTAGGCTCTAATTAACTTAAAAATACATTTAAATTGTTCCCCAATGTAAAAAGTAACATAAAAATTTACATATCTTATTGATAACAGGTAAATAAATCCACAATATATTTTTTACCACACAACTTCAGAGCACCAGCTTGATATAATACTCTTTAAACGTTTCTACCTTACAGACTTGCATACCTGTAAGATATGAAAACATTAATAGCATAACAATTACATTTATGTTTCTACATTAATCAAGTTTGGCTTTTAAAGAAATGGCAGTACAGTGCTCTAAAATAACAGTTTTTATTTAATCAGTTGTTTAATTTTTATGGTTGCTTGCTCTAGAAAACATAAATCTTAATAAACTCAATGTTATGGGTAAACTTATGTTTTAAGAAATTTTTGTCTCATTAACACATGACTGATTTTTACAATCTTATACAGAGTTTACTAAAAAAAATACAGATCTTAGTAAATCAATCAGATATCTAACAAAAGTACTCATGAATGAGTAATCCCATATCAAGTTTACTTTACTTATTTATCAAAAAGTTAGAGAAATGTATTGAACAGTGTAAACCATTTTTATTTTGAAGGAAAGGTACTAGAGCCAAGGCATATTAGACATTTTGTAGATGTTAATATTTTGTTAGATGTTTGAACACCTAGAAAACTTTGTAAGCTTAAATTTAAAGACATTTGTTTTTATCTCTTTATCCAATATAAATTGAAACATTTAAATCATGTGAATTAAAGATCTTTGGATCCACTTTTTTAAAATTTGTTTTTACGAGCGCTATTTTTTTATGAGCGCTCCTTATATATGTTAATTTGTGTATCATATATATGATATACGGACATATGTATATATAGACATACAACACATAACAATTTGTGCACACATAATAATAGTAAAGGCCTTGTTGCTTTTCGTAGTTGAAATCTTTATTGCAATGTTTCAAAAAGTCCACAGTTGGTCAAAGATAGAACTGATCAGAAAAACATTAACCTAGGTCTGTATGCTCAAAATCATGAGGTCAAAAAACATAAAGTATCTAAGAAAAAAAATAAGAGTCCTAGAAAAAATGACTTGCCAGTAATTAGTAAATAGCATACAATTTACCTTTTTTTTCCCTTAGACCTCAAATCACTCTCCTACAAAGCTTGCAGGCTTCTTTCATTTGCATTTCAACATAAGTCATGGCTGAGGTCTGGAAGGAGCAGCAAAAAAACTGCTATTCTGAACAGACATCTCAGGACTAAGGCATTTTAACCATAATTTTCAGGTTCAGATGTTGAAAATTATGATACAAGTTTAAGATACAATTCACAAAATTTTATATCTTTACATCTTGTTTTGTCAACAGACACCATACTATGATTTAATATTTATGTCCAAATTAATGCACTGGTACACACAGTGACATTTTCCCAGGCTACCCAATTCAAAATTGGTGAAAAAAAAAAAAAAAGACCGTATGATTGGGAAGTTTCTTGCCAACTTGGAAGTAGAGTTCTTCAGTTATCCATCCTAAGTATTTAAGTTCTCTGCAATGAATTATCTGAAATCATAAACTAAACAATTACCTAAACCCGACTTTTTACTGCAAGATTGTGCAATGCTTCAAAAACCCATTCAGTTACCAGATTGTTAAAATAAAACATCATCATTTAGACACACATTCAGCTAAGATCATTCCCCAAAAACAATTTGTAATATCAACACATTATTGCAGATGCCTTAAAGGGCCAGAAACAAAGACACAATACAGACAGAAAGGAGGTCCAGACAATGGCTGTCAGACAGAACCCTTTAAACCAGAGCAGATAAGAGAAAAATCTCCTACAGCAGTGGCACCATAGATGTCCCCACAAGGGGACCAGATGTTTTCACAGAAGGGCAACCTGAAATGTAAAATAAAGTGTCTCCATGGTGACTTTACTGCATTTAGTGTCACCTTTTTCTTTTTCTCTTTTTTTAACAAGACAGAGGTGGCATAACCCTTACAGTGCAGGGAAGGAAGGAGGTAATTCCCTGAATCAACAGGGCTTTGGCAGCTGCTGGGAGTCCCTCAGTTTCCCCTTTTACATACAGGATTAGCTCCTCTGATTCAGTTCCACATCAAGCATGCTCTATCTCCTAACATTTCAGTAGATAGCTCTAACAAAGTTCAGGGGCGGAGGGTGGGTACAAGATTTGTAACTTAAAGTTTGGTTCCTGACCTTGAAGCCAATTAATACAAATTTAATAATGAGGACTGGGTTTTGAGAAAAAGAAAAAAGGAGTTTTATTGCTTGGCTAACAAAGGAGAAACACAGGGGACTCTGCCAAAGTTGTGACTCTCTTTATCTGGAGGGACAAGGGGTTTTAAAGGAGTTTCACTTGTTAACCTGGGAGATACTCAGTTCTTAGGTCCCCAGCAGGCATAGCCCTCTGCAATGGGTGTGCTCCAGGCAGCCAGCTAGGGGCTTCTATCATCCTGCTTTACAATGGGGGATAAAGTTCATTGCAGTTCCTTAAAACACAGTCCAAAGGGGTGTCAGGCTTAATCTCTTTATTTCTGATTTTCATGTCCAATATACTTAAGTTTTTACCACCAAAATCACACAACAAAACGAACAAAAACAAACAAACAAAAAACCAAAAAATAGAACACAGAACACAAAAAAACAGAAACCCAGCGTCTAAACACAGAAACAGGGGAAGAGTGCAACATCTTGCTAAAGCTCCAGGGTAGGAGCGCGTGCGTGCCCGTCGGCACCTCTCTACAGTTCCAGAGGAATTCCCTACAGAACAGAACAGAGGACAGAAAGATTCTCGTTACTGTCCTGGACAGAAGTATATGTGAGCCTCCCCGTGCCACATCTCTGTCATCAGAAGAGATCTCCCTTAACCAGATATCAGATGTTATAAAGGAGCCACTTACCTATGGAGGCGTCCTCCATCAGGTGCTTGCTAATAGTTTTAGTGCAGAGGTTCACTGCAGTGCTCCCTGGACTAAAGGCTCTCTTCCAAATATAAAGAAGATGGACCAAATCAGGCCTGTGTGGAGAGCGGTTCCTTGGTGCCTATGGTTGATATACCATTCTAATTTGTGAAAGTGCCACAGAAAATAGGGTAAGCCTCCTTCTCATGGTACGCTTGAAAGCAACTGTTTGGACAAAGTGGTTGCCAAGGCAGTGACCTCATTCAGTTCCTGAAGGATGTGACCTCACTTCAATCCCTTGGTAATGGAACTCTCTGAACTTGGGATCCAGGAAGCCAGGCACACAGAGTCAGTCTCAGTCCCAGTCCCAGTGTCTCACTTGCTTCGATTTAGCAAGGACAGAGTCAGTCTTTCTTGGTACCTACTGATGTGAGGATGGCCAAATTCCAGGAGTTCTCTGAAGAGGGGCCTTTCCTGAAAAAGTAGGTACTGGCTCACAGCTGGCTCCTGACCACTTCACAGAGTTGGACAAGGAGACCAGATCTGAGACAGGAAACGCCATATTGGGGGAACATAGTATGGCCCAGCAGTAAGAGGATACTCTGGAGAGTGAGAGACCTACTTGGGGAAGGAGGTGCCTTTGTGGGTGTGGATGTGTGTTTGTGGTTTTGTCTCATGTTCTGAGAATAGGCAGGAAAGTCGGTTTGTGTGGTTTGGAGTGAACTGTTTCTAGTAAGTTGTTTCACAAGGCGAGTGTTTCTATGTCTGTGTATCCCACTGTGTCCGTGCTTGTAGACATTAGAAAAGAGAATGCATCAATGGATGTTTCCTGTCAAGTTGAAAGCTTCCCAGCATTCATCCTGCCCAATTTATGAATGCACTAGGGCTTGCCTTATCGATGGGCAACACCTGCTATTTTCCAAAGTTCCTGTTTTCTTCCTGAAATCTAGCCACTCTCCAGAATAGGTTCATGCATTTGCATCCAGGATATGTACCACCTCCAAGCACTGTGACATGGACATGTACTGGATAGCTGAAGAGAATGGCAAGCATCTCAGTAAAGTCAGATATCACTGTGACCCAGAAAGTCTCAGTAGAGAAACCCTGCGAAGGGCCTTTTGATTACCTATTGTTCTGTTGCCCTGAATGTCAGGAAGGTCTTTGCCTCAGGCCACGCTTTTGTGAAGCCTGAAGAAAACAGTTTTCAAACGGAAATGAATGGGCATCACCTGTGGTTCTTTGCTTAAATGCATTGTAAAGGGATGTGTCTGAATCAGCCTCTTGGCTCTGTGTGAGCCTGTGGCTTAGATTATCAGCACCTGATGGATCTAAAGAAAGATCCCATGTGTGGATCCAAAATTAAAATGGCCAAAAAATCAGTCATTGTTGATGAAGTCTCTCGCATTCCTCTGTAAGGTTCCTGACCTCAATCAAGTGAGAAAAGGGATCCATTGGGTCAATTGAGTTCTTCAAAGCCCTGCAGATGCTTGCTCATAGGTTCTTGGGTTTTCTTATGAATCCAATTCAAATAAAGAATCTAAACCCCACCGTCAGTAGGCCTCAAATTGGAGAACAGAGCTGTATTAATGGCAGGCATATTTGATCACTCCTGGTTCACAGGAAGGGTGTCCAGGCCACTCTGACTTTTGGCTGCGCCTCTCATGGAATCCTCCTGCCAGAGTTATGATGAGTGTCTATTTGGAAGAAGATGAGTGCCATTTGGGAGTGTTTTGGTTTTAATTGTGGGCATTTGTGTGGCGGTTGGTAGAGATAATTGAGTCCATCTTGTCTTGAACTTTGGTGTGATTCCCCTTAGAGACTGTGTTTTGGAACTGACCTCTGAGAAGGTACAAGGTCCTGTGTCATTGTATATCCATATTTCTGGGACATCTCTACGGAACGTAATTCAAAGCTAAGTATACCAATCAAGGGCCAAATGAACTTCTGGGCTTCAAATCTAACCTAGATTTCTGTTTTCATACTTATATTGAAAGGTTAATAAAATAGGTACTTGTCACTTCCTGTTTTTCTGTATGCTTAATAAAACACTGTTGAAATCTTGAGAACTGTTTGCTCTTCTTGTTCCCAGAATGTGCTGCCCCCAACTGCCAAACTGCAGAATGTACTCCATCAACCATTTGCACGCAAACCGCCCACTCGCCCTTACCCATCAATAAACTTCCCTCCCTGCCCTCTCCAAGGAAAATATATAAGCACTTCTTAAGCTGTTCTCAGGGCTCTCTGCTCTATTCAAGCGAGCTCTGAGCCCTTGCATGCCGGACTCCCAATAAACCCTTTGCTGTTGCATTATACAGTCTCTTGGTGGTCTCTTTCATCTATGCTCACCCGACCTTTACTTCTGGTGGCCCCAGCGAGATCCGGCAGCTGCAGATGAAAGACCCCCAATGGGATGCTCTGGGGGTAAATAAGGCCCCTCTTTCTGGTTTCAGGATTCAGGTTAGGGTTTGACAAAATGACTATTGGTAAAGAGCGTGAGCTCTCTCCCACGGTGGCTGACACACATGTCACAGAGCCACAGGCCATGTCCCTGGGGGATAGACTCGGGAAATCGTGGAACAATAGTCTCCTCGACTCAGTGATATTTTGTTTCAGATTCGGAATTGCCAGCCCATCAGGTTTTGCCGGCTACTCAGTCCTGGTCTCAGTATTGGACGTCCATTGCCTGTCTTTATTGTCTTGTCTTTTCTGTGTTGTGTGTTGTTGCTTTCACTGTCTGTGTATATTTCATTATGGGACAGAGCACTTCAATGCCTCTGTCCCTGACCCTTAATCACTGGACCAAAGTCTGCTTAAGGGCTCAGAATCTTTCTTTTTCATTAAAACACCAGACCTAGCAGATTCTGTGTCTCAGAATAACCCACCTTTGTAGTCAGATGGCCTCTAGAAGGATGTTTCTACTTCGCACTAATTTGAAAAGTCTGAGATATTGTCTTTCAGCCGGGGCCACATAGACATCCAGATCAATAGCCATATATCTTAACTTGTCAGGACCTCTGCAAATCTCCTCCTCCATGTCTGAAGCCTTTCCTTGTCCCTGCACCCACTCCTACTCCTTCCCCTATGATTCTATCTCTCAAACTCTCTGTTCCTCAACCTCCACCCTCTGTTCTCCCTGAGTCTCAAGACTCTACTCGTCCTTATCCTCTGCCCTTGTCCCCCAACCCCCAAAACCCTGTAAGTAATTCCCCTGCTGCTGACTCAGCCTCTCCACCATTCGAGGAAGCCAGAATGGCCCAGCGCCCTCCAGATGACTGTCCCATGACACACACAGCACCTCCTTCCCTGGAGGAAGCTGGCCCGGCTAAAAAAACTCAGAGAACTCGCCAACGTTTTCACACCTGCCTACTTGGAATGACTGCCAACAACTCCTAGGGACTCTCTTCATGACAGAGGAATGAGAGAAAAACCTCCTGGAAGCTAGAAAAAAATATCCTCGGACCTGATGGGCGACCAACACAACTTCCCAACATAATAAAAGCTGCCTTCCCCTTTAACCAACCCAACTGGGACCCCAACACCTTTGAAGATAGGGAGCATCTGTCCAATTATTGCCAGGCTCTAATAGCGGGTATCCAAGGGGCTGCTAGGTGACCAACTAATTTGGCCATGGTAAGAGAAATTATTAAAAGGCCTGATGAATCTTCCTCTACGTTTCTAGAGAGAATTATGGAGGCATATAAGAGATATACTCCTTTCGATCCTCAGGCAGCAGATCAAAAGGCATCTGTCACGATGGCCTTAATTGTTGAAGCTGCAATGGATATTAAAAAAAAAAAGTTAAAAGAGAGATTTAGTAAGAGAAGCCAAAAAAGTATACTATAAGAGAGAAACAGGGAAAAAAAAAGGAGCAGAGGGAGGATGAGAGAAGCAAAAGAAAGACTAAGGCATTGACTAAGATCCTGGTCACAACAAGGAAGAGGCCAGAAATTAAGACATAAGGTGACAGGAAGCGATACCTGGGCCCGTGCCACAGGCCACCCCTGGCCTCAGATCAATGTGCCTACTGTAAAAAAAAAAGGACACTGGGCCAAAGAGTGCCCTATAAAGAGACAGACACGCCAGCCAGCCATTCTGACTCTGGGGGATGACTAAGAAAGTTGGGGCTCAGATTCTTTCCCCTAGCTCAGGGTAACATTTGAAGTGTAGGGGACCCCAGTAAACTTTGAAGTGAATACAGGAGCAGTATACTCAGCCCTTAAGGCCCCATTGGGCCGTCTATCAAATAAAAGGTCTGTAGTTCAAAGGGCTAATGGCAGTAAATATCGGGCTTAGACTACTAAGAGGACCATGGACCTGGGGAAAGGAAAAATCCATCACTCCTTCCTAGTAATCCCAGAATGCCTGCACCCATTGATGGGCAGAGATCTGCTCACCAAGCTCTGGGCCAAAATAACTTTTAACCCTGAAGGCCCCCAAATGAAATTTCTAAATCCTTCAGTAAAAACTCCTATAGTCACGGCTTTAACTATATTAGTAGAAGATGAACTTCCACTCTTCACACCCCCCAAGACTGATCAAACAGGCAAGCTACCCCAGAAATGGATAACAGATTACCGAGATGCCTGGGCAAAAACTGCTGTGTTAGGCCTGGCCGTGAAACAACCTCCAATAACAGTGGAGTTAAAAACCTCAGCCTCCCCAATCAATGTCAAATAATATCTTCTAAGCATAAAAAGCAAAAGATGGGATAAGGCCCTATATTCAGAAATATCTGGCCTTAGGGGTCCTAAGGCCCTGTCAATTGGCCTGGAACACTCCCCTGCTATTAGAAGAAAAAGCCAGGAACCAGGGACTATCACCCTGTTAAAGACCTAAGAGAGATCAACAACAGAGTGCAGGACATTCACCCCACGGTACCTAATCTGTTCAATCTGCTTTGCACTCTGAACCCTGAGCAGAAATGGTATACTGTTCTGGACTTAAAACAAGCTTTCTTTTGCTTGCCTCTGCATAAAGATGGTCAGTTGCTGTTTGCTTTTGGGTGGGTAGACCCAGAAACCGGAAAGTCTAGTCAACTAACTTGGACTAGACTCGCAGAGGGGTTCAAAAACTCCCCCACTCTCTTTGATGAAGCCCTTCACAGAGATCTCAACAATTTCTGAACTACACACCCCGAAGTCACCCAGCTTCAATATGTGGATCACCTGCTACTGGCATCCAACACCAAGGAAAACTGTGAACTGGGACCCAAGCACTATTATCCGAGCTTGCTCAACTCGGGTATAGAGCTTTGGCCAAAATTGCCCAATTTGCCAGCAAGAAGTAATCTTCCTCGACTATTTCCTTAGGGGCGGTAAACGATGGCTCACTGAGCCCAGAAAACAAACCATTGAGCAGATACCAACCCCATCTTACAGCAGACAACTAAGAGTTTCTTGGGATTGCTGGGTTTTGAGGTTATGGATAAATGGGTTTGAGTCCTTAGCTGCTCCTTTATACCCGCTGTTAAAGGGAGATGCCCAATTCCAATGGACCCCTAAGTACCAGGAAGTTTTAGATAACATCTAAGGACACTGACATTGAACGCCTCAAATTTACTGAGCTCAGCCTGCAATTACAGAAAGCCCTACACTACATTAAAAATGTACATCAACTCACTCACCTTGGTTCAAAGAAACTGCAGGCATTCCTGTAGGATTAAGAACAGAGTTTTCCACTAACTGACTCACAGCGAAAGGAAATAATTGAACTGGTAACAAAAGCCTGTCGGGTCAGTCAATTGTTTAATGCTTACCCTTCCAAGTTTCTTAGAAGAAAGCACCTACGAGGAACCAGACCAGGACAATTCTGGGAAGTGGACATTACTGAAATTAAGCCAGCAAGGTATGGACTTAAATATCTCCTAGTCTTTGTGGATACATTCTCAGGATGGATTGAAGCCTTACACACACACACACACACACACACACACACACACACACACACAGAAAAAAAAAAAAAAACGGCGCAAATGGTTCTCAAGAAGATCCTGGAAGATATTTTTCCAAGATATGGTCTGTCTAAGATAATAGGGTCTAATAATGGACTTGTGTTCATGGCCCAGGTAAGTCAGGTGTGGATTAATTGTAAGTTACATTATGCTTATATACCCCAGAGCTCAGGAGAGGTAGCAAAAATAAATAGAACCATTAAAGAGACCTTAACAAAATTAAGCTTAGAGACCGGCAGAAAAGATTGGACTATGCTCCTGCCTTATGCACTGTTTCATGCGAGAAATACTCCCTCAGTTTCTTTGTGTAACCTCACCCCCTATGAAATTCTCTATGATGCCCATCATCCAGTAAGGGACCTAATCCCCAACTCTAAGGCCTAACAATCCCTTCCACACCCCTTGCTTGACAGACTTAAAGCCATTGAAAGAACTCAGTGATAACTGTGGAAACAGCTGGCCACTGCCTACCAACCTGGGGACGAGGGGATTCCACATCAATATCAAGTAAGAGACTTCGTCAACATAAGACAACATCAGGTGTTATCCCTAGAACCCCGCTGGAAAGGAACATACCAGGTGCTACTTATAACACCTACAGCCATAAAAGTAGACAGAATCACTTTTTGGATCCATGCCTCTCATCTCAAGCCTTCGCTGTGTCCAGACTCTGGTTGGAAACTGGAAAAAACTGGTAACCATTTCAAATTGTGTATTCGCTATGTGGACAAGACTATAGACTCTCCCCTTGGCCACCAGTACTCCTAACCTTCATCAGCCTGTTCAGCACTGAAGGCTGATCTGAAATCCTACTAGACAAGAAGTATGGTCTATCTCGCATACAGCCCCTTAGGGACCTGGTGGCTATCTCTCCACCCAGACATTTTTCAGCTTGGTATAGGTCTTTCCTATTGAGATAACCCCAATGAAGAGGATCCCACTAAAGTTCCATTAAATCCCTTCCATACCATAGATAATTGAAACAAACATTATGGATGCACGGAAACGCGATCCAGATTCAGGTTGGTTAGCCTAGATTACTATATATGCCCGGCGGACTATCAAAGCCACAAACAGCCATGGCTGTGTGGGGGGAAAGCCAACTTCTTGTGTAATTCATGGGGATGTGAGCATACCGGGGCTGCCTGGTGGAACCCAAACTCCTCATCAAATTCAGTACACAGCATTGGCCATATTACCAATTAGACAACCAAAAACTATGGCCCCCAGAGGGTTCTCTAGATCCTCAAATTCTGCATGACATTTTTAACTTCGGCAAGTGCTCAAAAGGGGAAAATTCCCCTATGTGGAATCCTTTTCCCTCCTTCACTCACATCCTGTACTATGCTTCTCCAATAGTTCCTCACCCTCAGCCTTCTGCTCTAGACTCTCTGCTGTCACTCCCACCTCAGCAACCTGATTTCTTCCCTCCAATTACTACATCAAAAACCCAAACCTCCGCCAGTTCTCAGACCATTGCCCCCTTGCTGAGGTAGGAGGTACCGAGGTAACCCTCCACTCACTCACTCCTCTTTTTTTCTGTCTGTGCCTGCACTAGGTCCCACCAAGTCCTCTAAGAAGCTAAACCAAAGCTCAAACCAGCTGAGAAGAGCCCTCAGACCCCTATCCAAGATGTAATAAAAATAGCCTTTAAAGTTGCTTTGTCATCACTGAAAACAGGTTACTAAGAATTTAAAGTCCCTCACAGGCTTTTTGGAATACTCACTCCCATCTTCACCTCTGCTCTACCTGTTCTACTGCTCAAGTTTTGTTCTAGGAAAATCCCAAACCCCTTTTCCATTATTCTTTTACATCTCATCTTCCTCATTCTCAGATCCACGGAGGTGCTCTCAGCCTCGCCTTCCCCGTCTTCCCCCTCTGTACCAGGTCCATAGATATGTCTTAAATAACCTTCTCCAGAAGTCTTCACCGAGGCTTACATTAGGTCTTTCAGCAAAAGAGTCCCTCTGAAAGAGTTCAATGTAGATAAACTTCCACTTTTCATGTTGCCCTGTTCTACTTGGCCACTGGCTGGAAAAATCACCACCCCTAAGCTTGACACCTCCTTACTAGATTTTCACAAAATATGTGAACAAGGCCTCTGGCCTTGAGCTGGGGCTTCACAGAGATGGCTTGATTTCTAAGATAAAAAAGTTACCAATTGGGCTTCATGGTGACAGCTGGCAGGGAGAAAAAAAAGAGACAAAAAAGCTCTCCCTTTCCAAGGTGTCTTTGAAAAGTTAACTTGCCCAGAACAGAGAAACAAAAACAGAAACAAAAACTGATTTCTGTGAATTTCTACAGACTGTGAACTTCTGAGCCACTTCCCTTACATGTTGGGTACAAATTCTAAAACTACTGAAACTTGGGGTTCAGGGGATTAATTGATTACAACAGAAGCAATGCCCTCTAAATCCGGATGCAACCAAATAAGACTGTTTTCCTGTGTTTGGTGCTATCTTAGGTCCCTTTCCTTGTCCGTCCCTACAACAGTATAATTCTATACACTTTAACATTATTTATGTTTTCATAAAATGGTCAATATATGTGATTAATTATGTAATGATGCAGATGTTTTCCAGAGTTCTCTATCATGACTTAGGTTCATTTAAAGATCAAATAGGGGGCATACAACCCGGTTCCACTGGGAACCTGTATCCCTCACTTTAGCCATCCTATTAGAAATAATAGTTGCTGAAGGGGTGGGCTAGTCTATGAGACACAACAAAGACACAATTAGAAGCAGAAATATGCCAAAGTTTAAAGACATTAAAAACCGACATCACAGCTTTACAGGAATTTTAACCTCACTCTTTCTGAAGTTGTTTTACAAAGCAGGCGAGTGTTGGACCTCCTCTTTATGAGAGAAAGGTGCCTTTTTGCTTGCATTGAGGGAAGAATGTTGTTTTTATGCCGACAATACTGGAGTTGTAAAAGAATCTATGAGTAAATTAAGAAAACGACTTGAAGAGCGTCAAAGAGAGACAGAGGCCCCAAAAGGGAGGTTTGAGTCTTGGTTCACATAGTGACCTGATTAACTACGCTTTTATCTGCCATGGCCGGTCCATTAAAAATCCTCACATTATTGCTAACTGTAGGACCCTGTTTGCTCAACCGTGTAGTTTCCTTTCTAAACCAAATCGAACCTGTTATTAATCCTAACCATACACTGTTCTCTCAATCTAATTTTACAGAAGAGCAGGGACAGAATTGGTATTAAAATACAGAATTATAGAGGATCTTCCACCTGCTGAAAACCTCAAAGGTCCACGCAGAAATGATCCCTGGAGAAGATGTAGGCAAGTACGAAGGACCTGAGAGAGCAAAAGTCTTCCATGGCAAACAACCTGCTCAGGATGAAGGGATGTGTCTGAATCAGCCACTCTCTTCTTAATGTAGAGAAGGTGGACCAAAGCTGGCATGTGTTGAGAGCTGCTCCTGCATGCCTATGGTTGACATACCACTCTGACCTGTGAAAGTGTCACAGGAAGTAGGAGCAGCCTCCTTCTCATGGTAACCTTGGAAGCAAGTGTTAGGACAAAGTTGTTGCCAAGGCAGTGACGTCATTCAGTTCCAAAAGGAAGTGACCACACCTAACTTCCTTGGTGATGGAACTCTCTGAACTTGGAATCCAGGAAGCCAGGCACCCAGAGCCAGTCCCAGTCCCAGTCCCAGTGGTCAAACTTATTTTGATTTACCAAGGACAGACTCAGTCTTTCTTGGGACCTACTGATGTAAGGATGGCCAAATGCAAGGAAAGCTATGAAGAGGGGCCTTTCCTGAGAAAGCAGGCAGTGGCTCACCGCGGGCTCCTGACAACTTCACAGAGTTGGCCAAAAAGACCAGATTTGAGACAGAACAGGCTATTTCCAGGGAACATAGTAAGGCCCACCAGTCAGAGGACACTCCGGATAGTCACAGACCTACTTGGGGAAAGGAGGTGCCTTTGTTGTGTGGGTGTGGGTTTGTGGTTTTGTCTCATGTTCTGAGAATAGGTATGAAAGGCAGTTTGTTTTGTTTGGAGTGAACTGTTTCTTGTAAGTCGTTTGACAAGGCGAGAATTTCTATGTCTGTGTATCCCACTGTGTCCGTGGTTGTAGACATTAGAAAAGAGAATGCATCAATGAATATGTCCTGTCTAGTAGAAAGCTTCACAGCATTCATCCTGCCCTATTTATGAATGGACTGCAGCTTGCCTTATTGATGTGCAACACCTGCTATCTTCCTTAGTTCCTGTTTTATTCCTGAATTCTGGCCACTCTCCAGAATAGGTTCATGGTTTTCTGTTTAAGATATGTACAACCTCGAAGCTCTGTGACATGACCATGTACTGAAGGGAATGGTGAGCATCTCAGAAAACTCAGATATCAGTGTGACCAGGAAAGTCTCAGTGGAGAAACCCTGCTTGGGGTCTTTTGTTTACCTACTCTTCTGTTGCGCTGAATGTCAGGAAGGTCTTTCCTCAGTCCACCACTTTTTGAAGCCTGAAGAAAACAGTTTTCAAATGGAAATGAATGGGCATTACCTGTGGCTCTTTGCTTAATTGCTTTGGAAAGGATGTGTCTGAATCAGCCTATTTACCCTGTGTGAGGCTGTGACTTAGATTCTCAGCTCCTGATGGATCTAAAGAAAGATCCCATGTTTACATCCAAAAACAAAATGGCCAAAAGAGCAGTCCTTGTGGATGAAGTCTCTCGCCTTCTTCTGTAACTTTCCTGACCTCCATCAAGTCAGATTAGGGATCCTTTGGGTCAAATGAGTTCTTCAAAGCCCTGCAGAGGCTAGCCCATATTTGCTTGGGTTTTCTCAAGACTCCAATTCACATAAAGAATCCAAACCCCACAGTCATTTGGCCTCAAATTGAAGAAGTGGAGCAGTATTAACGGGAGGCCTACTTAATCTCTCCTGGTTCACAAGAAGGGTGTCCAGGCCACCCTGAATTTAGGCAAATTAGGTGCAAGAGAGCTTATTTTGGACACGGTCTTGGGGTGTGCCCCTCATGGAAAACTCCAGCCATAGGTTATTGTGAGTGTCTATATGGAAGAAGATGAGCGCCACGTTGGAGTGTTTTGGTTTAAATTGTGGTCATTTGGGTGGCGGTTGGAAGAGATGACTTGGTCCACATGTTCTTGAACTCTGGTGTGACTCCCTTAGAGTCTGAGTTCTGGAACTGACCTCAGAGAGAAGTATTGCCATAAATAGTGTTGAGATTTTAGGAAGCCAGGCATGAGCGTTGCCCTTGGAAACTGAGTTCTAGGCCCAGGGTGGCTTTCCACAGAGCACTGAGCCTCTCAGCCAGGATACCACAAATTTTATTCTGAAAGACTTGGCACCCATAGTTGAGAGTCAAAACTCATATGGACCTCACATTGTAGACCTAAATGGGCATAACATCATATGATCTTTTGGCCACTCTTTGGGAAGTCTTACCTGTGAGTGTTCTCCAGAGATTTCATTGAAATGAGCTTCCTAACCATTTAATGGTTCCTGAAAGAATTGAAACTCACAGTGCCTCAAACTTCATCCTTGAAAAATTGCTAGATAAATACCATGAAATTTTTGAATTTCCCATCACCAGGTGGCACTGGAAAACCTTTTGATGTCCTGTTGCTGATCATGAATATACCAGACAGTGCCTTGATTGACTGGGTTTCATGTAAATGGTGTAGAACAGAGATGCCAGTAAGTTGGACTCTGTTGAGTAGTGGGTTAGAGCAGTGGTGGGCAGGTATGTGATAAAACATCTGTGGTGGGGCCATGTGTATCTTCAATTGGCTTCAAATGCCTTTTGACTGACATGGTGCAGCCAGCAGAACCTTCCATGTAAAGGCAAGTTGTTATTTGGAGAGGTTTCAGTACATTGTTCAGAATCAGGGTGCTATGGTCAAGGGGGCAAGATATGTGGAATAGGATCCTAGTTCTTGGGTCCTCCTGCAAAACCTGACCCACCATACATGACAGAACTTCCTCTTGCACTGTGACCCAGTTGAACTCTTTGTATTTCGTGAAGCAAATACCAAACACCCAGTGCAGCAGGAAGAAACACCACGAAAATGGAAGATAACCATATGGCTTCACAGTGCACACTAGCACACATTTATCCCCCAGTGGCCACAGTTTACCTAAAAAGAGAATTCAGCACTGCTGCCTCAAGTACATTGGGAAATAAGAAACCATGTCCTCCAGGTCTCATAGATCCAGACCAAGCTTTTATGGTCTCCCTAGAAAGGAAGCTAAAGCTCCTGACAACAACATATTTTTCAAGTGCCCAAACTCACAGGCAGTTTCTCTAGAAGTCTCTAGGCCAGCAGACCTCCATGTTTGTGGAGTTTTTACCCTGTCCCATACTTTTGGAAACTACTCCACCACTTCAAAGGTTGTGAGCTCCTGAGCATATTCCATTTAACATATTTATTCACAGATTTTCTAAATCTTCTCCTCTAATTGTGTCTTACTTGGGGTGAAGGAATTGTCAAGGCATTGTTCTGGATGAGAGTGGGAATAATTTTGTGTAGCACATATTTACATACACATTGGATTCATTGTTCAATTTTCCATTCGAAATGCTGAATCTTTGACACTAACCCATACCCTACTAGACTCTGATTACTAATTCTAATATGATGGAGAAAAGTAACCCAAACAGAATAAAAATACTAGCACTTCAGAGGAGGCATGGTGGATAGTTGGTTTGCCTTTTGCATGATATAGGGTAGGAGTTATAAATCTTGTCAATTTTTTGTTGAAATAGTTCTGCATGTGTTTTTAAAGTTAACACATATGTGAATTCCTGTCTCCATTTTTCTGTAGCCTATTCAGCACATGTATTTTTATATGCACATATAGAATCCTACCTGGTATCACACGTATAATCTTGAGAGGTGGCTAACTTGGCAGATACAAAGTGTGCGAAGAGATCACTCCTCATTAATGCTTTTGGAACTGAAAATTCAGACTATGAGTGAGCTTCTTAGTTGAAAAACATTATACATAAATCCATGTTCAGTAAAATTAATATTTTGGATCTGTGGATGATATATATTTCACAATGAATTTTAATTGGCATATATATTGCTACTATTTAATGTCTCTGTGTGTGTTTTGTGTTTGTGTGTATATATATATATATATATATATATATATATATATATATATATATATATTCTCTAGATTTTTCAAAATATAAAATATATGTGTCCTATTATACACTCCCTAAATTCATTCTTGTTCATGTATGTGGTTTTATATTAAACTTTTCATAAGATTATTTTAAAAATATTCATCCACCTGAAATACATATTTGTTTTCTAGTACTAAAAAGTTACTTCAGTGAATGGTGCAAACAAATCCTTATATTTTTACAGTAGCTGACCCACTTTAACATCAATGCAAGTAGATTCCTATGGAACATGATGTGTATTTTGACGTTCATTTTTATTAAACACTGGTACATTACTATTTCTGCAGTTTTTATACATTATAGAATATACATTTCATCCACAAGTTCACAAATTTAAAGAAATTTGTAACACATTCAATCACTTCCTGCTTCAGAACATATGTATTCCTCCTTGTTTTTGAGTGGTCATTTCATGAGATTTCTTTCCAAACACATTATTTTCAATTTCCATAATCAAATATGAAGCAAAATTCACACACTCTTGGTGATAAACCACAACCGTAATATTACCATTAGATGTATTACTGGTTGGAATGAATGTATGTATATCAATATATGATTCCTGTGTATTTTCAGATATCAATTCAATCCATTATTTAAAGTTGGAACAAGTTATATTATTTATTCGCAGTATGGTCTATTCATGCATTATCTCTATATTCATACATACATGGTACACCTATATGTACCCCCAATACTAATTTATACCCCTTCAAAATATTGCTCCAAGAAATGGTGCAAGAAATACTCATGTCACCTGATCTACATATACGTTTTATCACAGTAATATTCTGGCCACAAAATGCAAAGTCACACTTACGATTGTACCAAAGCCTAAATGGAATGTGAGTATGGATTATGAAAATCACCCATGTTCAGGTTGCCTAATGCTCTCAAATGTCAATCCTATTGGTGACTACATATTTGTTACTTCCTAAGATTATATATTCAATCTCAAGCCTGTTGAAAATGTCTTTTGCTATCACTCACTTTATACTTTGCCTGATTTCCTAATGTCTCTATTGATATCTGCTTTCCTACATATTTTCCCCAGTTCATCACTGTGACTGACTCTTCACATATGCTGACATTTACATTTTCTGTCTACCTGAAAACCTATTGCTAAAGAACTATTTGTCCAAATGCTATACTCACACTTTTTTATAATCCTACCAACTATCTTCCTAATCCTACCGACTCTCCCTCTTTGAATGGTTGTTCTCCTCAACATTCAATCATCCAAGGTATCAAATCTTATGCCATTGTGTATAGATTTATCTGAGACATCTGTGCAGAACATAATTAAAAGCTAAGTATCCCAATCAAGGACCCAATGCCCTTCTGGGCTTCAAATGTTACCGAGATTTCTGTTTTCATTCATATATTTCACCTATATAATCTTATAAATATTGCAGGTTCCCAATACCATTATTCATCCAGCAGAATGATCCTAACCCAAATCAAACATGTTATTAACTGTAACCATACACTGTTCCCTCAATCTAACTTTACAGAAGAGCAGGGACAGAGTTGGTCTTACAATACAGGAATGTAGGAGATCTTCAACTTCCGGAGAACTTCAAAGGTCCATGCAGAAATGATCCCTAAAGAAGATGTAGGCAGCTATGATGGACCTGAGAGTGCGAAAGTCATCTTTCATGACAAAAAAAAAAAACAGGTCAGGATGAAGGGGTGTGTCTGAAGCAGTCTCTCTCTTCTTAATGTAGAGAAGATGGACCAAACCAGGCTTGTGTGGAGAGCTGTTCCCGGGTGCCTATGGTTGATATTCCATTCTAACTTGTGAAAGTGTCATAGGAAGTAGGGGCAGGATCCATGTCATGGACCCTTGGAAGCAACTGTTAGGACAAAGTGGTTGCCAAGGCAGTGACCTCATTCAGTTCTAGACGAAGTGACCCATGTCACTTTTTTGTTGATGGAACACTCTGAACTTGGAATCCAGGAAGCCAGGCACCCTGAGGCAGTCCCAGTCTAAGTCCCAGTGGTCTCAAATTTTTGGTTTTAAGAAGGATAGAGTAAGTCTTTCTTGGCAACTACTAAATTGAAGATGGACAAATGCCAAGAAAGCTCTGAAGAGGGGCTTTACCTGAGAAAACAGGCAGTGGCTCACCGCTGGCTCCTGATAACTTCACAGTTTTGGCCAAGAAGACCAGATCTGACATAGGACAGCCCATTTCGGGGAAACATAGTATGGCCCACCAGTCAGAGGACGCTCCGGATAGTCACAGACCTATTTGGGGAAAGAAGGTGCCTTTGAGGGTGTGTGTGTGTGTGTTTGTGTGTTTGTGATTTTGTCTCAAGTTTTGAGAATATGTAGGAAAGTCGGTTTGTTTGGTTTGGAGTGGACTGTTTCTAGTAAGTCCTTTGAGAAGGTGAGTGTTTCTATGTCTGGGTATCCCACTGTATTTGTGGTTGTAGACAATAGAAAAAAGAATGCATCAATAGATGTGTCCTGTCTAGTAGAATTCTTCGCAGAATTCATCCTGTCCAATTTATGAATGGACTGCAGGTTACCTTATGGATGGGCAACACCTATTACCTTCCTACATTCCTGATATCTTCCTGAATCTGGTCACTCTCCCATAGGCTCATGGTTTTGTGTTCAAGATATGTATCTCCTCCACAATCTGGGACATGGCCATGTACTGGATAGCTGAAGAGAATGGTGAATATCTCAGAAAACTCAGATATCAGTGTGACCAGGAAAGTCTCAGTGGAGAAAATCTGCTTTGGGATTTTGCTTACCTATTGTTCTGTTGCCCTGAATGAAAGGAAGGACTTTGCCTAAGGCCACACATTTCCAAAGCCTGAAAAAAACAGTTTTCAAATGGAAATAAATGGGCATCACCTGTGCCTCCTGGCTTAATTGCTTTGCAAAGGGATATGTCTGAATCAGCCTCTTAGTGCAGTGTGAGATTATCGCTTAGATTCTCAGCACCTGATGGATCTAAAGAAAGATCCCATGTGTGCATCCAAATCCAAAATGGCCAAAAGAGAAGTCATTGTGATGAAGTCTCTTGCCTTCCTCTGTAAGGTTCCTGATCTCCATCAAGTGATAACAGGGATCTTTGAGTCAACTGAGTTCTTCAAGCCCTGCAGAGGCTAGCCCATAGGTGCTTGGGTTTTCTCATGACTGCAAATCACATAAAGAAACTATACCCGACAGTCTGTATGCATCAAATTGGAAAATCAGAACAGTATTAATGGCAGACCTCTTTGATCAGTCCTGGTTCACAGGAACGTTGTCCAGGAAACACTGACTTTAGACAAATGAAGGGCAAGGGAGCTTATTTTGACATTGTCTTGGGCTGTGTGCCTCATAAAAACTTCCAGCCATGGTTATGATGAGTGTCTATATGGAAGAAAATGAGGGCCATGTGGGAGTGTTTTGGTTTTAATTCTGGTCATTGGTGTGGCAGTTGGAAGAGATGACTGGGTCAACTGGGCTTGAACTCTGGTGTGTTTCCACTTAGAGACTGAGATCTGAAACTGATCTCAGAGAAGAATTGCCATGAATTGTGTTGGGATTTTAGAAGGCCACGCATGAGAGTCACCCTTGGAACCTGAGATCTAGGACCAGGGTGGCTTTCCACAAAGAACTTTGAATCTCAGCCTGGATATCACATGATTTTATTCTGAAAGACTTGGCAGCCATAGTTGAGAGTCAAAAGACATAGGACCTCACATTGTAGATCTCAATGGTCCTGGCTTCAAGTGACCTTTTGTCCACTCTTTGGAAAGCCTTGCCTGTGAGAGTTCTCTAGAATTTTCTTTGAAATGAACTTTCTCAACATTTAATGGTTCCTGAATAATTGTGCATCCAACGTCATCCTTGAAAAATGGCTAGATAAATACCACGAAATTTTGGAATTTTCCATGACCAGGTGGAACTGCAGAAACTTTCAATGTCCTGTTGCTTACCATGAGTGTACCAGACAGTGCCTTGATTGACAGGGTTTCATGAAAATTGTTTAGAACAGAGATGCCAGTATTTTGGAGCCTGCTGAGTAGTGGGCCTAGAGCAGTGGTGGACAGGTGTGTGATAAAACATCATGGTGGGGCCATTTGGATCTGCCATTGGCTTCCAAATGGCTTGTAACTGACAGAGTGCAGACATCAGACCCTTATATGTAAAGGCATCTTGTTATATGGCGTAGTTTCAGGGCAATGTTCAGAATCAGGTTGCTATGGACAAGGGGGCAATCTTTGAGAGATAGAAGCCTGGTTGGTGAATTTTCTTGCAGACCCTGACCCACCACACGTGACAGAAATACCTTAAGCACTGTTTCCTAGTTGAACTCCTTGTATTTTGTGAAGCATGAACCAAACTCCAAGTGCAGCAGCAAGAAACACCACGAAAAGTGGAGGATGACCAAATTGTTTCACAGTCCACACAGGGAGACACAGTTTACCTACAAAGAGAGAATTGAGCACTGCTGCCTCGTGTTCATTGGAAAATAGGAAACGATGTCCTCGAGGTCACATAGATGAAGACCCAGCTTTGAGGGTCTCACTACAAAGGAAGCTTAACTCCTGACAACAACCTATATTTCAGTGCCCAACTTCACTGGCAGTTTCTCAAAAAGTTTTAGGCAAGCAGAGCTTCACGTTTGTGGAGTGTGTACCCTGTCCTTACTTTTGGAAACTCCTATACCACCTCCAAGTTTGTGCACTCCTGAGCATTTTCGATTCCAGAAATGTAATCACAGATTTTGTAACTCTTCTACTCTAATTGTGTCTTCCTTGGGGCGAAGGTAATGACAAGGCATTGTTCTGGATGAGAGTTGGAAGATTAATTTTCCTTTTTTCCATTTGAAATTCCGAATCCCTGACACTAACCCATATTCTACTAGACTCTGACTACTAATCCTAATATGATGGAAGAAAGTAACCCAAACAGTACATAAATACTTGCAGTTCAGAGTTGGACTTGCCTTTTGCATGATAAAGGGTAGGTGTTATAAATCTATTCAATATTTAACTGAAATAGTTCTCAATGTGTTTTTAAAGTTAACAAATATGTGAATTACGGTCTCCCATTCTCTGGAGCCTATTCAGCACATGTATTTTTATATGCACAAATAGAATGCTACATGGTATCACACGTACATCCTTGTAAGATATATGACTTAGCAGATACAAACTGTGAGAAGTGATCACTCCTCCTAAACGCTGTTGGAACTGAAAATTCAACCTATGGGTGAACTTCCCAGTGGAACAACATTATACATAAACCCATGTTCACTAAAATGAATGTTTTTGCATCTTTATGATATATATTTCATGATGAATTTTGATTGGCATATATATTGCTACTTTTTAATGTCTGTGTTTGTGTGTGTGTGTGTGTGTGTGTATATATATATATATATGTATATATATATATATATATATATATATATATATATATATATATACTCTACATATTTTTAAAAATATGAAATATATGTGTCTTATATACACTCCCTAAATTCATTCATGTTCATGTATGTGGATTAATAATGAATTTTTCACAAGATTATTCTTAGAAATATTCACCCACCCGAAATTCATATTTGTTTCCTAGTACTGAAAACTAACTTCAGTAAAAGGTGCATACAAATCCTAATATGTGTACATTAACTGACCCAGTTTAACATCAATGCATGTAGGTTCCTATGGGACATGATGTGTATTTTGACGTTAATTTTTATTCCACACTGGTACATTACTATTTCTTCAGTTTATGCACATCATAGTATATATATTTTATTCACTAGTTAGCAAATTTATAGGCATTTGTTTCACTTTCAATCACTTCCTGCTCCAGAACACATGTATTCCTCTATGTCTCTTGACTGGTCTATTCATGAGACTTTTTTCCAAATATATTATTTTCTATTTCCATAATCAATTTTGAACCAAAACTCACACACCCTTCATGATAAACCGTAACCCTAAGATGATCGTTAGATATATAACTGGTTGGAATGAATGATTGCATATCAATATAAAATTTCTTATAAATTTTCAGATATTTATTCAATTCATTATTTAAAGTGGATCCAGTTATATTATTTATTCACAGTATGGTCTATTCATGCATTATGTCTATATTCATAGAAACAGGGTACACCTATTTGTACCCCCCATACTAATTTGTAAGTCTTCAAAATATTGCTCCCAGAATTGGTGGAAGAAATACTATTGTCACCTGATCTACATACACATTTTATTACAGAAATATTCTGGACACAAAAAGCATAGGTCACACTTACAATTGTACCAAAGCGTAAATGGAAAGTGAGCATGGATTACTAAAATCATCCATGTCCAGGTTGTCTAATGCTCTCAAATATCAATTCTATTTTTGACTACATATTTGTTTTTTCCTAAGATTATATATTCAACTTCAAACCTGTTGAAAATGTCTAACCCTATCACACAATTTATACTTTGCTTGATTTCCTAATGTCTCTATTGATATCTGATTTCCTATATTTTTCCCCATTTCATCATTGTGACTGACTCTTCACATGTGCTTACATTTACATACACTCTCTACCCTAAATTCTATTGCTAAAGAACTTTTGGTCCAAATCCTATACTCACTCTTTTTTCTAAACCTACCAACTACCTTCCTAATCCTGCCGACTATCGGTTTTTGACTGGATGTTCTCTTCAACATTCAATATCCAAGGTACAAGGTCCGATGCCAGTGTATATTGATTTATCTGAGACATCTGTGCTGCACATTACTCTAAGCTAAGTATCCCACTCAAGTCCCCAATGCCCTTCTGGGCTTCAAATCTTACCTAGATTTCTGCTTTCATACTTATGTTTCACATATATACTCTTGTAAACATCGCATTTTGACAATACCATTATTCATCCCGCAGAATTATTTGTAACCCAAATTGAACAAGTTATTAACCCTAACCATACACTGTTCCCATAGTATAACTTACTTAAGAGCAGGGACAGTGTGGGTCTTACAATATAGGAATGTAGATGATCTTCCACCTGCTGAGAACATCAAAGATCCATGGAGAAATGATCCTTGCAGAAGATATAGGCAGCTATGTAGGACCTGAGAGAGCAATAGTCATCTTCCATGGCAAACAACCTGGTCAGGATTAATTGATGGTCTGAATCAGCCTCTCTCTTCTTAATAAAGAGAAGATGGACTGAACCAGGCCTCTGTGGAGAGCTGTTCCCTGGTGCCTATGGTTGATATACCATTCTAACTTCTGAATGTGTCACAGGATGTTGGGGCAGCCTCCATTTCATGGGAACCCTGGAAGCAACTGTTAGCACAAAGTGGTTACCAAGGCAGTGAGCATATTCTGTTCCTGAAAGAAGTGACCTCACTTCACTTCCTTGGTGATGGAATTCTCTGAACCTGGGATCCAGGAAGGAAGGCACGCAGAGCCAGTCCCACTCCCAGTTCCAGTGGGCTAACTTGTTTGCTTTTCCCAAAGACATAGTCAGTCTTTCTTGGTACCCACTGATGTGAGGATGGCCAAATGCCAGCAGAGCTCTGAAGAGGGGCCTTTTTTGAGTAAGCAGGTAGTGGCTCACCGTTGGCTCCTGACAACTTCACAGAGTTGGCCAAGGAGACCAGATCTGAAACAGGACAGGCCATTTTGGGGGAACATAATATGGCCCACCAGTCAGAAGACACTCCGGATAGTCACAGACCTATTTGGGGGAAGGAAGTGCCTTTGCCGTTGTAGGTGTGAGTTTGTGGTTTTTTCTCATGTTCTGAGAATAGGTAGGAAAGGTGGTTTGTTTGGTTTGGAGTGGACTGTTTCTAGTAAGTCGTTTGACATGGTGAGTGTTTCTAAGTCTGTGTATCCCACTGTATCCGTGGTTGTAGACATTAGAAAAGAGAATGCATCAATGGATGTGTTGTCTCTAGTTGAAAGCTTCCCCGCATTCATACTGCCCAATTAATGAATGGACTGCAGCTTGCCTTATGGATGGGCAACATCTATTATCTTCTAAAGTTCCTGTTTTCTTCGTGAATTCTGGCCACTCTCCAGAATAGACTCATGGTTTTGTTTCCCAAATATGTAACACCACAAGGTTCTGTGACAGGGCCATGTACTGGATAGCTGAAGGGAATGGGAGCATCTAAGAAAACTCAGATTTCAGTGTGACCAGTAAAGTCTCAGTGGAGAAACCCTTCTTTGGGCCATTTGCTTACTTCTATTTCTATTACCCTGAATGTCAGGAAGGTCTTTGCCTCAGGCCACCCCTTTGTGTAGCCTGAAGAAAACTGTTTTCATATGGAAATGTATGGACATCACCAGTGGCTCTTTGCTTAATTGATTTGGATTGGGATGTGTCTGAATCAGCCTCTTGTCCTTGTATGAGGTTGTGGCTTAGATTCTCAGCACCTGATGGATCTAAAGAAAGATCCCATGTGTTTCCAAAACTAAAATGGCCAAAAGAGCAGTCATTGTGGGTGAATATTTTTGCCCTCTTGTTTTAGGTTCCTGACCTCCATCAAGTGAGAATAGGGATCCTTTGGGTCAAATGAGTTCTTGAAATCCCTGCAGAGGCTAGCCCATATTTGCTTGGGTTTTCCCATGACTCCAAATCACATAAAGAATCTATACCCTACAGCCAGTAGGCCTCAAATTGGAGAAGTGGAACACTTTAACAGCAGGAATATTTGATCATTCCTGGTTCACAGGAAGCGTGTCCAGGCCATCATGATTTTAGGCAAATGAGGGGCAAGTGAGCTTATTTGGACACTACCTTGGGCTCATAGAAACCTCCAGCTAGAGGTTATGATGAGTGTCTACATGGAAGAAGAAGATGGCCCTGTGGGAGTGTTTTGATTTTAATTGTGGTCATTTTTTGGCGGATGGAAGGGATTACTGGGTCCACCTGGGCTTGAACTCTGGTGTGATTCCCCTTAGAGACTGAGTTCTGAAACTGACCTCAGAGAAGTATTGCCATGAATTGTGTTGGGATTTTAGGAGGCCACGCATGAGACTCACTCTTGGAAACTGAGATCTAGGCCCAGGGTGGTTTCCACAGAGGCCTGAGAATCTCAGCCAGGATATCACATGATTTTATTCTGAAAGACTTAGCAGCCATATTTGAGAGTCAAAACACACATGGACCTCACATTGTAGATGTCAATTGGCCTGGCTTTAGGAGACCTTTTGGCAACTGTTTGAGAAGCATTGACTGTGAGAGTTCTCCAGAGCTTTCATTGAAATGAACTTTCTCAACTCTTTATGGTTCCTGAATGAATTGAAACCCACAGTGCCTCTAACTTCACCCTTGAAAAATTGCTAGATAAATACCATGAAATTTTTGAAATTCCCATGACCAGGTGGCACTGCAGAAACTTTTGATGTCCTGTTGCTGATCATGTGTATACCAGACAGTGCCTTGTTTTTGACTGGGTTTCATGAAAATCCTGTAGAACAAGAGAAGCAAGTAATTTGGAGCCTGCTGAGTAGGGGGCCTAGAGCAGTGTTGGGCAGGTGTGTGATAAAACATCATGGTGGGGCCATGTGAATCTGCCATTGGCTTCCAAATGGCTTGTGACTGATATAGTTCAGACATCAGACCCTTATATGTAAAGGCATCTTGTTAAATGGAGAGTTTTCAGGGCAATATTCAGAATCAGGTTGTTATGGTTATTGGGGCAAGCTATGTGGGATAGAAGCCTGGTTGGTGCATTCTCCTGCAGACCCTGACCCACCACACGTGACAGAACTCCCTCCAGCACTGTATCCCAGATGAACTTTTTATGTTTTGTGAAGCAAATACCAAATTCCCAGTGCAGAAGCAAGAAATACCACGAAAAGTGGAGGATGACCAAATGTCTTCACAGTCCCCACCGGGAGACACTTAGCTTCCAATGGACACAGTTTAGCTACAAAGAGAGAATTGAGCACTGCTGCCTCATGTTCATTGGAATATAAGAAACCATGTCTTTCGGTCACATAGATGCAGACCCAGCTTTGATGGTCTCACTACAAAGTAAGCTAAAGCTCATGACAACAACATATATTTCAAGTGCCCAACCTCAGAAGCCATTTCCCAAGAATTCTTAGGCCAGCAGAGCTCCTTGTTTGTGGAGTGTTTACCCTGTTCTTTAGTTTTGGAAACTCCTCTACCACCTCCAAGGTTGTGAACTCCCGAGCATATTCCATTCCATATTTGTATTCATAGATTTTCACACTTTTCTACTCTAATTGTGTTTTACTTGGGGCGTAGGTAATGTCAAGGCATTGTTCTGGATGTGAGTGGGAAGATTTTTGTGTAGCACATATTTACATACACATTGGATTCATTTTTCAATTTCCATTTGAAATACTGAATCCCTGACACTATAACCCATACCCTACTTGTCTCTGACTAATAATCCTAATATGATGGTGAAAAATAAGCCAAAATGAGAAGAAACACAAGCAGTTCAGAGGACGCATGGTGTATAGTTGGAATTGCCTTTTGCATTATATAATGTAGGAGTTATAAATCTAGTCAATTTTTTGTTGAAATAGTTCTACATGTGTTTTTAAAATTAGCAAATATGTGAATCCCTATCTCCCTTTCTCTGTAGCCTATTCAGCACATGTATTTTTATATGCACATATAGAATTCTACCTGATATCACTCGTATACACTTGTGAGGTGGCTGAATTGGTAGATGCAAATTGAGAGAAGAGATCACTCCTCCTAAACGCTGTTGGAACTGAAAATTCAACCTATGGGTGAGCTTCCTAGTTGAAAAACATTATACATGAATCCATGTTCAGTAAAATGAATATTTTTCGATCTGTGGATTATATACATTTCATGATGAATTTCTATTGGCATATATATTGCTACTTTTTTTTTCTTTTATTGGTTGCTCAAAACATTACAAAGCTCTTGACATATCATATTTCATACATTAGATTCAAGTGGGTTATCAACTCCCATTTTTACTCCAAATACAGATTGCAGAATCACATTAGTTACACATCCATATTTTTACATAATGCCCTATTAGTTACTGTTGTATTCTGCTACCTTTCCTATACTCTACTATCCCCACTCCCCTCTCTTCCCATCTTCTCTCTCTACCATACCTACTCTAAATCATTTCTCTCCTTGTTTATTTTCCCACAACCTCTTATATGTAATTTTGTGTAACAATAAGTGTCTCTCTCCATTACCATGCAATTTCCCTCTTCTCTCCCTTTCCCTCCCACCTCATGTTTCTGCTTAATGTTAATCTTTTCTTTATGCTCTTCCTCCCTGCTCTGTTCTTAGGTGCTCTCATTATGTCAAACAAGACATTTGGCATTTGTTTTTTAGGGATTGGCTAGCTTCACTAACCATAATATGCTCAGTGCCATGCATTTCCCTGCAAATTCCAAGATTTGGCCATTTTTTAGTGCTGCATAATTCTCCATAGTATATAAAAGTCACATTTTTTTATCCATTCATCTATTGAAGGGCATCTGGGTTGGTTCCACAGTGTAGCAATTGTGAATTGTGCTGCTATGAAAATCGATGTGGCAGTATGCCTGTAGTACGCTCTTTTAAGGTCTTCAGGGAATAGTCCGAGAAGGGCAATAGCTGGATCAAATGGTGCTTCCATTCCCAGATTTCCCAGGAATCTCCATACTGCTTTCCAAATTGGCCACACCAGTTTTCAGTCCCACCAGCAATGTACAAGAGTACCCTTTTCCCCACATCCTCCCCAGCACTTGTTGTTATTTGACTTCATTATGGCTGCCAATCTCACTGGATTGAGATGGTATTTTAGGGTGGTTTTTATTTGCATTTCTCTTACTGCTAGAAATGGAGAGCATTTTTTCATGTACTTGTTAATTGATTCTATGTCCTCCTCTGAGAAGTTTCTGTTCAGGTCCTTGGCCCATTGGGTTATTGGTTATCTTATTGTCTAATTTTCTGAGTTCTTTGTATACTTTGTTTACTCTGGATATTAGGGCTCCATGTGAAGGGTGAGGACTAAAAATTTGTTCCCATGATGTAGGCTCCATATTTACCTCTCTTATTGTTTCTCTCTTTAAGAAAAAAAAATCAGTTTAAGTAAGTCCCATTTGTTGATTCTTATTATTAACTCTTGTTCTATGGGTGTCCTATTAAGGAATTTGGAGCCTGACCACACAATATGTAGATCGGAGCCAACTTTTTATTCTATCAGATGCAGAGACTCTGATTTGAATCTAGCTCCTTGATCCACATTGAGTTAACTTTTGTGCATGGCGAGAGGAGGGGATTCAGTTTCATTTTGTTGCATATGGATTTCCAGTTTACCCAACTCCATTTGATGAAGATGCTATCCTTCCTCCATTGCAGGCCATTAGCTCCTTTATCAAATATAAGACAGTTGTAGATTTTTGGATTAGTCTCTGTGTCCTCCATTCTGTACCATTGGTCCACCCGCCTGTTTTGGTACCAGTACCATGCTGTTTTTGTTATGAATGCTCTGTAATATAGTTTGAAATCTGGTATCACTATACTGCCTGATTCACACTTCCTGCTTAGAATTGCTTTTGCTATTCTGGGTCTTTTATTTTTCCATTTGAATTTCATGATTGCTTTATCTATTTCTACAAAAAAAATCCTTTGGGATTTTGATTGGCATTGTATTAAACCTATAGAGAACTTTTGGTAATATAGCAATTTTGATGATGTTAGTTCTGCCTATCCATGAACAGGGTATATTTTTCCATCTTCTAAGATCTTATTCTATTTCTCTTTTTAGGGTTCTGTAGTTTGCATTATATAAATCTTTCACCTCTTTTGTTAGGTTGATTTCCAAGTATTTAATTATTTTGAGGAAATTGGGAATGCAGTGTTTTGACTCATTTTTGTTTCAGAAGTTTTGTCGCTGATATACAGAAATGCCTTTGATTTATGCATGTTGATTTTATATCCTGCCACATTGCTGCATTCATTTATTAGTTCTAGTAGTTTTTTCTGTAGACCCTTTTGGGTCTTCTATGTATAGAATCATGTCATCTACAAATAGTGATAATTTAAGTTCTTCTTTTCCTATTTTTATGCCTTTAATGTCTTTCATCTCTCTAATTGCTCTGGCCAGTTTTTCGAGAACTATATTGAATAGAAGTGGTGATAGAGGATATCCCTGCCATGTTCCAGATTTTAAAGTGAATGCCTTCAATTTTTCTCCATTCAGAATGATGCTAGCCTGAGGCTTAACACAGTTATCTTTTACAATGTCGAGGTAAGTTCCTGTTATCCCTAGTTTTTAAAATGTTTTGAACATAAAGGAATGCTCTACTTTGTTGAATGGTTTTTCTGCGTCTATCAAGATGATCATATGGTTCTTATCTTTAAGTCTATTGATGTTGTGAATAACATTTATTGATTTCCATATATTGAAGCCTCCTTGCATCCTAGGGATGAATTCAAGTTGATCATGGTGCACAATTTTTTTGATGTGCCTTTGTATCCAATTCGCCAGAATTTTAATGAGGATTTTTGCATCTAGGTTCATCAGAGATATTGGTCTGTAGTTTTCTTTCTTTGAGGTGTCTTTGTCTGGTTTCAGAATCTGGGTGATGTTGGCCTCATAGAATGAATTTGGCAGAGCTTCCAGTTTTTCTATTTCCTGAATAACTTGAAAAGTATTGGTATTAATTCTTCTTTAAAGGTTTTGTAAAACTCTGCTGTATACCCATCCGGTCCTGGGCTTTTCTTGGTTGGTAGTCTTTTGATTGCTTCTTCTACTTCATCCATTGATATTGGTCAGTTTAAATTGTGTGTTTCCTCCTGACTCAGTCTGGTCAAATCATATGACTTAAGAAATTTATCGATGTCTTCACTATTTTCTATTTTATTGGAATACAGTTTTTCAAAATAATTTCTAATTTTCTTCTGTATTTATGTAGCATCTGTTGTGATATTGCCTTTTTCATCCCGTATGTTAGTAATTTGAGTTCTCTCTCTTCTTCTCTTCGTTAGCATGGCTAAGGGTCTGTCGATCTTATTTATCTTTTTGAAGAAGCACCTTTTAGTTTTGTTATTTTTTTCAATAGTTTCTTTTGTTTCAATTTCGCTATGATTTTAATTATTTCTTTCCTTCTGCTACATTTTCTGTTGTTTTGCTCTTCTTCTTCTAGGGCTTTGAGATGAAGTGTGAGCTCATTTGTTTCTTTGTTTTTTTTTTTTTTTTTTCTATTTTGAGGAATGACCTCCAGGCGATGAATTTACCTCTTAAAACTTCTTTTCATTGTGTCCCATAGAATCTGATATGTTGTGTCTGTATTTTCATTTATCTCTAAGAATTTTTTGATTTCCTCCTTTATGTCTTCTGTAACCCATTGATCATTCAGTAACATATTCTTCATTTTGCATGTGATGTATGATTTTTTCTTCCTTCTTTATCATTGGTTTCCAGGTTCATTCCATTATGATCACAAAAAATTCATGGTATTATCTCCACCCCTTTATATTTACTGAGGGTTGCCCTATGGCATAACATATGGTCTATTTTTGAGAAGGATCCATGTGCTGGTGAGAAAAAAGTATATCCACTTGATGATGGTTGATATATTCTATATATGTCAGTTAAGTATAGGGTAATGATTGTGATATTGAGTTCTATAGTTTCTTTATTCAACTTTTGTTTGGAGGATCTGTCCAAAGGTGAGAGAGGTGAGTTGAAGTCACCCATAATTATTGTATTGTGGTCTATTTGATTCTTGAACTTGAGGATAAATTGTTTTATGAACGTCGCAGCACCATTATTTGCTGCGTGAATATTGATAATTGTTATGTCTTGTCGGTGAATGGTTTCTTTTAACAGTATATAAAGTCCTTCCTTATCCCTTTGATTAAATTAGTCTTGAGGTCGATTTTATTCGATACTAGGATGGCCACCCCTGCTTGCTTACGAGGACCGTGTGCATGGTATAAATTTTCCCAATCTTTCACCTTCAGCATGTGTATGTCTTTTCCATTCAGATGTGTCCCTTGGAGGCAACATATTGTTGGATTTGTTTTTTTTTATTTCAAGTTACAAGCCAATGTCACTTTATTCGAGAGTTTAAGCCATTATCATTTAGAGTTACTATTGATATATGGTTCGTACCTCCACCCATGTTTTATATATATATATATATATATTTTTTTAATTAGTTTGATTCTCCATGATTTGCTTTTCCCCTTCCCTCTGTCATTACTGAGGCACTTCTCACTGATGGTTTTCGTTGTTGATTTTCATTTCTTCCTCGTGTAGTGTTTTGCTCAAGATGCTTTGCAATGCTGGTTATCTGGCTGAAATTCTTTTAGCTTTTGTTTATCATGAAATATTTTTATCTTGTTGTCTTATCTTAAGCTTAATTTTGCTGGATACATAATTCTTGGTTGGCATCCATTGTCTTTCAGTGTTTGAAGTACGTTGTTCCAGGATCTTCTCACTTCCAGCGTCTATGATGAAAAATCCATTGTTAAACTTTTTGGTTTACCCCTGATTGTAATGATTGTAATCTGCCTCCTTTCTCTGGTAGCTTTTAATATTTTCTCTTTGTTCTGTATATTGGATATCTTTATAACAATGTGTCTTGGCATTGGTCTACTGTGATTTTGTGTGCTCGGTGTCCTGTAAGCATCTACAATTTGTTTATCCGTTTCCATTTTTATTTCTGGAAAGTTTTCTGTAATTATTTCATTCATCAGGTTTCTCATTCCCTTGGTTTTAATCTCTGTACCTTCCTCTATCCATATGACTCATTAGTTTGTTTTTTTTTTATGTTATCCCATATTTCTTGAATGTTTTCTCATAATTTTTTACAGCATTTCTTTGTTGGCTAGACGTTTTTCAAGATGATATATTTTGTCTTCATTATCTGACATTCTGTCTTCTACTTGCTCTACTCTGTTAGTGATACTCTCAATTGAGTTTTTAATTTGGTTTATCATTTCCTTGATTTCTAGAATTATTGTTTGATTTTTCTAATAATCTCAATCTCCTGATAAAGATGCTTAATTTCCCATTTTATCTGTTTATGTAATTCATTTTCAATGCGTTTTATCACTGTTTGTTTTTGCTGTCTCGTATCCTCTTTAAGGTTCCATTCCATCTGTCTAAGGTATTACTTGAGTTCTTTATATGACCATTTTTCTGATGACTCTAGGTGCTCTTGAATATTTAGGCTGTCCTTCATTGTTCGTACTCCTTTTCTTCCTTGTTTTTATATGCTGCTCATGTTACTTCTTCTTCTGTTTGACTACTGAGTTACTGCTTACTCTTATAAATTTATTTGATGCTTGGGAGGAAAGATATTAGAAGGGAAGGGAGAAGTCACTAAAGAGAATGAGAGTAGGCAGGTAGAATTCAAGGAAGGGGGAATAAGAAAAATGAAAAGAAATGAAAAGACAAAAGAAAAAAATAGAAAATAAAGAAAGAAAGTTTTAAGTAATGATGATGATTAAAAAATTGAAAATTAAAATTTAAAATAATAATAATAATAATAAAATTAAAAAATTAAAAAATAAAAACATTTAAAAAAGTTAAAGAAAAACAATAACAAAAATGAAAATGAAAGAAAAAAATACAAATAAAATAATAATAATAATACATGCAGTCGTAGAGTTCAAATAACTTCTCTTCCAGTAGGTGGAGCTGTGCGCACTGGGCCAAGCTTCTCCTCTCAATAAGTGAGAACCAATCACTGTGCAGCAGCTCTTCCTCCCAGACTGGTCGGGTCTCCAATTCTGAGTGCCTAGGGCTTTCTCTTGTGCTTCCTCAAGCCAGGTCACACTCACCTGTGATGATCACCACAATACTGGTTACAAGCCAGGCCTCTGCTCCTGGTAGCCCTGTTTCCATGAACGCCTGGGCACACTCTCCTTGTTTGCCTTCCTCAGACCCTAAGTTTGTAGAGCTTGGGGCTGAGAACCTCCAGCGAATTTGCTTGCCCTTCAGGAGCCATGGCCCCGGTAGGTGGTGTAAGAAACCTCAATTGTCAGCACTGGTGGGAGCGGTAGCAGGGAATTCCACGCCGTGAGTCCCGAGCCAATCTTGATTCCCTAGGTCTGGGTATCCCGCTCCTTGGAGAGCTGGGAGGGGCCATTACGGCAGAGGTGGGAATGGCCCTTGAGGTTTCCCTGCGTTGTTGAGAGAGATGGCAATGGGATTACACACTTGTCGCGCTGGTTTCAATGAAGTTATCTCCTCCGCCTGTGACGTCAGTTCTCTGCCATGGTGGTATCCCATTCAAATGGTGACCGTTCGTTCCCTTTGCTGGGTGACCAATGCAACAGGTGGGTCCTGACTATCTCTCCCAAGCCCCATTTCAATCCTGTGGCCACTGCCTATGAAGGCTCAGTTGGCTTTTAACTCTCAATTCAGAAAGCCCGACCAGTTATTTCAGCGGGAATGTTAGTGCTGAGTCACAAAAACCAGACGAATCTAAGCTTGAATGCAGCCAATCCTGGCTTTGTGTGTGTTCTGAGGGGCCCAGACTGTTCACCCCAGATTCACAACAGGTCAATATTGAATAGTGATTCTGAGCAAACAGCATTTAGACAGTTTACGACTCCCTATGCCCGCGCAGCTGAAGAGATCAGAGACTTGATTTCTCCATGCCTGCCTTCATAATGGATCTCCTGTATTGCTACTTTTTAATATCTGTGCTTTTGCGTGTGTGTGTATATATATATATATAGATTTTTCAAAAAATGAAATATATGTGTCTTATTATGCACTCCCTAAATTCATTCATATTCATATCTGTGGATTTATAATCAACTTTCCACAAGATTATTTTCAGAAATAATCATCCACCTGAAATACATATTGTTTCCTAGTACTGAAAACTAAATTCAGTGAATGGTGCATACAAACCCTAATATTTCTACAGTTACTTAGCCAGTTTAAAATCAATGCAAGTTGATTTCTAGGGGACATGATGTGTATTTTGACTCTCATTTTTATTAAACACTTGTACGTTACTATGTCTTCAGTTTATGCACATCATGGGATATATATTTCAGTCACAAATTAGAAAATTTATAGGCATTTGTTTCACGATCAATCACTTCCTGATTCAGAACACATGTATCCCTCCATGTTTCTTGACTGGTCTTTTCATGAGACTTCTTTCCAAACACATTATTTTTGTTTGACATCATCACGTATAAAGCAAAACTCAAACACCATTCTTCATAAACCATAATCCTAATATTACCATTAGGTATATAACTGGTTGGAATGAATGATTGTATATCAATATAAGATTTCTTATATATTTTCACATATCAATTCAATCCATTATTTAAAGTGGAATCAGTTACGTTATTTATTCATAGTATGGTCTATTCATGCATTATCTCTATATTAATAGACACAGGGTACACCTCTTTGTACCCCTAATACTAATGTATACGTCTTCAAAATATTGCCCCCAAAAATGGTGAAAGAAATACTCATGTCACCTGATCTACATATACATTTTATCACAGTAATATTCTGAACAAAAAAAAACATAAAAATGTAACACTTATGATTTTACAAAAGCCTAAAAGGAAAGTGAACGTGGATAACTAATAACATCCATGTCCAGGTTGCCTAATGCTCTCAAATGTCATTCCCATTCGTGACGACATATTTGTTTTTTCCTATGATTATGTATTCAAACTCAACCCTGTTGAAAATGTCTAATCCTATGACTCACTTTATACTTTGCCTGATTTCGTAATGTCTCTATTGACACCTGCTTTCCTACACATTTTCCCCAGTTCATCATTGTGACTAACTCTTCACATGTGCTGATATTTACATTCACCCTCCCAATGAAACCCTATTGCTAAAGAAGCTTTTTATTCCAAATCATATACTCACTCTTCTTCCTAAACCTACTGACTATCTTCCTAATCCTACTGACTATCCCTTTTTGACTGGATGTTCTCTTCTACATTCAATCATCCAAGGTACAAGGTCCTATGCCACTGTATTTCGATTAAACTGAGACAATTGTACAGAACATAATTCAACACTAAGTATCCAAATCAAGGGCTCAATGCCCTTCTGGGCTTCAAATCCTTCTTAGATTCCCGTTTTCATACATATATTTCACCTATATATTCTTATAAATATCGCAGGTTCCCAATCTCATTATTCATCCTGCAGAATGATTCCTAACCCAAATCGAACATATTATTAACCCTAACCATACACTAACTTTGCAGGAGAGCAGGAACAGTATGTGTATTAAACTACAGGAATCTAGGGGATGTTCACCTGCTGAGAAACTCAAATGTTCATGCAGAAGTGATCCCTGGTGAAGATGAAGGCAGCTATGAATTACCTCAGAAAGCAAAAGTCATCTTCCAGGGCAATCATCCTGGTCAGGATGAAGGGTTGTGTCTGAATCAATCTCTCTCTTCTTAATGTATAGAACATGGACCAAACCAGTCCTGTGTGGAAGCTGTTCCCAGGTGCATACGGTTGATATAACATTCTAACTAGAGAAAGTGTCCCATGAAAATCAGGGCAGCCTCCACCTCATAGTATTTTGGAAGCAACTGTTAGGACAAAGTGGTTGCCAAGGCAGTGACATAATTCAGATCCTGAAGGAAGTGATCTCACCTCACTTCCTTGGTGATGGAACTCTCTGAACTTGAAATCCAGGAAGCCAGGCACCCAGAGACAGTCTCTGTCCTAGTCCCAGTGGTCTGACATGTTTGGATTTACCAAGGACAGAGTCAGTCTTTCTTGGTACCTACAGATGTGAGGAAGGCCAAATGCCAGGAAACCTCTGAAGAGGGGCTTTTCCTGAGAAGGCAGGTAGTGCCTCACGGCTGGCTCTTGAGAACTTCAGAGAGTTGGCCAAGCAGACATGATCTGAGACAGGAGAGGTCATTTTGGAGGAACATAGTATGGCTCACCAGTCAGAGGATACTCCGGGGAGTCACAGACCTACTAGGGGGAAGGAGGTGCCTTTGTGGGTGTGGGTGTGAGTTTGTGGTTTTGTCTCATGTTCTGAGGATAGGTAGGAAAGGCGGTTTGTTTGGTATGGAGTGGAATATTTGTATTAAGTCCTTTGACAAGGCGAGTGTTCCTATGTGTGTGTGTATCCCACTGAGTCCATTGTTGTAGACATTAGAAAAGACAATGCATCAATGGATGTGTTCTGTCTAGTAGAAAGCTTCCCAGCATTCATTCTGCCCAATTCATGAGTGGACTCTGGCTTGCCTTATGGATGGGCAACACCTACAAGCTTCCTAATTTCCTGTTTTCTCTCTCAATTCTGGCGACTCTCCAGAATAGTATCATGGTTTTGTGTCCAAGATTTGTACTGCCTCCAAGATCTGTGACATTGCTATGTACTGGAAGCTGAAGGAAATGGCTAGCATCTCAGAAATCTCAGATATCTGTTGACCAGGAAAGTCTCAGTGGAGAAACCCTGCTTTGGTCCTTCTGCTTACCTATTGTTCTGTTGAATGTCAGGAAGTTTTTTGCCTCAAGCCACCACTTTGTGAAGCCTGAAGAAAAGAGTTTTCAAATGGAAATGAAAGGGCATCACCTGTGGCTCTTTGCTTAATTGCTTAGGGTTGGGATATGTCTGAATCAGCCTGTTGGCCCTGTGTGAGGCTGTGGCTTAGATTCTCAGCACCCGATGGATCTAAAGATAGATCCCATGCGTGCATCCAAAACCAAAATGGCAAAAAGATCAGATATTGTTGATGAACTCTCTTGCCTTCCTCTGGTAGGTTCCTGATATTCATCAAGTGAGAATAGGGATCCTTTGGGTCAAATGAGTTCTTCAAAGCCCTGCAGAGGCTAGGCCATAGGTGCTTGATTTTCATGACTCCAATTCACTTAAAGAATCTAAACCCCAAAGCTAGAAGGCCTCAAGTTGGAGAAGCCAAGCAATATTAAAGGCAGGCCTATTTGATCACTCCTGGTTCACAGGAAGAGAGTGCAGGCCACCCTGACTTTAGGCAAATGAGGGGCAGGGAGCTTATTTTAGACACTGTCGTGGGCTGCGTCCCTTATGGAAACCTCCAGCCAGAGGATATGATGAGTGTCTATATGGAAGAAGATGAGGGCCATGTGAGAGTGTTTGGTTTTAATTGTGGACATATGTCTGGCGGTTGGAAGAGATCACTGGGTCCACCTAGGCTTGCACTCTGGTGTGATTCCCCTTAGAGACTGAGTTCTTTTACTGATCTCAGAGAATTATTGCCAGGAATTGTGTTGGAATTTTAGATGGCCATGCATGAGAGTTGTCCTTGGAAAGTGACATCTAGGCCCAAGGTGACTTTCCACAGAGCACAGGGAATCTCAGCCAGGATATCACATGATATTATTCTTAAAGACTTGGCAGCCATATTTGAGAGTCAAAACACACATGGAACATACATTGTAGACCTCAATGGGCCTGGCTTAATCTGACTTTTGGGCACTTTTGGAAGCCTTGCCTGTAAGACTTCTCCAGAGTTTTCAATGAAATGAGCTTCCTCACCATTTAATGGTTTCTGAGTGAATTGAAATCCACAGTACCTCCAACTTCATCCTTGAAAATTGGCTAGATCAATACCATGAAATTTTTGAAATTCCCATGACCGGGTAGCTCTGGAGAACATTTGAATGTCCTGTTGCTGATCATGAGTACACAAGACAGTGCCTTGATTGACTGGGTTTTATGAAAATGGTGTTTAACAGAGATGCCAGTAAGTTGGATCATGCTGAGTAGTTGTACTAGAGTAGTGGATGGCAGGTGTGTAATAAAACATCTGTGGTGGGGGCATGGGGATCTGCCATTGGCTTCCAAATGGATTGTGACGGACATTTTGCAGCCAGTAGACCCTTATATGTAAAAGCATATTGTTATATGGAGAGGTTTTAGGGCAATGTTCAGAATCAGGTTGCTATGGAAAATGGGGCAAGCTATGTGGGATAGAAGCCTGGTTGGTGCATTCTCCTGACGAACCTGACCCACCACACTTGACAGAACTCACTTCAGCACTGTGTCCCAGTTGAATTCCTTGTATTTCATGAAGCAAATACCAAACTCCCAGTGCAGCAGCAAGAAATACCACGAATAGTGGAGGATGACCAAATGGAATTACTGTCCACAAGGGGAGACATTTAGACCCCAGTGGCCACAGGTTACCTACAAATAGAAAATTCAGCACTGCTGCCTCATGTTCATTGGAAAATAAGAATCCATGTCATCCAGATCACATAGATGAAGACTCAGCTATGATGATCTCACAACAAATGAAACTAATGCTCCTGACAACAGCATATATTTCATTGCCCAACCTCAGAGGCAGTTTCTCCAGATGTTAGGCTGGCAGAACTTCATGTTTGTGGAGTTTTTACCCTGTCCCTTACTTTTGGAAACTCCTCTACCACCTGCAAATTTGTGAACTCCTGAGCATTTTTCATTCCACATATGTATTCACAGATTTTCTAACTCTTCTCCTCTAATTGTGTCTTATGTCGGGTGAAGGTAATGTCAAGGCACTGTGCTGAATGAGAGTGGGAATTTTTTGTGTAGCACATATTTGCATACACATTGGATACATTTTCCAATTTTCCATTCAAAATACTGAATCCCTGACACTAACACATACCCTACTAGACTTTGACTTCTAATCCTAATATGGTGGAGAAAAATAACCCAAACAGAATAGAAATACAAGAGGTTCACAGGAGGCATGGTGTATAGTTGGACTTGCCTTTCGTATGATAAATGGTAGGTGTTATAAATCTAGCGAATTTTAATTGAAATAGTTCTCCATGTATTTTAAAAGTTAACAAATATGTGAATAACTGTCTCCCTTTCTCTGTAGCCTATTCATCACATGTATTTTCATATGCACATTTAGAATTCTACCTGGTATCACTCGTACATTTTGTGAGGTGGCTGGCTTGGCAGATGCAAATTGTGAGAAGAGACCACTCCTACTAAATGCTGTTGGAACTGAAAATACAACATATGAGTGTGCTTCTTAGTTGAACAACATAAATCCATGTTCATTAAAATGAATATTTTTGGATCTGTGGATGATATATTATTTCATGGTGAATTTCGATTGGCATACATAATGCTACTTTTTAATGTCTGTGAGTGTATATATATATATATATATATATATATATATATATATATATATATTCACTCTCCAGATTTTTCAAAATATGAAGTATATTTTTCTTATTATACACTCCCTAAATTCATTCATATTCATGTATGTGGATTTATAATCATGTTTTCACAAGAATATTCTCAGAAATATTCATCCACCTGAAATACATATTTGTTTCTTAGTACTGAAAACTAACTTCGGGGGATCATATGATGGTGGTGAAGGGAGTGCATCACCCCCATGTACCGCGTCACTGTGCGGGAGAATGACGAGTTATAACGGCTAAAATATATCTTGTTAGAAATTTCCAGCAAAATTGGGGTGCTCCAAAACCTAGTGGACATATTTCCATCTCACGAGGATCCGCTACGCGAGCTCAAACACGAGTGATTTGTCCGCACGAAGCGTCATGCTGCTTATTCAGGAAATCGGTCTGTGGCTAGAGTCTGCGGCGCGCACTGGGAAATGAAGAGATAGCAATGCAAATATACAGCGGTGTGGATTCTGTGGGCTCCTGCCTGGTATGCAATCACTGTGCTAAGTGCTGAATTCTTTGTTTGAGATGGGGAAGGATGCGGTCCAATTCGGTTCTCCACACCGGTCAGACCACAGAGGAAGCCAGCGGCCACTATCTTGGAGAGCTGATGTCACCATCCCTGTTTTTGACTGATCGAAGCTCATTCAGCTATAGAACAGGTAATTTCAGGATGCCATTCACCTTTGTGTTGCAGACAAATTACTCAGGCTCAGTGCTAAAGAACCTGCAGAAACTCCGTCTTGGAGCCTGCTCCTATTAGAACATACACAAAGCCCAGAGCGGCCGAATTCCACCTCTCGGAACTGATCTGGCCCAGGGCTAAAGAACCCGCGGAAACTGCTTCTCGGTCCGGGTCTTGCTGAATACTGTGGAGGTAAATATCAACCGAGCCTTCATAGGCAGTGGAAACAGGATTGAGACGGGGCTTGTGAGTGCCGGTCAGGACTCACTCATTGCTTTGGTCACCCAGAAAAGGGAACGAAAGGCTGCCTTTCACATGGGATACCAACATGGCAAATTTCTGATGTCATCAGAAAGCAGCAGAGGAGATAACTTCATTGATACCAGCAGTGACAGAAACAGTTGGTCTCCTGGTGAAGAAAGTGAGTCACAAACACCTGGGTCTCTCTCACTTTGTCATCAAGCCAGAGGGGCAGAGCAGAGCAGCTGCCCGCGACTGGAACAGACCCAGTGACACACCTGCATGGTAGTTACGTCAACCCAATTGGAGTAGAGGCAGAACAGAGCCGCCGCCCGTGCACAGAACAGGCCCAGCGACCCGCAGGTGTGGTAGTCACGTCACCCCAATTGGAGTAGTTGCAGAGCAGAGCCTTCTCCCACACCTAGTAAAATCCCAGTGGGTCACCGGCATGGTAGTCACATCACCCCAATAGGAGTAGGGGCAGAGCAGAGCCTTCGCCCATGCCCAGAACAGGCACAGCAACCTGCCGGCATGGTAGTCACGACACACCAATTGGAGTAGGGGCAGAGCAGAGCCACCACCCATGCCCGCAAGGTAGCAGACCTGCACCTGACCAGAAGAAGAGGCCCAGCGGCCGGCTGGCGCGGCAGACACTTTACCATATTTGGAGTAGGGGCAGAACAGATCTGTAGCCCGTGCTCACAAGGTAGGCAGACCTGCGACCAACCAGCGGACCAGGCACAGCGGCCCGCCGGCATGGTAGTCACGTCACGCCAATTGGAGTAGGAGTAGAGCAGTGCCGCCGCCCATGCCTGCAAGGTAGGCAGACCTGCGACTGATTGGCAGAACACCACAGGGGTCCATGGGCGTGGTAGACACGTCACACCAATTGGAGGAAAAAATAAATAAAATGAACAGACCCCTAGCCATGCTAACGATGAGGAGAGAGAACTCAAATTACTATCATACGGGATGAAAAAGGCAATATCACAACAGATATTTCAGAAATACAGAAGATAATCAGAAATTACTTTGAATCCTTATACTCTAAAATAATAGAAGATAGTGAAGGCATCAAAAAATTTCTTAAGTCATATGATCTGACTAGAGTGAGTTAGGAGGATATAGACAACCTAAACATACCAATATCAATTGAGGAAATAAAAAAAAACCATCCAAAGATTACCAACTAAGAAAATCCCAGGACCGTATGGGTATACAGCAGAGTTTTACAAAACCTTTAAATATGAACTAATACCAATACTTTTAAAGCTATTTCAGAAAATTGAAAAAGAGGGAGATCTTCCAAATTCATTCTACGAGGCCAATATCACCCTGATTCCTACACCAGAAAGACACTTCAAAGAAAGAAGACTAAAGACCGATATCTCTAATAAACCTAAATGCAAAAATCTTAAATTAAATTCTGGCAAATCAGATACAAAAACATATCAAAAAAATGTGCACCATGATCAAGTAGGATTCATCCCTGGGATGCAAGGAGGGTTCAATATACGAAAATCAATGAATGTTATTCACCACATCAATAGACTTAAAATAAAAACCATATTATCATCTAGATAGATGCAGAAAAAGCATTCGACAAAGTACAGCATCCCTTTATGTTCAAAACTCTAGAAAAACTAGGAATAACAGGAACATTCCTCAATATTGTAAAAGCAATCTATGCTAAACCGCAGGCTAGCATCATTCTGAATGGAGAAAAATTGAAGACATTCCCTCTAAAATCTGGAACAAGACAGGGATGCCTGCTCTCACCACTTTTGTTCAATATAGTTATCAAAAGACTGGCCAGAGCAAATAGACAGATGAAAGAAATTAAAGGCATATAAATAGGAAAAGAATAACTTAAATTATCACTATTGCAGATGACATGATTCTATTCCTAGCAGACCCAAAAGGTTCTATAAAGAAATTAATAGAGCTAATAAATGAATTCAGCAAAGTGGCAGGATATAAAATCAACACGCATAAATCAAAGGCATTCCTGTATATCAGTGACAAATCCTCTGAAATGGAAATGAGGACAACCACTCCATTCACAATATCCTAAAAAAAAAAAAAAATGGGAATCAACCTAACAAAAGAGGTGAAAGTCTTATACAATGAAAACTACAGAACCCTAAAGAGAGAAATAGAAGATCTTAGAAGATGTAAAAATATACCCTGTTCATGGATAGGCAGAACTAACATCATCAAAATGGCGATATTACCAAAAGTTCTCTATAGGTTTAATCCAATGCCAATCAAAATCCCAAAGGCATTTCTTGTAGAAATAGAGAAAGCAATCATGAAATTCATATGAAAAAATAAAAGACCCAGAATTGCAAAACAATGCTAAGCAGGAGTGTGAATCAGGCGGTATAGCGATACCAGACTTCAAACTATACTACAGAGCAATAGTAACAAAAATAGCATGGTACTGGTACCAAAACAGGCAGGTGGACCAATGGTACAGAATAGAGGACACAGAAACCAATCAACAAAACTACAACTATCTTATATTTGATAAAGGAGCTAAAAGCGTGCAATGGAGGAAGGATAGCATCTTCAACAAATGGTGTTGGGAAAACTGAAAATCCATATATAACAAAATGAAACTGAATCCCTTTTTCTCACCATGCACAAAAGTTAACTCAAAATGAATCAAGGACCTTGATATCAAATCAGAGACACACTGTCTGATAGAAGAAAAATTTGGTTACGATGTACATACTGTGGGGTTGGGCTCCAAATTCCTCAATAGGACACCTATAGTACAAGAGTTAATAACTAGAATCAACAAATGGGACTTACTCAACTAAAAAAGTTTTTTCTCAGCAAAAGAAACAATAAGAGGTAAATAGGGAGCCTACATACTGGAAAGAAATCTTTACTACTCACACTTCAGATAGAGCACTAATATCCACAGTATACAAAGAACTCAAAAAATTAGACAATAAGATAACAAATAACCCAATCAACAAATGGTCCAAGGACCTCAACAGACACTTCTCAGATGAGAACATACAATCAATCAACAAGTACATGAAAAAATGCTCACCATCTCCAGCAGTCAGAGAAATGCAAATCAAAACCACCCTAAGATACCATCTCACTCCAGTAAGATTAGCAGCCATTATGAAGTCAAACAACAAGAAGTGCTGGCAAGGATGTGGGAAAAGAGGTACACTTGTACATTGCTGGTGGGACTGCAAATTGGTGCAGCCAATTTGGAAAGCAGTATGGAGATTTCTTGGAAAGCTGGGAATGGAACCACCATTTGACCCAGCTATTGCCCTTCTTGGTCTATTCACTAAAGACCTAAAAAGAGCATGCTACAGGGACACTGCTACATCGATGTTCATAGCAGCACAATTCACAACAGCAAGACTGTGGAACCAACTTAGATGCCCTTCAATAGAATAATGGATAAAAAAATGTGGCATTTATACACAATGGATTATTACTTTGCATTGAAAAATAAAAAATCATAGAATTTGCAGGGAAATGGATTGCATTAGACTAGATTATGCTAAGTGAAGCTACACAATTCCTACAAAACAAATGCCAAATGTCATCTTTGATATAAGAAGAGTAACTAAGAACAGATAGCGATGAAGAGCATGACAAGATGATTAACATTAAACAGGGATGAGAGGAGGAAGGGAGGGAGAAGGGAAATTGCATGGAATTGGAAGGAGACCCTCTGGGTTATACAAAATTACATACAAGAGGAATTGAGGGGAAAGGGAAAAATAATACAAGGGAGAGAAATTTATTACAGTAGAGGGAGTAGAGAGAGAAGTGGGGAGGGGCGGGGAGGCCAGGGGGAATAGTAGAGGATACGAAAGGCAGCAGAATACAACAGACACTAGTATGGCAATATGTGAATCAATGGATGTGTAACTGATGTGATTCTGCAATCTGTATACAGGGTAAAAATGGGAGTTCTTAACCCACTTGAATCAAAGTGTAAAATATGATATATCAAGAACTATGTAATGTTTTTAACAACCATAAATAAAAATTAAAAAAAACTCTCTTTGGTGAATAATGCATGCAATTCTAATATTTCTACAGTAACTGACCCAGTTTAACATCAATGCAAGTAGATTCCTATTGGACATGATGTGTATTTTGACGTTCACTTTTATTCAACACTGGTACATTACTATTTCATCAGTTTATGCACATAACAGGATATATATTTCATTCACAATTTAGAAAATTTATAGGCACTTGTTTCACTTTCAATCACTTCCTGCTTCAGAACACATGAATTCCTCCATATTTCTTGATTGGTCTTTTTATGAGACTTTTTTCCAAACATATTATTTTCGATTTCCATAATCACTTTTGAAACAAAACTCACACACACTTCATGATAAACAATAACCCTAAGATTACCATTAGATATATAACTGGTTGGAGTGAATGATTGTATGTCAATATATGATTTCCTATATATTTTCAGATATCAATTCAATCCATTATTTAAAGTGGAACCAGTTATAATATTTATTCACAGTATGGTCTATTCATGCATTATCTCTATATTCAAAGACACAGGGTACACCACTTTGTACCCCCAATACTAATTTATATGTCTTCAAATATTGTTTCCAGTAATGGTGGAAGAAATACTCATGTCATATGATGTACATACACATTTGTTCACAATATTTTTCTGGGCACAAAATGCAAAGATCACACTTATGATTGTACCAAATCCTAAATGGAAAGTGAACATGGATTACTAAAACGATAAATGTCCAGCTTGCCTAATGCTTTCAAATGTCATTCCTATTGGTGACGACATATTTGTTTCTTCCTAAGATTATGTATTCAATCTCAACCCTATTGAAAATGTCTAATCCTATCACTCACTGTATAATTGCCTCATTTCATAATGTCTGTATTGATATTTTCCTTTTTACATATTTTCCCCAGTTCATCATGTGACTGACTCTTCACATGTGCTGAAATTTACATTCACTCTATAACAAAAACCCTATTGCTACAGAACTTTTGCCCCAAATCCTATACTCACTCTATTTCCTAAACCTACTGACTACCTTCCTAATCCCACCGACTATCTCAATTTGAGTGGATGTTCTCTTCTAAAATCAATCATCCAAGGTGTAAGGTCCTATGCCATTGATTATCGATTTATCTGAGACATCTGTGCAGAAAGTAATTATAAGCTAAGTATCCCAATCAAGGGCCTAATGCCCTTCTGGGCTTCAAATCTTACCTAGATTTCTGTTTCCATACTTATATTTCACCTCTATAATCTTATAAAAATCGCAGGTTCCCAATACTATTAATCATCCTTCGCAATGATTCGTAACCCAAATCGAACATGTTATTAACCCTAACCATACACTCTTACCTTAATCTAACTTTGCAGAAGAGCAGGGACAGAGTTCGTCTTACAATACAGGAATGTAGGGTATCTTCCTCCTGCTGAGAACCTCAAATGTCCATGCAGATTTGATCCCTGGAGAAGATGTAGGCAGCTATGAAGGACCTGAGAGAGCAAATGTCATCTTCCATCGCAAACAACCTTCCCAGGATGAAGGGTTGTGTCTGAATAAGCCTCTCTCTTGTTAATTTAGAGAAGATAGACCAAACCAGGCATGTGTGGAGAGCTGTTCCGGGGTCCCAATGGTTGATATACCATTCTAACTTGTAAAAGTGTCACAGGAAGAAAGGGCAGCCTCCATCTCATAGGAGTATTGTAAGCAACAGTTAGGACAAAGTGGTTGCCAAGGCAATGACCTCAAAGAATTCCTGAAGGAAGTAATCTCACCTCAGTTCCTTGGTGATGGAACTCTCTGAACTTGGAATCTGGGAAGCCAGGCACCCAGAGCCAGTCTCAGTCCCAGTCCCAGTGGTCTTATTTTTTGGATTTACCAAGGACAGAGTCAGTCTTTCTTGGTACCTACTGAGGTGAGGATGAACAAATGTCAGGAAAGCTCTAAAGAGGGGCCTTTCCTGAGAAAGCAGGTAGTGGCTCACCGCTGGCTAGTGACAACTTCACAGATTTGGCCAAGGAGACCATATGTGACACAGGACAGGCGATTTCATCAGAACATAGTTTGGCCCACCAGTCAGAGGACACTCCCAATAGTCACAGACCTACTTGGGGGAAGGAGCTTCCTTTGTGTGTGTGGGTTTGGGTTTGAGATTTTGTCTCATGTTCTGAGAATAGGTAGGAAAGGCGGTTTGTTTGGTTTGGAGTGAACTGTTTCTGGTAAGTCGTTTGACAAGGCCAGTGTTTCTTTGTCTGTGTATCCCACTGTGTCCGTGGTTTTAGATATTAGAAAAGAGAATGAATCATTGGATGTGTCCTGTCTAGACTCAACTTGCCCAATTTATGAATGGACTGCGGCTTGACTTATGGGTGGACAAGTCCAACAATCTTCCTAAGTTCCTGTTTTCTTCCTGAATTCTGCCCAATTTATGAATGGACTGCGGCTTGACTTATGGGTGGACAACTCCAACAATCTTCCTAAGTTCCGGTTTTCTTCCTGAATTCTGGCCACTCTCCAGAATAGGCTCATGGTTTTGTGTCCAAAATATGTACCACCTCCAAGCTCTGTGACATGGCCATGTACTGGATAGCTGAAAGAAATGGGAGCATCTCAGAAAACTCAGATATCAGTTTGACCAGGAAATTCTAAGTGAAGAAACCCTGCTTTGGGCCTTTTGCTCATCAATTGTTCTATTGCCCTGAATGTCAGGAAGGCCTTTGCCTCAGGCCACACCATTGTAGAGCCTAAAGAAACAGTTTTCAAATGGAAATGAAAGGGCATCACCTGTGGCTCTTTGCTTAATTGCTTTGGAAAGGGATGTGTCTGAATCAGTCTTTTGGCCCTGTGTGAGACTGTGGCTTAGATTCTCAGCACCTGATCGATCTAAAGAAGGATCCCATGTGTGCATCCAAAACCAAAATGGACAAAAGAGCAGTCAGTGTGGATGAAGTCTCTCGCATTCCTCTGTATGTGTCCTGTTCTCCATCATGTGAGAACAGTGATCATTTGGTTCAAATGTGTTCCTCAAAACCCTGCAGAGGCTAGCCCATAAGTGCTTGGTTTTTCTCAAGACTCCAATTCACATAAAGAATCTAAAACACACAGTCAGTAGGCCTCAAATTGGAGAAGCAGTGCCATATTAATGGCAGGCCTATTTGATCACTCTTGGTTCACTGGAAGGATGTCCTGGCCACCCTGATTTTAGGCAAAAGACGGGCAAGGGAGGTTATATTGGACACTGTCTTGGGCTGCACCCCTCATGGAAACCTCCAGGCAGAGGTTATGATGATTGTGTAAATGGAAGAAGATGAGTGCCATGTGGAAGTGTTTTGGATTTAATTGTGGATATTTGTGTGACAGTTGGAAGACATAACAAGGTCTACCTGGGCTTGAACTCTGGTGTGATTCCCCTTATAGACTGAGTTCAGGAACTGATCTCAGAGAAGTATTGCCATGTATTGTGTTGTGATTTAAGAGGCCATGTATGAGAGTCACCCTTGGAAACTGAGATCTAGCCCCAGAGTGGCTTTCCACAGAGCTCTGGGAATTTCAGCCAAGATATCACATGATTTCATTTGAAAGACTTGGCAGCCATAGTTGAGAGTGAAAACACGCATGGACCTCATATTGTAGACCTCAATGGGCCTGGCTTAATGTGACCTTTTGGCCATTCTTTGGGAAGCCTTGCCTGTGAGGGTTCTCCAGAGCTTTCATTGAAATAATCTTGCTCACCATTTACTGGTTCCTGAATGAATTGAAACCCACAGTGCCTCCAACTTCATCCTTGAAAAATGTCTAAATAAATACCATGAAATTTTTGAAATTCCCATGACCAGGTGGCACTGGAGAACCTTTGGATGTCCTGTTGCTGATCATGGATGTACCAGACAGTGCCTTGCTTGACTGGGTTTCATGAAAATGGTGTAGAACAGAGGTGCCAGAAAGTTGCAGCCTGCTGAGAAGTGGGCCTAGAGCTTTGGTGGGCAGGAGTGTGATAAAACATCTCTGTTGGAGCAATGTGGATCTTCCATTGGCTTCCAAATGGCTTGTGGATTACATGAAGCAGCCTGCAGACCCTTGTAATTAAAGGCATCTTGTTATATGAAGAGGATTCAGGGCAATGTTCAGAATCAGGTTGCTATGGACAAGGATGCAATGTGGCAAGCTTTGAGGGATAGAAGCGTGGTTGGTGCGTTCATCTGCAGACTCTGAACCACCGCACATGGCAGAACTCCCTCCAGCACTATGTCTCAGTTGAACTCCTTGAATTTCATGAAGCAAATACCAAACTCCCAGTTCAGCAGCAAAAACCCAACAAAAAGTGGAGGAGGACAAAATGGCTTCACAGTCCAACGGAGAGACACTTAGCCCCCAGAGGCCACAGTTTACCTAAAAAGAAGAAAATCAACACTGCTACCTCATGTTCATTGGAAAATAAGATACCATGTCCTCCACGTCACATAGAGGCAGACCCAGCTTTGATGGTCTCACTACAAATGAAGCCAATTCTCCTGACAACAACATAATTTTCACGTTCCCAAACTCAGAGGCAGTTGCTCTAAAAGTTTTTAGGCCAGCAGAGCTCCATGTTTGTGGAGTGTTTACCCTGTCCCTTACTTTTAGAAACTCCTCTACAACCTCCAAGGTTGTGAACTCCTGAGCATTTTACATTCCAGATATGTATTTACTGATTTTCTATCTATTCTCCTCTAACTGTGTCTTACTTGGGGTGAAGGTAATTTCAAGGCATTGTTCTGGATGAGAGTGGGAGGATATTTGTGCAGCATATATTTGCATACAAATTGGATTCAATTTCCAATTTTCCTTTTGAAATACTGAATCCCTGACACTAACCCAAACCTACTAGACTCAGACAACTCATCCTAATATGATAGAGAAAAATAACACAAACCTATAGAAATACAAGCAGTTCATTGGAGGCATGTTGTATAGTTGGACTTGCATTTTGCATTATACAAGGTAGGAGTTATAAATCTGGTCAATGTTTAATAGAAAAAGATCTCCATGTGTTTTTAAAGTTAACAAATATGAGAATTCATGTTTCCCTTTCTCTTTAGCCTATTCACACTTGTATATTTATATGCATATATAGAATCCTACCAGGTATCACACGTACATCTTTGTGAGGTGGCTGACTTGGCAGATACAAATTGTGAGAAGAGATCACTCCTCCTAAACGCTGTTGGAACTGAAAATTCAAACTGTAGGGAGCGTCCTAGTAGAACAACATTATACATAAACTCATGTTCAGTAAAATAAACATTTTTGCATCTGTGGATGATATATATTTACTGATGAATTTCGATTGGCATTTATATTGCTACTTTTTAATGTCTGTGAGTGTTTTTTATTTGTGTGTGTGTGTGTATGTATACACTCTGCAGATTTTTCAAAATATGAAATATATGTGTCTAATATACACTCTCTAAATTCATTCATGTTCATGTATGTAGATTTTTAATCAACATTTCACAAGATTATTCTCAGAAATATTCATCCACCTGAAATATATATTTGTTTCCTAGTACTGAAAACTAACTTCAGGGAATGATGCATACAAATCCTAATTATTCTACAGTAACTGACCCAGTCTAACATCAATGCAAGTAGATTCCAATGGGACATGATATGTAATTCTTTATTCATTTGTATTCGACACTGGTACATTATTATTTCTTCAGTTTTTGCACATCATAGGATATACATTTCATCCACAAGTTCACAAATTTATAGGCATTTGTTTCAAATTTAATCACTTTTTGCTTCAGAACACATGTATTGTCAGGGTTTCTTTACTGGTATTTTCATGAGTCTTCTTTCCAAACACATTATTTTCGATTTCCAAAGTCACTTTTGAAGCAAAACTCACACACTCTTCATGATAAACCAAAACACGAATATTACCATTAGATGTATAACTGCTTGGAATGAATGATTGTAGAACAATATACAATTTCCTGTAATTTTTCAGATATTAGATCAATTCATTTTTTAAAGTTGAAAAAAGCTATATTATTTATTCACATTAGGGTCTATTCATGCTTTATCTCTATATTCATAGACACAGGGTACACCTCTTTGTACCCCCGATTCTAATTTTACATCTTCAATATATTGCTCGCAGAAATGGTGGAAGACATACTCATGTCACCTGATGTACATATACATTTAATCATAGTAATATTGTGGAAAAAAAAATGTAAAGGTCACATTTATGATTGTACCAAAGCGTAAATGTAAAGTGTACATGGATTACTAAAAACATCCATGTCCAGGTTGCCTAATGCTGTCAATTGTCAATCCTATTGGTGACTACATATTTGTTTCTTCCTAATTTATATATTCAAACTCAACCCTGTTGAAAATGTCTAATCCTATCACTCACTTTATACTTTGCCTGATTTCGTAATGTTTCTATTGATATCTGCTTTTTTACATATTTTCCCAAGTTGATCCTAGTGACTGACACTTCATATGTGCTGACATTTACATTCACTCTATAATCGAAACCCTATTGCTAAAGAACTTTTGGTCCAAATCCTATACTCACTCTTCTTTCTAAACCTACCGACTATCTTCCTAATCCTACCGACTATGGCTTTTTGATTGGATGTTCTCTTCTACATTCAATCATCCAAGGTAAAAGGTCCTATGCCATTGTATATAGAATTATCTGAGACAACTTTGCAGAGCATAATTCAAAGCTAAGTATCCCAATCAAGGGAAAAACCCTTCTGGGCTTCAAATCATACCTAGATTTCTGTTTTCATCCTTATATTTCACCAGATCTTAGAGAAGACGGACCATTTCAGGGGAACATAGTATGGCCCACCTGTCAGAGGACAATCTGGATAGTCACAGACCTAATTGGGGGAAGGAGGTGCCTTTGTGGGAGTGGGTATGGGTTTATTGTTTTGTCTCATGTTCTGAGAATAGATGGGAAAGGCGGTTAGTTTGGTTTGGAGTGGACAGTTTCTAGTAAGTCATTTGACAAGGCAAGTGTTTCTATGTCTGTGTATCCCACTGTGTCCATTGTTGTAGATATTGGAAAAGAGAATGCATTAATGGATGTGTACTGTCTAGTGTAAATCTTCCCATAATTCAACCTGCCCAATATATGAATGGAGTGCAGCTTGTCTTTTTGATGTGCAACACCTGCTATCTTTCTAAGTTGCTGTTTTCTTCCTGAATTCTGGCCACTATCCAGAATAGGCTCATGGATTTGTGTCCAAAATATGTACCACCTCCAAACTCTGTGACATGGCCGTGTACTGGATAGCTGAAGAGAATGGCGAGCATCTCAGAAAACGCAGATATCAGTGTGACCAGGAAAGTCTCAGTGGAGAAACCCTGCTTTGGGCCTTTTGCTTACTTATTGTTGTTTTGCACTGAATGTCAGAAAGTTCTTTGCCTCAATCCACCACTTTGTGAAGCCTGAAGTAAACAGTTTTCAAATGGAAATGAATGTCATCACCTGTGGCTCTTTGCTTAATTGCTTTGGGAAGGGATGTGTCTGAATTAGTCTCTTGGCCATGTTTGTGTCTATGACTTAGATTCTCAGCACCTGATGGATCTAAAGAATGATCCCATGTGTGCGTCCAAAACCATAATGGCAAAAAAAAAAAATCATTCATTATGGATGAAGTTTCTTGCCTTCCTCTGTTAAGTTCCTGAACTCCATCAAGTGAGAATAGGGATTCTTTGGGTCAAATGAGTTCTTCAATTCCCTGCAGAGGTGCTTGGGTTTTCGCATAACTCCAAATCACATAAAGAATTGATACCTGAAATCAGTAGGCCTCAAATTGGAGAAACACAGAAGTATTAACGGCAGGCTTATTTGATCACTCCTCGTTCACAGAAACGGTGTCCAGGCCACCCTGACTTTAGGCAAATGAGGGGCAAGCGAGCTGATTTTGGACACTGTCTTGGCTTTTCTCATGACTCCAATTCACATAAAGAATCTAGACCCCACAGTAAGAGAGCCTCAAATTGGATAAGCGGAGCAGTATTAAGGGCAGGCCTATTTGATCACTCCTGATTCACAGGAAGGGTGCCCAGGCCACCCTGAAGTTAGGCAAAAGAGGTGCAAGAAGCTTATTTTGGACATTCTCTTGGGCTGCACAACTCATGGAAAACTCCAGGAAGAGGTAATGATTAGTGTCTATATGGAAGAAGAATAGGGCCATGAGGGAGTATTTTGGTTTTAATTGTTTTCATTTGAGTCGCGGTTGGAAGAGTTGTCTGGGTCCACCTGGACTTGAACTCTGGTGTGATTCTCCTTATAGACTGAGTTCTGGAACTGACCTGAGAGAAGTATTGCCATGAATTGTGTTGGGATTTTAGGAGGCCAGGCATGAAGTTGCCATTGGAACCTGAGATCTAGGCACAGGTTGGCTTTCCACAGAACACTGGGAATCTCAGCCAGGATATTACATGATTTTATTCTGAAAGATTTGGCATGCATTATTGAGATTCAAAACACACATGGACCTCGCTTTATAGACCTCAATTGGCCTCGCTTCATGTGACTTTTTGGCCACTCTTTGGGTAGCCTTGCCTGTGAGAGTGCTCCAGAGCTTTCCCTGAAATTAGCTTCCTAACCCTTTAGTGGTTCCTGAATGAATTGCAAACGACAGTGCCTCCAACTTCATCCGTGAAAAATTGCTAGATAATTACCATGAAATTTTTAAAATTCCCATGACCAGATGTCACTGGAGGACCTTTGATGTCCTGTTGATGATCATGAATATACCAGACAGGGCCTTGATTGACTGGGTTTCAGGAAAATGGTGTAGAACAGAGATGCTGGTAGGTAGAAGCCTAGTGAGTAGTGGGCCTAGAGAAGTGTTACGCAAGTGAGTGATAAAACATCTGTGGTGGGGCCATGTGGATCTTCCATTGGCTTCCAAATGGCTTGAGACTGACATGGTGCAGCCATCAGACCCATATACGTAAAGGCATATTTTTATATGGAGAGGTTTTAGGGCAATGTTCAGAATCATGTTGCTATTGTCAAGGGGGCAAGCTACGTGGGATAGAACCCTGGTTGGTGCATTCTCCTGGAGACCCTGCACACCACAGGTGACAGAACTCCCTTCAGCACTGTTTCCCATTTAAACTCGTTGTATTTAATGAAGCAAATACCAAACTCCCAGTGCAGCAGCAAGAAACACCATGATAATTGGAGGATGACCAAGTTGTTTCACAGTCCACACGGGGAGACACTTAGCCCTCAGTGGCCACAGTTTACCTACAAAGAGAGAATTCAGCACTGCTGCCTCATTTTTATTGAAAAATAAATAACCATGTCCTCCAGGTCACATAGATGCAGATCGAGCTTTGATTGTCTCACTACAAATAAAGCTAAAGCTCCTGAAAACAACATATATTTTAAGTGCCCAACCTTAAAGGCAGATTCTCAAAAAGTCTTTAGGCCAGCAGAGCTCCATATTTGTGGAGTGTTTACCCTGTCCCTTACTTTTGGAAACTCCTCTACCGCCTCCAAAGATGTGAAATCTGGAGCATTTTCCATTCCTGATAGGTATTCACAGATTTTCTAACTCTTCTCTTCTAATTGTGTCTTACTTGGGGCGAAGGTAATGTCAAGGCATTGTTCTGGAGGAGAGTGGGAAGAATTTTCTGTAGCATATATTTGCATAAACATTGGATTCAGTTTTCTATTTTCCATTCAAAATACCGAATCCCTGACTCTAACCCATACCCGACCAGATTCTGACTACTAATTCTAATATGATGGAGAAAAATAACCCAAACAGAATCGAAATACAAGCAGTTCAGTGTAGGCCTGGTGTATTGTTGTACTTTTCTTTTGCATGATACAGAGTTGGAGTTATCAATCTAGTCAATTTATTGTTGAAATAGTTGTCCATGTATTTTTAAGGTTAACAAATATGTGAATTCCTGTCTCCCTTTCTCTGTATTCTTATATGCACATTTAGATTCCTCCCTGGTACCACACGTACATTCTTGTGAGGTGGCTGACTTGGCAGATACAAATTGTTAGAAGAGATCACTCCTACTAAACTTGTTGGAATTGGATATTCAACCTATGGTTGAGCTTGCTAGTTGAACAGCATTATACATAAATCCATGTTCAGTAAAATTAATATTTTTAGATCTCTGGATGATATATATTTTATAATGAATTTTGATTGACATATATATTGCTACTTTTTTGTCTGTGTGTGTGTTTTGTATATATATATATATATATATATATATATATATATATATATATATACACTCTCCAGATTTTTCAAAATATGAAATATATGTGTCTTATATACACTCCCTAAATTCATTCATGTTTATTATGTGGATTTATAATCAACTATTCACAAGATTATTCTGAGAAATATTCATCCACCTGAAATTTGCCTAATGCTCTCAAATGTCAATCCTAATTGTGACTACATATTTGTTTCTTCCTAAGATTATATATTTAAACTCAACCCTGTTCAAAATATCTAATCCTATCACTCACTTTATACTTTGCCTGATTTTGTAATGTCTCTATTGATATCTGCTTTCCTACATATTTTCCCCAGTTCATCATTGTGACTGACTCTTCACCTGTGCTGACATTTACATTCACTCTCTAATAGAAACCCTATTGCTAAAGAAATTTTTTTCCAATTCCTATACTCACCCTTCTTCATAAAAGTACTGACTATCTTCCTAATGCTACAGACTATCGTTTTTGACTGAATGTTCTCTTCTACATTCAATCATCCAAGTAAATGTGGGGCGAGCTTCAGAGGAGGAGACCACCAACAGACTATCTCTTGCAACATCAAAGGGTTTTTTGGGTGTCCAGCATGCTGGGGCTCAGAGATCACTTTAATAGAGCAGATAGCCCTGAGAATAGCTTAAATAGAGCTTATATACTTTCAAAGAGAGGGCAGGGAGGGAATTTTATTGATGGGTCAGGGTGAGTGGGTGGTTTGCATTCAACTGGGTGAGGGAGTACATTCTGCAGTTGGGCAGTTGGGGACAGAACATTCTGGGAACAAGATTTGCAAGCATTTCTCAAGATTTCAATAGTGTTTTGTTAAGCATACAGAAAAACAAGAAGTGACAAGTACCTATTTTATTAACCTTTAATTCCCCACTTCTTCTTCTGGCTACTTTTAATCATAAAAATGATCATTGGAGGGTGTCACATTCTATGTCTGCTAGTGGGGTATTACCATAAGTTTAACTCGTCCAATTTGAGCCTGGAGAAAAGAAATTACACGGTTGAGCAAACAGGATTTTATAGTTAGCAATAATATGAGGATTATTATTGGACCGGCCAGGGTTGATAAAAACGTAGTTAACCAGGAGGAGTGTGTGAACCAAGACTCAAGCCACCCTTTTTGGGCCTCTCTCTCTTGTTGATGCTCTTCAAGGTGTCTTTTAAATTTACTCATAGATTTTATTACAACTCCAGTATGGTCAGCATAAAAACAACATTCTTCCCTCAATGCAGCACAAAGGCCCCCTTCTCTAATGAAGAGGAGGTCAAAACCTCAACTGTTCTTTAAAACAACTTCAGAGAGAGAGGTTAAAGATTCATGCAAAGCTCTGATGGAGGTTTCTAATATCTTAGTTTTGCTCTATTGCTTCTTCTAATTGGGTCATTTGTTGTGTCCCATGGACAATGGCAGTGGTTCCTGTGCCCACCAGTGCAGCAACTCCTATTCCTAATAGGATGGCTAAAGTGAGGGATACAAGTTCCCAGTGTAACCGGTTGTATGCCCCCCCTATTTGATCTTCAAACGAACCTGCGTCATGATAGAGCTTTCTGGGAAACATCTGCAACATTTCAAAATAATCACATCTGTTGACCATTTCATGAAAACATAAACAATGTTTAAGTATATAGAATTATGCTGTTGTAGGGACAGACAAGGCAAGGCACCTAAGATAGCACTGAAGACAGGGAAACAGTCCTATATTGTTGCAACTGGATTCAGAGGGCATTGCTTCTGTTGTAATCAATTAATCCCCTGAAACTCAAGTTTAGGTAGTTTCAGAATTGTGTACCCAACATATAAGGGATGGGGCTCAGAAGTTTACAGTCTGCAGAAGTTCAAAAAAGCAGTATATGTTTCTGATTTTTCCTCTGTTCTGGGCAAGTTAAATTTTCAAGGACACCTGGGAGGAGGAGAGCTTTTTATTCCCTTTCTTATTTTCCCCCTGCCAGCTGTTACAACGGAGCCCAGTTGGTAATTTCTTTATCTTAGAAATGTGGCCATTTCTGTGAAGCCCCAGCTGAAGGCCAGAGGACTTGTTCACATATTTTGTGAAAAACTAGTTAGGGGTTGTCTAGCTTAGAAGTACTGAGTTTTTTAGCCAGTGGCCAAGTATAACAGGGCAATACAAAAAGAGAAAGTTTATCTACATTGAACTATTTATAGAAACTCTATGCTGAAAGTTCTAAAGTCAGCCATGGTGAAGACTTCTGGAGAAGGACATTTAAGACTTTTCTGTGGGCCTGGTACAGAGGGGGAATACGGGGAAGGTGGGGCTGAGAGAAGCTCCGAGGATCTGAGAATGAGGAATAAGAGAGATGTAAAAGAATAATTGGAAAGGTGTTTGGGAATTTCCTAGCAAAAAACTTGAGCAGTAGAACAGGTAGAGCAGAGCAGAAAACGGGAGTGAGTATCCCAAAATCCTGTGAGGGACTTTAAATTTTAGTAACCTGTTTTCAGTGATGACAAAGCAACTTTAATGGCCATTTATATTACATCTTGGATAAGGGTCTGAGAGCTCTCCTCAGCTCGTTTGAGCTTTGGGTTAGCTGGAAAGAGGACCTGGTGGGACCCGGTGTGGTCACTGACAGGAAGAGAGAGGAGTGAGTGGGTGGAGGGGTAACTCAGTACCTGCTACCTCACAAGCAGGCAATTGTCTGAGAACTGGTGGAGGTTTGGGATTCTGATCTAGTAATTGGAGGGGAGAAATCACGTTGCTGAGGTGGGAGTGACAGCAGAGAGTCTGGAGCAGAAGGCTGAGGATAAAAATCTATTGGAGAAGCATAGTTCAGGATGTGAGTGAAGGAGGGAAATGGCTTCCACATAGGGGAATCTCCTTTCACCCTTTTGAGCACTTGCAGAAGTTAAAAAGGTCACGCAAAATTTGAGGATCTAGAGACCCCTCTGGGGGCCATCCTTTTTCTGTTGTCTACTTGGTAATATGGCCAATGCTGTGTACTGAATTTGATGAAGTATTGGGGCTCCATCTGGCAGCCTCTGTATGCTCACATCTCCATGACATACAGAAGAAGTCGGTTTTTCCCCCACACAGCCGTTACTGTTTGTGGCTTTGATAGTTTCCCGGGCAAACATAGTAATCTAGGCTAGCCAACCTGCATCTGGCTCGCGTGTCCCTACATCCATAATGTTTGTTTCCATTATCTATGGTACAGAAGGGATTTAATGGTATTTTAGTGGGATTTTCTTCATCAGGGATATCCCAATAAAAAAAAACCTATGGCCAGCTGACAAATGTCTGGGTGGAGAGATGGCCACCAGGTCCCTAAGGGGGCTGTATGTGAGATAGATTATACACTTTTCCAGTAGGATTTGTGATCAGCCATCGCTGCTTAAAAGGCTGATGAGGGTTAGGACTACTTGTGGCCAAGGGGAGAGTATATAACCTTATCCACATGGCGAATACACAATTTGAAACTGTTACCAGTCTTTTCCAGTTTCCAGAAAGATTCTGAACAAGGAGCAGGCTTGAGATGAGAGGCATGGATCCAAGAAGTGATTCTGTATACCTTTACCACTGTAGGTGTTATAAGTAGCACCTGGTATGGTCCTTCCCAGCTGGGTTCCAGGGATGACACGTGATGTCATCTTACATACATGAAGTCTCTTATTTGATATGGATGTGGAATCCCCTGGTACACAGTTTGTTACGCAGTGGGCAGCTATTTTCACAGGTAACACTGAGTTCTTTCAAGAGCTTTAAGTCTGTCAAGCAAGAGGGTGTGGAAAGGATCCTTAGGTCTTAAAGTTGGGCTTAGGACCCTTACTGGACGAGGGCCACCATAGAGAATTTCTCAGGGGGTAAGGTTACTCAAAGAAACAGAAGGATTTTTTTCTTGCATGAAACATTGCATAAGTCAGGAGCACAGTCCAATCTTTTATGCTGGTCTCTAAGCTTAATTTCGTTAAGGTCTCTTCAATGGTTCTATTCATTCTTTCTACTTGTCCTGAACTCTGGGGTCTATAAGCACAATATAACTTCCAATTAATCCCCAGGTTCCTGGCTAACCCCTGACTTACCTGGGCCATGAACATCCGTCCATTATCAGATCCTATTACCAGCTTAGCTTCCTCCAATGGTAGAGAGGCTTAGTCAGCAGCAGGGGAATCACTTAGAGTGTGTTGTGTGTTAGGGGACGAGGGCAGGGGATAAGGAGAGGAGGAAGAGTCCAGTAGAGTCAAATCTTGTGACTCAGGGAAAACAGAGGGTGGAGGAGGAGGAAGAGGTGAGGGTTTGAGAGATCATGTGGAAAGGAGTATGAGCAGAGGCATGGGCAAGGAAAGGCTTCACCCATGAAGGAGGAGATTTGCAGAGGTCCTGCAAAGTTAAGATATATGGCTGTTGATCAGGATGGCTATGTGGCCCTGGCTGAAAGACAATATCTCTGACTTTTTAAATTAGTGGGAAGTAGAAAGATCTTTCTTGGGGCCATACGACTCCAAAGATGGGCCATTCTGAGGCACAGAGAGTCTGCCAGGTCCAGCGTTTTACTAAAAAAAGAAAGATTCTGAGCCCTTAAGCGGACTTTGGTTCAGTGATCAAGGGTCAGGGACAGAGGCATTGAAGTGCTCTGTCCCATAATGAAAGGTACACAAACAGTAAAAGCAAAGACACATGACACAGATAAGACAAGACCATAAAGACAGGCAATGGACATCCAACACTGAGACCAGGAATGCGTAGCCGGCAAAACCCGATCGGATGGCAATACCGAATCTAAAAGAAAATATCACTGAGTCGATGAAGCAATTGTTCCTTGATTCTCCGAGTCCTCTGTGGGGTCCCCCAGGGAGGTGCCCTATGTCTCTGTGACACGTCTCTCAGCCACCGTCGGAGAGACCCCAGGCTCTTCATCGCCAGCAATTTTGCCAAGCCCTAACATGACACCTGAAACCAGAAAGAGGCGCCTTACTTGCTCCGAGAGGAGCCCGTTGGGGTCTCTCATCCGCCACTGCCGGAACTCGGTGGAACCTCAATATGTAAAGGTCAGGTGAGTGTTGGAGGAAGAGACTACCAAGAGACTGTCTTATGCAACAGCAAAGGGTTATTTTGGGTCCAGCTTGCTGGGGCTCACAGCTAACTTAAATAGATCAGAGAGCTCTGAGAACAGCTTATGCAGAGCTTACATACATTCCTTGTAGAGGGAAGGGAGGGAAGTTTACTGATGTGTAATGGTGAGTGGGCGGTTCGCGTGACACCGAGTGAGGCAGTACATTCTGCAGTTTGGCAGTTGGGAACAGTACATTCTAGAACAAGATTAGCAAACATTTCTCAAGATTTCAACAGTGTTTTTTTAAGCATACAGAAAAACAGGAAATAGCAAGTACCTATTTTATTAACCTTTCACTACCGACTATCCCTTTTTGACTGGATGTTCCTTCTACATTAATTCATGCAAGGTACAAGGTCCTATGCCATTGTATATCGATTTATCTGAGACATCTCTGCAGAACGTAATTCAATGCTGCGTATCCCAATCAAGGACCCAATGCCCTTCTGGCCTTCAAATCATACTTAGATTTCTTTTATCATACATATATTACACCTATATATTCTTATACACATAGCAGGTTCCCAATACCATTATTCATCCAGCACAATGATTTCTAAGCCAAATCAAACATGTTTTTAACCATAATCATACACTATTCCCTCAATCTAACTTTATAGAAGAGCAGGGAAAGAGTTGATTTTACAATACAGAAATGTAGGGAAACTTCCACCTGCTGAGAACCTCAAAGGCCCATGCAGAAATGATCCCTGGAGAAGATGTAGGCAGCTATGAAGGACCTGAGAGACCAAAAGTCATCTTCCATGGCAAACAACCCGGTCAGGATAAAAGGTTGTGTCTGAATCAGATTCTCTTCTTAATGTAGAGAACATGGACCAAAACAGGCCTGTGTGGAGATCTATTCCTGGGTGCCTATGGTTGATATACCATTCTAACTTGTGAAAGTGTCACAGGAAGTAGGGGCAGCCTCAATCTCATGGGACCCTTGGAAGTAACATTTAAGACAAAGTGGTTGCCAAGACAGGGACCTCATTTAGTTCAGGAAGGAAGTGACCTCACCTCACTTCCATGGTGATGGAACTCTCTGAACTTTGGATCCAGGAAGCCAGGCACCCAGAGCCAGTCCCAGTCCCAGTCCCTATGGTCTCACTTGTTTGGATTTACTAAATGCAGTCAGTCTTTCTTGGTACCTTCAGACGTGAGAAGGCCAAATGCCAGGAAAGCTCGGAAGCGGGGCTTTTCTTGAGAAAGTCGTTAGTGGCTCACCGTTGGCTCCTGAGAAGTTCACAGAGTTTGCCAAGGAGACCAGATCTGAGACAGGACAGGCCATTTCGGGGGAACGTATTATGGCCTACAAGTCAGAGGACACTCCGGATAGTCAAAGACCTACTTAGGGGAAGGAGGTGCCTTTGTGGGTGTGGTTGTGGGTTTGTGGTTTTGTCTCATTTTCTGAGAATAGGTAGGACAGTCGGTTTGTTTCATTTGAAGTGGACTGTTTCTAGTAAGTCTTTTCACAGGGTGAGTGTTTCTATGTCTGTGTATTCCACTGTTTCCGTGGTTGTAGACATTAGAAAAGAGAATTCATCAATGGATGTGTCGTGTCTAGTAGAAAGCTTCTCAGCATTCATATTGCCCCGTTTATGAATGGACTGTAGCTTGCCTTATCGATGAGCAACACCTGCTACCTTCCTAAGTTTCTATTTTCGTCCTGAATTCCGGCCAATTTCAAGAATAGGCCCATGGTTTTGTGTCCAAGATATGTACCACCTCCAAGCTCTGTGACATGGCCATGTACTGGATAGCTGTAGGTGATGGCGAGCATCTCAGAAAACTCAGATATCAGTGTGACGAGGAAAGTCTCAGAGGAGAAACCCTGCTTTGGGCCTTTTGCTTACCTATTGTTCTGTTGCCCTGAATGTCAGGAAGTTCTTTGCATCTGGCCACCCCTTTGTGAAGCCTGAAGAAAACAGTTTTCAAATGGAAATGATTGGGCATACCTGTGGCTCTTTTCTTAAGTGCTTTGAAAAGGGATGTGACTGAATCAGCCCCCTGGCCCTGTGTGTGGTGGAGGCTTAAATTCTCAGCACCTGATGGATCTAAAGAAAGTTCCCATGTTTGCATCCAAAGGAAAAATGGCAGAAAGAGCAGCCATTGGGATGAAGTCTCTCGACTTCCTCTGTAAGGTTCCGGAACTCCATCAAGTGAAAATAGGGATCCTTTGGGTCAAATGAGTTCTTCAAAACCTGCAGAGGCTAGCCCATAGGTGCTTGGTTATTTCATAACTAAAATTCACATAAAGAATCTAAACCAAACAGTCAGTAGGCCTCAAATTGGAGAATTGGAGCGGTATTAATGGCAGGCCTATTTGATCACTCCTGGTTCACAGGATGGGTGTCCAGGCCACCTTTACTATAGGCAAATGAGGGTCAAAGGAGCTTATTTTGAACACTGTCTTGGTCTGCTCCCGTCATGGAAACCTCCAGCAAAATTATGATGAGTGTCAATATGAAAGAAGATGAGGGCCATATGGGAGTGTTCTTGTTTTAATTGTGGTAATTTGTGTGGTAGTTGGAAAAGATGACTGGGATCACCTGGGCTTGAACTCTGGTGTGATTCCCCTTAAAGAATGAGTTCTGGATCTGACCTCAGAGAAGTATTGTCGTGAGTTCTCTTGGGATTTTACTAGGCCACGCGTGAGAATCGCCTTTGGAAACTGAGATCTAGGCCCAGGATGGCTTTCCACAGAGCTCGGGGATTCTGAGCCAGGATATCACATGATTTAATTCTTAAAGAATTGGCAGCCCTAGTTGAGAGTCCAAACACATATGGACCTCACATTGTACACCTCAATGTGTCTGGATTCATGTGACTTTTTGGCCAGTCTTTTGGAAGGCTTTTCTGTGAGTGTTCTCCAGAGCTTTCACTGAAATGAGCTTCCTCACCATTGAATGGTTCCTGAATTAATTGAAACCCACAGTGCCTCTAACTTCATTTTTGAAAAATGACTAGATTAATACCATAAAATTTTTGAAATTCCCATGACCAGGTGGCACTGGATAAACTTTGGATTTCCTGTTGCTGATCATGAGTGTACCAAAGAGTGCCTTGATTGACTGGTTTTCGTGAAAATGGTGTAGAACAGAGATGCCAGTAATTTGGAGCCTAATGAGTAGTGGGCATAGAGAAGTGGACTGTAGGTGTGTAAATAAATATTTTTGGTAGGACCACCTGGATCTTCCATTGGCTTCGAAAGACTTGCGACTGACATGGTGCAGGCAGGAGACCTTTATATGTAAAGGCATCTTGTCATATGGAGAGGTTTCAGGGCAATGTTCAGAATCAGGTTGCTATAGTCAAGGGGAAAGCTATGTAGGATAGAAGCCTGGTTCGTACATTCTCTTTGCGTCCCTGACCAACCACACATGACAGAACTCCCTCCAGCATTTTGTCCCAGTTGAACTCCTTGTATTTCGTGAAGCAAATGCCAAACTCCCAGTGCAGCAGTAAGAATCACCCTGGAAAGTGGAGGATCACCAAATGGCTTCACAGTCCACACGGAAAGACACTTAGCTCCCAGTGGCCACAGTTTACCTACAAAGAGAGAATTCAGAACTGCTCCCTCATGTTCATTAGAAAATAAGGATCATGTGCTCCAGGTCATAGAGATGCAGACCCAGATTTCATGGTGTCACTACAAACGAAGCTAAATCTCCTAACAATTACATATATTTCTTGTTCCCAACTTCAGAGGAAGTTTCTCAAGAAGTCTCAAGGCCAGCACAGCTCCATGTTTCTGGATTGTTTACCCTCTCCCTTACTTTTGGAAACTGTTCTACCACCTCCAGTGTTGTGAACTCCTGAGCATTTTCCATTCCACATATATATTCGGATTTTCTAACTCCTCTCCTCTAATTGTGTATAACTTTTAGCGATGGTTATGTCAAGGCATTGTCCTGGATGAGAGAGGGAAGATTTTTGTGTATCACATTTTTGCATACACATTAGATTCATTTTCCTTTTTTCCATTTGAAATACTGAATCCCTGACACTAACCCATACCCTACTAGACTCTGACTACTAATCCTAATATCATGGAGAGAAAGAAACCTAACCGAATAGAAATACAGGCCTTTCATAGGAAGCATGGTGTATACTTCTATTTGCCTTCTGCATTATCAAGAGTATGTGTTTTAAATCTAGTCAACTTTTCATTGTAATATTTCTCCATGATTTTTTAAAATTATCACATATAGAAATTCCTGTCTCCCTTTCTCTGTATCCTATTCAGCACATGTATTTTTTTATACATATATATATATTTATAATATCCTACCTGGTATCACAAGCACATTCTTGTGAGCTCCCTGATTTTGGAATATAAAATTGTGAGAACAGATGACTCTCCCTAAATAATGATGGGACTGAAAATTCAACCTATGGGTGAGCTTCCTAGTGAAAAACACTATACATAAATCCATGTTCAGTAAAATGAATATTTTTGGATATGTGGATGAATTATATTTCATGATGAATTTCGATTGGCATATATATTGCTAAATATTAATGTGTGTGTGTGTATGTATTTTTTTTTAAATCTGGAAAAAAATGTATATGTGTATATATATACATATATATATATTATATATGTATATATATGTATATATATATATAATATATATTATATATATATATATACATATATATATGTATATATATATGTATATATATTCTCCAGATTTTAAAAAAATATGAAAAATATGTGTCTTATTATACACTCCCTAAATTCATTTATATTCATGTATGTGGGTTCAAAATCCAATTTTTACAAGATTATTTTCAGCAATATTTATACACCTGTAATACATATTGGTTTCCTACTACTGAATACTAAGTTCAGTAGGTGGTGCATACAAATCCTAATATTTCTACAGTACCTGACCCAGTTTAACATCAATGCAAGTAGATTGCTATGGGACATGATGTGTATTTTGAAGTTCATTTTTACTCAACACTGGTACATTACTATTTTTTCAGTATATGGACATCATAAGATATATTTTTTCACCCACAACTTCACAAAATTATAGGCATTTGGTTCACTTTCATTTACTTACTACTTCAGAACACATGTATTCCTCCATGTTTCTTTACTGGTCTTTTCACTAGACTTCTTTCTAAACACATTATTTTTGATTCCATAATCATTTTTGAAGCAATACTCACTCTTCACGATAAACCGTAACCCTAATATTACCATTACATATATAACTGGTTGGAATGATTGTATATATATCAATATAAGATTTCCAATATATTTTCAGATGCAAACTCAATCCATTATTTAAAGTTGGAACCAGTTATATACTTTATTCACAATCTGGTCTATTCATGCAACATCTCAATAATGATCAACACAAGGTACACCTATTTGTATCACCAGTACTAATTTATAAGTTTCCAGAATATTACTCCCCATAATGGTGGAAGAAATACTCATGTCACCTTATCTACATATAAATTTTATCACGGTAGTATTCTGGACACAAAATGCAAAGGTCACACATATGATTGTACCAAAGCCTAAATGGAAAGTGACCATGGATTACTAAAAACATCCATGTCTAGGGTGCCTAATGCTCTCAAATGTCAATCCTATTGATTACTACATATTTGTTTTTTTCCTAAGATTATATATTCAACCTCAAGCCTGTTGAAAATGTCTAATCCTATCACTCACTTTATACTTTGCCTGATTTCCTAATCTTTCTATTGATATCTGCTTTCCTACATATTTTTCCCTGTTCATCATTGTGACTTTCTCTTCAGATGTGCTGACATTTACATTCACTCTCTAACTGAAACCCTATTGCTAAAGAACTTTTGGTCCAACTCCTAGTCTCACTCTTCTTCCTAAACCTACTGACTATCTTCCTAATCCTACAGACTATCCCTTTTTGACTGGATGTTCTCTTCTACATTCAATCATCCGAGGTACACGGTCCTATGCCATTGTATATCGATTTATCTGAGACCTCCGTGCAGAACATAATTCAAGCTCAGTATACCAATCAAGGTTCTGTTGCCCTGAATGTCAGGAAGGTCTTTGCCTCAGGCCACCCCTTTGTGAAGCCTGAAGAAAAAAATTTCAAATGGAAATAAATGGGCATCACCTGTGGCTCTTTGCTTAATTGCTTTGGAAAGGAATTTGTCTGAATCTGCCTCTTGGCCCTGTGTGAGGCTGTGGCTTCGATTCTCAGCACCTGATGGATCTAAAGAAAGATCCCATGTGTGCATTCAAAACCAAAATGGCAAAAAGAGCAGTCATTGTGGATGAAGATTCTTGCCTTTCTCTGTAAGGTTCCTGACCCCATTCAAGTGAGAATAGGGATCCTCTTTGTCAAATAAATTCTTGAATGCTCTGCAGATGTGCTTGGGTTTTCTCATGACTCCAAATCACATAAAAAATCTATACCTGACATTCAGTAAGCCTCAAATTATAGAAACAAAGCGGAATTAATGGCAGGCCTTTTTGATCACTCCTGGTTCACAGGAAGGGTGTCCAGGCCACCCTGACTTTAGGGAAATTAGAGGCAAGGGAGCTTATTCTGAAAACTGTATTTAGTTGCAACCCTCATGGAAACTTCCATCCAGAACATTTGATGAGGGTCTTTATGGACGAAGATGAGGGCCATGTGGTAGTTTTTTTGTTTTAATTGTGGTCATTTGTGTGGGGGTTGGAAGAGATGACTTGGTCCACCTGGGCTTGAACTCTGGTGTGATTCCCCTTAGAGCCTGAGTTCTGGAACGTACCTCATAGAAGTATTGATATGAATTGTGTTGGTTTTTAGGAGGCCACGCATGATTGTCACCCTTTCAAACTGAGATCTAGGCCCAAGGTGGCTTTCCACAGAGCAATGGGAATCTCAGCCAGGAAATCACATGATTTTATTCTGAAAGACTTCGCAGCCATTGTTGGCCCTCGGAAGCAAGAAGGAGTGGCCATACTCATATCGAATAAAATCAACTTAAAACCTAAGTTAATCAAAAGTGATAAAGAAGGACACTATATACTGTTAAGAGGCAACATTCACCAACAAGACATAACAATTATCAATTTGTATGCACCAAACAATGGTGGTGCCAAGTCATAAAACAAACTCTCCTCAAGTTCAAGAGTCATATAAGCTATAACACAATAATTACGGGTGACTTCAGCACACAACTCTTGCCATTTTACAGATCCTCTAGAGAAAATCTGAATTAAGAAACTATAGAACTCAATAGCACAATCAATAACCTAGACTTAACCAACATATATCGAATATATCAAACATCATAAAGTGGATACATGTTCTTCTCAGCAGCACATTGGTCCTACTCAAATATAGACCATATATTATGCCATATGGAAACTCTTAGTAAATATAAAAGTATGGAGATAATACCATGCACCATATCTGATCATAATGGAATGAAACTTGAAATTAATCATTGAAGAAGGAAGGAAAAATTCTACATCACATGGAAAATGAACAATATGTTACTGAATAATCAATGGGTTACAGAAGACATAAAGGAGGAGATAAAAAATCTCTTAGAGACAAATGACAATACAGACACAACATACCGGATTCTGTGGGAAACAATGAAAGCAGTTTTAAGAGGGAAATTCATTTCTTGGAATTCTTTCCTCAAAAAAAGAAAAAAACAACAAATAAATGATCTCACACTACATCTCAAAAACCTAGGAAAAAAAGAGCAAAACAACAAATGTAGTAGAAGACAAGAAATAATTAAAATTAGAGGAGAAATCAACAAAATTGAAACAAAAAAAATTGAACAAATAAAAGTTGGTTTTTTGAAAATAAATTAAATCGACAGGCCCTTAGCCATGCTAATGAAGAGAAGTAGAGAGAGAACTCAAATTACTAACATATAGGATAAAAAAAGGCAATATCACAACAGACATTACAGAAATACAGAAGATAATTCGAAAGTATTTTGAAACCCTATATTCCAATAAAACAGAAGATAATGAAGATATTGATAAATTTCTTATGTCATATGATCTGCCCAGATTGAGTCCGGAAGACACACAAAATTTAAATAGACCAATAACAAAGGAAGAAATAGAAGAAACCTTCAAAAGACTACCTACCAAAAAAAACCCTGGACCAGATGGTTATACAGCAGAGTTCTACAAAACGTTCAAAGATGAATTAATACCAATACTTTTCAAGCTATTTCAAAAAATAGAAAAAGAAGGAGTTCTTCCAAATTCATTCTATGAGGCCAACATCACCCTGATCCCAAAACCAGACAAAGACACTTCAAAGAAAGAAAACTACAGACCAATATCTCTAATAAACTTGGATGCAGAAATTCTCAATAAAATCCTGGCAAATCAAATACAAAAGCATATAAAAAAATTGTGCATCATGATCAATAGGGATTCATCCCAGGGATGCAAGGCTGGTTCAATATATGGAAATCAATAAATACTATTCACCACATCAATAGACTTAAAGAGAAGAACCATATGATCATCTCGATAGATGCAGAAAAAGCATTCTACAAAGTACAGCATCCCTTTATGTTTAAAACTCTATAAAAACTAGGAATAACAGGAACTTACGTCAACATTGTAAAAGCTATATATGCTAAACCTCAGGCTAGCATCATCGTAAATGGAGAAAAACTGAAGGCATTCCCTTTAAAATCTGGAACAAGACAGGGATGCCATCTATCACCACTTCTATTTGATTTAGTTCTTGAAATACTAGCCAGAGCAATTAGACAGACAAAAGAAATTAAAGACTTAAAAATAGGAAAAGAAGAACTTAAATTATCGCTATTTTTTGATGACATGATAATATATTTAACAGACCCAAAAGGGTCTACAAAGAAACTGCTAGAGTTAGTAAATGAATTCAGCAAAGTGGCAGGATATAAAATCAACACGTATAAATCTAAGGCATTCCTGTATATCAGCAACAAAACTTCTGAAATTTAAATGAGGAAAACCACTCCTTTTACAGTATACTCAAAGAAAATAAAAAACTTGGGAATCAACCTAACCAAAGAGGTGAAAGATTTATGCAATGAAATCTACAGAACCCTAAAGAGAGAGATAGAAGAAGATGTTAGAGGATGGAAAAGTATGCCCTGTACATGGATAGGCAGAAATAACATCATCAAAATGGCGATATTACCCAAAGTTCTCTACAGGTTTAATGCGATGCCAATCAAAAACCCAATGGCATTTCTTTTAGAAATAGATAAAGTAATCATGAATTTCATATGGAAAAACAAAAGACCCAGAATAGCGAAAGCAATTCTAAGCAGGAAGTGTGAATCCAGAGTTCAAACTGTACTACAAAGCAATAGTAACAAAAACAGTGTGGTACTGGTATCAAAACAGGCAGATGGACCAATGGTACAGAATAGAGGACACAGAGACAAATCCACAAAGTTACAACTTTCTTATATTTGAAAAAGGGCCTAAAAGCATGCAATGGTAGAAGGATAGCATATTCAACAAATGGTGCAGGGACAACTGGAAATTCATATGCAACAAAATGAAACTGAATCCCTTTCTCTCACAATGCACAAAATTTAACTCAAAATGGATCAAGGAGCCAGATATAAAATCAGAGACACTGTGTCTGATAGAAGAAAAAGTTGGCTACGATGTACATACTGTGGGGTTGGGCTCCAAATTCCTTAATAGGAAACCCATAGCCGAAGAGTTAATAAAAAGAATAAACAAATGGGACTTACTTAATCTAAAGAGATCTTTCTCAGCAAGAGAAAAAAATAAGAGAGGTAAATAGAGAGCCTACATCCTGGGAACAAATTTTTACCCCTTACACTTCAGATAGAGCCCTAATATCTAGAATATACAAAGAACTCATAAAAATTAAACAATGAGATAACAAATAACCCAATCAACAAATGGGCCAAGGATCTTAACAGACACTTCACAGAGGAGGACATACAATCAATCAACAAGTACATGAAAAAATGCTCACCATCTCTAGCAGTCAGAGAAATGCAATCAAAACCACCCTAAGATACCATCTCACTCCAGTAAGATTGGCAGCCACTATGACGTCGAACAACAACAAGTGTTGGTGAGGATGTGGGGTAAAGGGTACACTTGTACACTGCTTGTGGGACTGCAAATTGGTGAGTACAATATGGAAAGCAGTATGGAGATTCCTGGGAAAGCTGGGAATGGAACCACTATTTGATCGAGATATCGCCCTTCTCAGACTCTTCCCTGAGGATGCTAATAGAGAGCAGTATAAGGATACTGCCACATCGATGATCATAGCGGCACAATTCACAATAGCTAGACTTTGGAACCAACCTAGATGCCCTTCAATAGACGAATGGATAATAAAAATGTGGCATCTATACACAATGGAGTATTACACAGCACTGAAAAATGACAAAATCATAGAATTTGCAGGGAAATGAATGGCATTAGAATAGATTATGCTAAGCGAATCTATCCAATCCTTAAAAAACAAATGCCAAATGTTTCCTTTTATATAGAGAGAGCAAATAAGAACAGAACAGGGAGGAAGAACATGAGAAAAATATTAAAACTAAACAGAGATGTGTGGGGGGAGAGAAAGGGAGAGAGAAGGAAAAGCATATGGAAATGGTAGGAGACTACTCAATGTTACACAAAATTACATATAAGAGGTTGTGAGGCTAAAGAGGGGAAAACAAGGGAGAGAATTAAACAACAGCAGTGAGGTAGAGAGGGAAGATGGGACGGGAGGGGGAATAGTAGGGGATAGGAAAGGTAGCAGAATACAACAATAACTAGTATGCTATTATGTAAAAACGTGAGTGTGTAACTGATGTGATTCTGCGATTTGTATTTGGGGTAAAAATGGGAGTTCATAACCCAATTGAGTCAAATGTATGAAAGATGATATATCATGAGTTTTATAATGTTTTGAACAACCAAAAATAAAAAGAATTGAATTTCCAATATTTGAGTCATTTAACAACTTTATTTTTAATAAAATTGTCTTTTATTTGTTATCTTACTTGCTGGTATCTGCCTTTCAGTTTTAAAAAACTATGTGCTGTAGCCATTCATCCATGTAGTATGTAACAGAAAATTTTGAGTGTCTCCATGTTACCAGATTGGCAAGGCATCAAGGTTTCCTTCACAAACAAGGTGAAGGCTTTGCCATTAGAAATTTAACATTCTGCAAAACAATTTTTTTTTAACTTTCCAATTAAATTTCCAAAAAAATTTAGAAAAAGAAGAATATAATCCCCACAGTAAGAAGGCCTCAAAGTGGAGAAGTGGAGCATTTACGGCAGGCCTATTTGATCACTCCTGGTTCACAGGAAGCATGTCCAATCCACCCTGACGTTAGGCAAATGAGGGGCAAGGGAGCTTATTTTGGGCACTGGTTTGGCTGTGCCCCTCATGGAAATCTCCATCCACAGGTTATGATGTGTGTCTATATGGAAGAAGATGAGAACCATGAGGGAGTGTTTTGGTTTTAATTGTGGTCATTTGTGTGGTAGTTGGAAGAGATGACTGGGTCCACCTTGGCTTGAACTCTGATGTGATTCCCCTTAGAGAATGAGATTTGGAACTAACTTCAGAGAAGTATTGCCATGAATGTTGTTGGGATTTCAGGAGGCCACACATGAGAGTCGCCCTTGGAAACTGAGGTCTAGGCCCAGGGAGGCTTTCCAGAGAGCACTGGGAATCTCAGCTAGGATATCACAGGTTTTATTCTGAAAGACTTGGCAGCCATCGTTGAGAGTCAAAACACACATGACCTCACATTGTAGACCTCAATGGTCCTGGCTTCATGTGACAATTTGGCCACTCTTTGGGAAGCCTTGCCTGTGAGAGATCTCCAGAACCTTCATTAAAATGAGCTTCCTCAACATTTAATGGATCCTGAATGAATTGAAACCCACAGTACCAACAACTTCATCTGAGAAAAATAGTTAGATAAATACCATAAAATTTTAGAAATTCTCATGACCAGGTGGCACTGGAGAACCATTGGATGTCCTGTTGCTGATCATGAGTATACCAGACAGTGCCTTGATTGACTAGGTATCATGAAAATCGTGTAGAACAGAGATGCCAGTAAGTTGGAGCCTGCTGAGTAGTGGGCCTAGAGCAGTGGTGTGCAGGTGTGTGATAAAACATCTCTGGTGGGGCCATGTGGATCTGCCATTGACTTTCAAATGCCTTGAGACAGACACGGTGCAGCCAGCAGACCCTTCTATATAAAGGCATCTTGTTATATGGAGATTTTTCACGGCAATATTTAGAATCAGGTTGCTATGGTCAAGGGGCAAGCTATGTGGGATAGAAGCCTAGTTGGTGCATTCTCATGCAGACACTGACCCACCACACGTGACAGAACTCCCTCCAGCACTGTATCCCACTTGAACTCCTTGTATTTCGTGAAGCAAATACCAAACTCCCAGTGCAGCAGCAAGAAATAAAACGAAAAGTCGAGGATGACCAAATGGCTTCACAGTCCACATGGGGAGACACTTAGCCCCAGTAGCCACAATTTAGCTACAAAGAGAGAATTTAGCACTGCTGCCTCATGTTCATTGGAAAATAAGAAACCATGTCCTCCTGGTCACATAGATGCAGACCTAGATTTGATGGTCTCACTACATTGGAAGTTAAAGCTCCTGAAAACAACATATATTTCAAGTGCCCAAGCTCAGAGGCAATTTCTCAAGAAGTGTTTAGGCCAGCAGATCTCCATGTTTGTGGAGTGTTTACCATGTCACTTACTTTTGGAAACTGCTCTATCAACTCCAAGGTTGTGAACTCCTGAGCATTTTCCATTCTAAATATATATTCACAGATTTTCTAACTCTTCTCCTCTAATTCTGACTTACTTGGGGCGAAGGGAATGTCAAGTCATTGTTCTGGATGAGAGAGAAGATTTTGTTTAGCACATATTTGCATAAACATTGGATTCATTTTACAATTTTCTGTTTGAAATACTGAATCCCTGACACTAACCCATACCCTACTAAACTCTGACTACTAATCTTAATATAATGGAGAAAAATAACCCAAACAGAAAAGAAATACAAGCATTTCAGAGGAAGCATGGTGTATAGTTGGACTTACCTTTTGCATGATATAAGGTAGGAGTTATAAATCTAGTCAATAATTTGTTGAAATAATTCTCCATGTGTTTTTAAAGTTAAGAAATATGTGAATTCCTGTCTCCCTTTCTCTGTAGCCTATTAAGCAAATGTATTTTTATATGCACAAATAGAATCCTACCTGGTTTCACATGTACATTTTTGTGAGGTGGCTGACTTGGCAGATACAAATTGTGAGAAGAGATCACTCCTCCTAAACGCTGTTTTAACAGAAAATTCAACCCATGAGTGAGCTTCCTAGATGAACAACACTATACATATATTACTGTTCAGTAAAATGAATATTTTGGGATATGCGGATGAGTTATTTTTCATGATGAATTTCAATTGGCATATATATTGCTACATTATAATGTGTGTGTGTTTGTGTGTCTATATATATATATATATATATATATATATATATATATATATGTATTCTCCAGATTTACCAAAATATGAAATATATGTGTCTTCTTATACACCGCCTGAATTCATTCATATTCATATATGTGGATTTATAATCAACTTTTAACAAGTTTATTCTCAGAAATATACAACCACTCAAATACATATTTGTTTCCTAGTACTGAAAACTAACTTCAGGGAAGGGTGCTTACAAATCGTAATATTTCTACAGTAACTGACCAAGTTTAACATCAATGCAAGTAGATTCCTATTGGATATGATGTGTTTATTAAAGTTCATTTTTATTCAAACCTGGTACGTTATTATTTCTTCAGTTTATAGACATCATAAAATATATCCTTTCATTCACAAATTCACAAATTTATAAACATTTGGTTCACTTTCAATCACTTCCTCCTTCAGAACACTTATATTTCTCCATGTTTCTTGACTCGTCTTTTCACTAGACTTCTTTCTAAACACATTATTTTCGATTCCATAATCATTTTTGAAGCAAAACTCATTCACTATTCATGATAAACGGTAACCCTAAGATAACCATTAGATATGTAAGTGGTTGGAATGAATGTATGTATATCAATAAATGATTTCTTCTATTTTTTCAGATATCAATACAATCCATTATTTAAATTTGGAACCAGTCATATAATTTATTCACATTATGGTCTATTAATGCATCATCTCTATATTCATCAACACAGGGTAAGCCTATTAGTATCCCCAGTACTAATTTATATCTTTTCAAAATATTTCCCCCAGAAATGGTGGAAGAAATACTCATGTCACCTGATCTTCATATACATATTATCACAGTAATATTTTGGACACAAAATGCGAAGGTCACCCTTATGATTGTACCAAAGCCTCAATGGAATGTGAACATGGATTACTAAATATATCCATGTCCAGGTTGCCTAATGCTCTCAAATGTCAATCTTATTGGTGACTACAAATTTGTTTCTTCTTAAGATTATGTATTCAACCTCAACCCTGTTGAAAATCTCTAATCCTATCATGTTATACTTTGCCAGATTTCCTAATGTCTCTATTGATTTCTGCTTTCCTACATATTTTCCCCAGTTCATCATTGTGCCTGACTCTTCACATATGGTGTCATTTATAATCACTCTCTAACCAAAACCCTATTGCTAATGAACATTTGGTCCAAATCCTAGACTCACTCTTCCTCCTAAACCTACTTACTATCTTCCTAATCCTACACACAATCCCTTATTGACTGGATGTTCTCTTCTACATTTAATCATCTGAGGTACAGGGTCTTATGCCATTGTATATCAATTTAACTGAGACCTCGGTGCAAAACAACTCAAGCTAAGGATCCCAATCAAGGGTCCAAATCCTTCTGGGCTTCAAATATTACCTAGATTTCTGTTTTCATACTTATGTTTTTCCTCTATATTCTTATAAATATCACTGGTTCCCAATACAATTATTCATCCAGCAGAATGATTTCCAACCCAAATCGAACATGCTATTAACCCTGACCATACAATATTCCCTCAATCTCACTTTACAGAAGAGCAGGGACAAAGTTGGTATTACAATACAGGAAGTTAGGAGATCTTCCACCTGCTGAGTACCTCAAAATCCATGCAGAAATTATCCCTGGAGAAGATGCAGGCAGCTATGAAGGACCTGAGAGAACAAAAGTCATATTCCATGGCAAACAACATGGTCAGGATGAAAGGATGTGTCTGAGTCAGCCTCTCTATTCTTAATGTAGGGAAGATGGACCAAACCAGGCCTGTGTGGAGAGCTGTTCCCAGGTAACTATGGTTTCTATACCATTCTAACATGTGAAAGTATCACAGGAAGTAGGGCAGCCTCCATGTCAGGAGACAATAGGAAGAAACTGTTAGGACAAAGTGGTGGCCAAGACAGTGACCTCATTCATTTTCTGAAGGTAGTGACCTCACCTCACTTCCTTGGTGATGGAGGTCTCTGAATTTTGTGATCCAGGAAGCCAGGCACCCTGAACCAGTCCCAGTCGCAGTCACAGTGGGCTCATTTCTTTGGATTTACCTAGGACAGAGTCAGTCTTTCTTGGTACCTACTGATGCAAGGGTTGCCAAATACCAAGAAAGCTCTGAAGAGGGGTCTTTCCTGAGAGCATAGGAATTGGCTCACCACTGCCTCCTTATAAATTCACAGATTTGACAAAGGAGACCAGATCTGAGACAGAAAGGCCATTTCTGGGTTACATCGTATGTCCTACCAGTCAGAGGACACTCCAGATAGTCACAGACCTACTTGGAAGAAGGAGGTGCATTTGTGGGTGTTGGTTTGTGTTTGTGTTTTTTTCTCCTGATCTGAGAATATTTAAAAAAGGAGGTTTGTTTGGTATGGAGTGGACTGTTTCTAGTAAGTCATTTGACAAGGAGACTGTTTCTGTGTCTGTGTATCCCACTGTGTTTTTCTTTGTAGATATTAGATAAGAAAATAGCTCATTCGGTGTGTCCTGTCTAGTAGAAAACTTCTCAGTATGCATCCTTCCCAATTAATGAATGGACTGAGGCTTGCCTTATCCATGGGCAACACCTGCTATCTACCTATGTTCTCATTTTTTTCCTGAATTCTGGCCACTCTAAAGATTAGTATCATGTATTTTTGTACAAGATACGTACCACCTCCAAGCTCTGTGACATAGCCATGTACTGGATAGCTGAAGGGAATGGCGAGCATCTCAGAAAACTCACATATCAGAGTAACCAGGAAAGTCTCCTAGGAGAAACCCTGCTTGGGGGCTTTTGATTACCTATTGTTCTGTTGCTCTGAATGTCAGAAAGGTCTTTGCCTCAGGGCAAACCTTAGTGAAGCCTGAAGAAAAGAGTTTTCAAATGGAAATGAATGGGAATCACCTGTGGCTTTTTACTTCATTGCTTTGGAAAGGGATTTGTCTGAATCAGCCTCTTGGCCCTGTGTGAGCCTGTGGTTTAGATTTTCAGCACCTGATGTATCTAGAGAAAGATCCCATGTGGGCATCCAAAACCAAAATGGAAAAAAAGATCAGTCATTGTACATGAAGCCTCTCGCCTTCCTCTGTAATATTAATGACCTCCATCAAGTGAGAATAGGGATCATTTGTGTCAAATGTGTTCTTCAAAGCCCTGCAGAGGCTGGACAATAGGTGCTTGCATTTTCTCATGACTCCAATTCACACAAAGAATCTATACCCCACAGTCAGTAGGCCTCAAATTTGAGAAGTGGAGCAGTATTAACAGCAGTCCTATATGATCACATCTGTTTCACAGGAATGTTGTCCAGGCCACCCTGACTTTAGGCAAATGAGGGGCAAGTGAGATTATTTTTGACACTGTCTTGGGCTGTGCTTCTCATGGAAACCTCCAGCTAGAGGTTATGATTAGTGTCTATATAAAAGAAGAAGAGGGCCCTGTGGGAGTGTTTTGGTTTTATTTGTCGTCATTTGTGTGGAAATTGGAAGAGATGCCTGGGTCCACCTGGGCTTGAACTCTGTTGTGATTCCCCTTAGAGACTGAGTTGTGGAACTGAGCTCAGAGAAGTATTGCCATGAATTGTGTTGAGATTTTTGGAGGCCACGCATGAGATTCGCCATTGGAAACTGAGATCTAGGCCCAGGGTGACTTTCCACAGAGCACTGGGAATCTCAGCCAGGATATCACAAGATTTTATTTTGAAAGATTGTCAGCCATAGTTGAGAGTCAAAACACACATGGAATTCACATTGTATACCTCAATGGGCCTGGCTTCATGTGACCTTTTGCCCACTCTTTGGGAAGCCTTGCCTGTGAGAGTTCTCCAGACCTTTCATTGAAATGAGATTCCTCACCTTTTAATGGTTCCTGTATAAATTGAATCCCACAGTGCCTCCAACTTCATTATTGAAAACTATCTAGATAAATACAATGAATTTTTTGAAATTACCATGACCAGGTTTCACTGGAGAACCTCTGGATGTCCTGTTGCTGATCATGATTGTACCAGACAGTGCCTTGATTGACTGGGTTTCCTGGAAAAAGTGTAGAACATAGATGCCAGAAAGTTGGAGCCTGCAGACTAGTGGGCCTAGAGCAGTGGAGTGTAGGTGTGTGAAAAAAACATTTCTGGTGGGGCCACGTGGATCTGCCATTGGCTTAGAAATCACTTGTGACTGACATTGTACAGCCAGCAGACTGTATGTAAAGGCATCTTATTATATGGAGAGGATTCCTGCCAATGTCCAGAATCAGGTTGCTATTGTCAAGTTGAAAAGCTATGTGGGATTGAAGCCCCACTGGTGCATTTTAGTAACCCACCACACGTGAGAGTACATCCTCCAGCACTGTGTCTCAGTAGAACTCCTTGTATTTCGTGAAGCCAATACCAAACTCACAGTGCAGCTGTAAAAAACACCACGAAAGTGGATAATGACCAAATGGCTTTTCAGACAACACAGTTAGATACTTAGACCCCAGTGGCCAAAGTTTACCTACAAAGAGAGAATTCAGCACTGCTGCCTCATGTTCACTAGAAAATAAAAAAACATGTCATCCAGGGCACATAGATGGAGACCCAGAATTGATGGTCTCACTACAAAGGAAGCTAAAGCTCCTGACAACAACATATATTTTAACTGCCCAACCTCAGAGGCAGTTTCTCAAAAAGGCTAGCAGAGCTCCATGTTTGTGGAGTGTTTACCCTCTCTCTTTTTGTAACCCGTTCTACCTCCTACAAGTTTGTGAACTCCTGAGCATTTTCCTTTCCACATATGTATTCACAGATTTTCTAACTTTTCTCCACTAATTGTGTCTTATTTGGGGCGAAGGTAATGTCAAAGCATTGTTCTGGATGAGAGTGGGAAGATTTTTGTGTAGCACATATTTGCATTCACATTAGATTCATTTTCCTATTTTCCATTTGAAATACTGAATCCCTGACCCTACCCCATACCCTACTAGACTCTGACTACTAATCAAAATATGATGGAGAAAAAGAAACTTAACAGAATAGAAATACAGGCCTTTCATAGGAGTCATGGTGTATACTTGGACTTGCCTTCGGCTTTATCAATGGTATGTGTTATAAATCTAGTCAACTTTTCATTGTAATACTTCTCCATGAGTTTTTAAAATTAACACATATGTAAATTTCTGTCTCACTTTCTCTGTAGCCTATTCATCACATGTATTTTTAAATGCATCTTTAGAATTCTACCTGGTATCACATGTACATTCTTGTGAGCTTGCTTATTTTGGAAGATACAAATTGTGAGAAGAGATCGCTCCCTCTAAATACTGATGGAACTGGAAATTCTACCTATGGGTGAATTTCCTAGATGAACAGTATTATGCATAAATAAATGTTCAGTAAAATGAATATTTTTGGATACGTGGATGATATCTATTTTATTATGATTTTCGAATGGCATATATATTGCTACATTTTAATGTCTGTGTATGTGAGTATCTAATTATCTATCTATCTATCTATCTATCTATCTATATAGATATAGATATCTACTCTTTAGATTTTCCAAAATATGAAATATATGTGTCTTATTATACACTTTCAAAATTCACTCATGTGTGTGTATGTGGATTTATAATCAAATTTTTACAAAATAATTCTTAGAAATATTCATCCACCTTAAATACATGTTTATTTCCTAGTACTGAAAAGTAAATTCAGTGAATGGTGCATTCAAATCGTAATATTTCCACAGTGACTGACCCAGTTTCACATCAATGCAAGTAGACACCTATGGGACCATGATGTGTATTTTGAAGTTCATTTTTATTCCACACTGATACATTACTATTTCTGCAGTTTATGGACATTATAGGATATATCCTTTCATCCACAATTTCACAAATTTATAGGCATTTGGTTCACTTTCAATCACTTCCTACTTCAGAACACATGTATTCCTCCATGTTTCTTGACTGTTCTTTTCATAAGATTCTTTCCAAACACATTATTTTTGATTTCCATAATCATTTTTGAAGCAAAACTCAGACACTCTTCATGATAAACCATAATGCTAATATTACCATTAAATGTATAACTGGTTAGAATGAATTTATGTATATCAATATAAAATTTCCTATATATTTTCAGATATCAATTCAATCCATTATTTAAAGTTTGAACCAGTTATATTATTTATTCACAGTATGGTCTATTAAGGCATCATCTCTATATTCATAGACCGATGGTATACCTATTTGTATCCCCAATACTAATTTATAAGTCTTTAAAATATTGCTTTAAGAATTGGTGGAAGAAATACTCTAGTCACCTGATATACATACACATTTTATCACAGTAATATTCCTGACACAAAATGCAACGGACACACTTATGATTGTACCAAAGCCTATATTGAAAGTGAGCATGTATTACTAACAACATCCAAGTCCTGATTAACTAATGATCTCAAATATCCTATTGGTGACTACATATTTGTTTTTTCCTAAGATTAAATATTGAATCTGAACCCTGTTAAAAATGTCTTATCCTATCACTCACTTTGTACTTTGCCTGATTTCCTAATGTCTCTATTGATATGTGATTTCCTACACATTTTCCCCAGTTCATCACTGTGACTGACTCTTCAAATATGCTGACATTTACTTTCACTCTTTAACAAAAACCCTATATCTAAAGAACATTTGGTCCAATTCCTCTACTCACTGAAATGGGTTCTTCAAAGCCCTGCAGAGGGTAGCCCATAGGTGCTTGATTTTCTGATGACCCCAATTCACATAAAGAATCTATGCCCCACAGAGAGTAGGCCTCAAATTGGAGAAAGTAGAGCAGTATTAATGGCAGGCCTATTTGATCACATCTGGTTCACAGGAAGGGTTTCCAGGCCACACTGAGTTTAGGCAAATAAGGGGCAAGTGAGCTTATTTTGGACACTTCCTTAGGCTGCGCCCCTCATGGAAACCTCCAGCAAGAGGTTATGATGAGAGTTTATATTGAAGAAGATGAGGGCCATGTGGGAGTGTTTTGGTTTAATTGTGGTCATTTGTGTGGTGGTTGGAAGAGATGACTGGGTCCGCATGGACTTCAACTCTGGAGTGATTCCCCTTAGAGACTGAAATGAACTCAGAGAAGTATTGACATGAATTGTGTTGGGATTTTAGGAGGCCACACATGAGACTTGCCCTTGGAGACTGAGATATAGGCTCAGGATAGCTTTCCAAAGAGCACTGGGAATCTCAGGCAGGATATCACATGACTTTATTCAGAAAGACGTGGCAGCCATTGTTGAGAGTCAAAACACACATGGACCTCAATTGTAGACCTCAATGGGCCTGGCTTAATGTGACCTTTTGGCCACTCTTTGGGAAACCTTGCCTCTGAGAGTTCTCCCGAGCTTTAATTGAAATAAGCTTCCTCACCATTTCATGGTTCCTGAATAAATTGAAAGCCACAGTGCCTCCAACTTCATCCTTGAAAATTGGCTAGATAAATACCATGAATTTTTAAAATTTCCATGAACAGATGGCACTGGAGAACCTTTGGATATCTGTTGCTGATCATGAGTGTACCAGACATTGCATTGATTGACTGGGTTTCATGAAAATGGTGAGAACAGAGGTGCCAGAAAGTTGGAGCCTGCTGATTAGTGGGCCCAGAGCAGTGGTGGGCAGGTGTATGATAAAACATCTGTCGTCGGGACACGTGGTTCTGCCATTGGTTTCCGAATGACTTGTGACTGACATGTTGCAGCCAGCAGAACCTTACAAGTAAAGGGACCTTGTTATATGGAGAGGTTTCAGGGCAATGTTCAGAATCAGGTTGCTATGTACATGGGTTCAAGCTTTTTGGGATAGAAGCCTGGTTGGTGCATTCTCCTGCAGACCCTCAACCACTACACGTGAGAGTACTCCCTCTAGCACTGTGTCCCAGTTTTTCTCCTTGAATTACGTGAAGCCAATACCAAACTCCCAGTGCAGCAGTAAGAAACACCACGAAAAGTGGAGTATGACCAAATGGCTTCACAGGTCACATGGTTAGACACTTAGACCCCAGTGTCCTCAGTTTACTAACAAAGGGAAAATTCAGAACTTCTTCCTCATGTTCAATAGCATATAAGGAACCATGTCATCCAGGTCACATAGATGCCGACCCAGGTTTGATGGTCTCAATACAAAGGAAGCTAAAGCTTCTGACAACAACAAATTTTTCAAGGGCCCAAACTCAGAGGCAGTTTCTCAAAAACTCATTAGGCCACCAGAGTTCCATGTTTGTGGAGTGTTTACCCTGTACCTTTCTTTTGGAAATTCCTCTACCACCTCCAAGATTGTGAACTCCTGAGCATTTTCTTTTCCAGATATATATTCACAGATTTTCAAACTCTTCTCCACTAATTGTGTATTACTTGTGGCGAAGGAAATATCAAGGCATTGTTTTGGAGGACAGTGGGAAGATTTTTGTCTAGCAAATATTTGCATACACATTAGATTCATTTTCCTATTTTCCATTAGAAATACTGAATCCCTGTCACTAACCCATACCCTACTAGACTCTGACTACTAATCTTAATATGATGTAGAAAAAGAAACCTAACAGAATAGAAATACAGGCCGTACATAGGAGGCATGGTGTATACTAGGACTTGCGTTCTGCTTTATCAAGTGTATGTGTTATAAATCTAGTCAACTTTTTATTGTAATACTTCTCCATGAGTTTTTAAAGTTAACACATATGTACATTTCTGTCTCCCTTTCTCTATAGCCTATTCATCTCATGAAATTTATTATGCATATTTAGTATCCTACCTGGTATCACACGTACATTCTTGTGAGCTTGCTGTTTTAGGATGATACAGATTGTGAGAAGAGATCACTGCCCCTAAATACTGATGGAACTGAAAGTTCAACATATTGGTGAATTTCCTAGATGAACAGCATTATACATAAATCCATGCTCAGTAAAAAGAATATTTTTGGATATGAGGATGATATATATTTCATAATGAATTTTGACTGGCATACATATTACTACATTTTAATGTCTGTGTTTGTATCTATATATATATATATTTTTTTTTCTCCAGATTATTCAAAATATGAAATATATGTGTCTTATTATACACTCATTAATTTAACTCATGTTCCTATATGTGGATTTATAATCAAATTTTCACAAGATTATTCTCAGAAATATTCATCCACATGAAATACATATTTATTTCCCAGTACTGAAAACTAACTTTGGTGAATGGTGCTTACAAATCCTAATATTTGTACAGTAACTGACCCAGTTTAACATCAATGCAAGTAAAATCCTATGGGACATGATGTGTATTTTGAAGTTCATTTTTATTCAACACTGGTACATTATAATTTCTTCAGTTTATGGACATCATAGGATAATACTTTTCATCCACAAGTTCACAAATCTGTACGCATTTGGTTCACTTGCAATTACTTGCTGCTTCAGAACATATGTATTCCTCCATGTTTCTTGACTGTTCTTTGCATGAGATTATTTCCAAACATATTATTTTCGATTTCCATAATCATTTTTGAAGCAAAACTCCCACACTCTTCATCATAAACCATAATGCTAAAATTACCATTAGATGTATAACTGGTTAGAATGAACTTATGTATATCAATATAAGATTTCCTATATATTTTCAGATATCAATTCAATCAATTATTTAAAGTTTGATCCAGTTATATTATTTATTTACAGTATGGTCTATTAAGGCATCATCTTTATAATCATAGGCACAGGGTACACGTACTTGTGTCCCCAATACTAACTTATCAGTCTTAAAATGTTGCGTTCAGAAATAGTTGAAGAAATGTATATCACCTGATATACATTTACATTTCAACACAGTAATATTCCTGACAAAAAATGCAAAGGACACCCTTATGATTGTACCAAAGCCTAAATTTAATGTGAGCATGTATTACTAACAACATCCATGTCCTGATTAACTAATGATCTCAAATATCATTCCTATTGGTGACTACATATTTGTTTCTTCCTAAGATTATATATTCAAACTCAACCATGTTAAAAACATCTTATCCTATCACTCACTTTGTACTTTCCCTGATTTCCTAATGTCTCTATTGATATCTGCTTTCCTAAACATTTTCCCCAGTTCATCACTGTGACTGACTCTTCACATATGCTGACATTTACATTCACTCTCTAACCAAAACCCTATATCTAAATAACTTTTCGAACTATCTCTTTTTGTCTGGACGATCTCTTCCTCATTCAGTCATCCAAGGTACAAGGTCCTATACCATTGTATATCGATTTATCTGAGACAACTTTGCGGAAATTATTCAAAGCTAAGTATCCCAATCAAGGGCCCAATGTTCATCTGGGTTTGAAATCTTTCCTAGATTTCTGTTTTCATACTTATATTACACCTATATATGCTTGTAATTTCGGAGGTTCCCAATACCATTATTCATCTCACAGAATGATTCCTAACCCAAATCGAACATGCTATTAAACCTAACCATGCACTGTTCCCTCAATTTAACTTTATGAAGAGCAGGGACAGAGTTGGTGTTATAATACAGGTAGATAGGGGATCTTCCACCTGTTGAGAACCTCAAGTTCCATGCAGAAATAAACCCTGGAGAAGATGTAGGCAGCTATGAAGAACCTGAGAGAGCAACAGATATCTTCCTTGGTAAAATACCTGGTCAGGATGAAGCGATGTGTCTGAATAAGCCTCTCTCTTCTTAATGTAGAGAAGATGGACCAAACCAGGTCTGTGTGGAGAGCTGTTAACATGTGCCTATGGTTGATATACCATTCTATCTTGTGAATGTGACACAGGAAGTACGGGAAGCCTCTCTCTCATGGGACCCTTGGAAGCAAATGTTAGGATAAAGTGGTTGCCAAGATAGTGACCTCATTCAGTTCCTGAAGGAAGTGACCTACCTCACTTCCTTGGTGATGGAACTCTCTGAACTTGGGATCCAGGAAGCCAGGCACTCAGAGCCAGTCCCAGTCCCAGTCCCAGTGGGTTCACTTGTTTGGATTTACCAAGGACAGAGTCGGTCTTTCTTGGTACATACTGATGTGTGGATGGCTAAATGCCAGGAAAGCTCTGAAGAGGGGCCTTTCCTGAGAAAGCAGGTAGTGACTCACTGATTGATGCTGACAACTTTACAGAGTTGTTAAAGGAGACCTGATCTGAGACAGGAAAGTCCATTTCGAGGGAGCAGAGTAAGGCCCACCAGTCTGAGGACACTCTGGATAGTCACAGACCTACTTGGGTAATGGAGGTGCCTTTGTGGGTGTGGGTGTGAATTTGTAGTTTTGTATCATGTTCTGAGAATAGGTAGGAAAGGCAGTATGTTTGGTTTGGAGTGGACTGTTTTTGGTAAGTCATTTGACATGGCGAGTGTTTCTATGTTTGTGTTTCCCACTTTTTCCGTGGTTGTAGATATTAGAAAAGTGAATGCATCAATGGATGTGTCCTGTCTAGTAGAAAGCATCTCAGCACACATCCTGCCCAATTTATGAATGGACTGTGGCTTGCCTTATATGGGAAACACCTACTTCTTTCCTTAGTTCCTGTTTTCTTCCTGAATTCTGGCCACTCTCCAGAATAGGCTCATGATTTTTTGTCCAAGATATGGACCTCTGTCGAGTTCTGTGACATGGCCATGTACTGGATAGATAAAGGGAATTGGGAGCATCTCAGAAAACTCGGATATCAGTGTGACCAGTAAAGTCTCAGTAGAGAAACCCTGCTTTGTGCCTTTTGCTAACCTACTGTTCTGTTGACCTGAATGTCAGGAAGGTCTTTTCCTCAGGCCACCAGTTTGTGAAGCCTGAAAAAAACTGCTTTCAATTGGAAATGAATGAGCATCACCTGTGGCTCTTTGCTTAATTGCTTTGGAAAGGGATGTGTCTGAATCATCCTTTCGGCTCTGAGAGAGGCTGTGGCTTTGATTTTCAGCACCTGATGGATCTAAAGAAAGATCCCATGTGTGCATCCAAAACCAAAATGGCAAAAAGATCAGTCATTGTGGATGAAGTCTCTTGCTTCCTCTGTTAGGTTCCTGACCTCCATCAAGTAAGTAGAGGGATCCTTTGAGACAAATGAGTTCTTCAAAGCCCTGCAGCAGTGCTTGGGTTCTCACATGACTCCAAATCACATAAAGAATCTATACCTCACAGTCAGTAGGCTTCAAAATGAAGAAACAGAGCAGTATTACTGGCAGGCCTATTTGATCAATCCTGGTTTACAGGAAGGGTGTCCAGGAAACCCTGACTTTAGGAAAATGAGGGGAAAGGGAACTTATTTTGGACACTGTCTTGGGCTGCGCCCCTTATGGAAACCTCCAGCCAGAGGTTATGATGAATGTCTACATGGAAGAAAATGAGGGCCATGTGGGAGTATTTTGGTTTTAATTGAACATATTATTAACCCTAACCATACACTGTTCCCTCAATCTAAGTGTTCAGAAAAGCAGGGAAAGATTTGGTCTTACAATACAGGAATGCAGGGGATCTTCCACCTGCTGAAAACTTCAAAGTTCCATGCAGAAATGATCCCTGGAGAAGACGTAGGCAGCTATGAAGGACATGATAGAGCAAAAGGCATCTTCCATGGCAAACAACCTGGTCAGGATGAAGGGTTGTGTCTGAATCAGATTCTCTCTTCTTAAGGTAGAGGAGATGAACCAAACTAGGCCTTTGTGGAGAGCTGTTCCCAGGTGACTATGGTTTCTATACTATTCTAACTTGTGAAAGTGTCACAGGTAGTAGGGACATCCTCCATGTTATGAGACCTTAGGAAGCAAATGTTAGGACAAATTGGTTGCCAAGGCAGTGACCTCATTCAGTTACTAAAGGAAGTGACCTCACCTCACATCCTTGTTGATGGAACTCTCCAAATTTGGGTTCCAGGAAGCCAGGCACCAAGACCCAGTCCCAGCACCAGTTCCAGTGTTCTCACTTGTTTGGATTTTCCGAGGATAGAGTCAGTCTTTTGTGGTACCTACTTATGTGAGAATGGCCAAATTCCAGAAAAATTCTGAAGAGGGGCCCTTCCGGAGAAAACAGGTAGAGGCTCACTGCTGGCTCCTGAAAACTTCACAGAGTTGACCAAGGAGCCCAGATCTGAGACAGGACAGACCATTTCTGGGGAACATAGTATGGCCCTCCGGTCAGAGGACACTCTGGATAGTTCCAGACCTACTTGGGGGAAGGAGGTGCCTTTGTGGTTGTGGGTATGGGTTTGTTGTTTTTTCTTTTGTTCTGAGAATAGTTAGGAAAGGGGGTGTGTTTGGTTTGGAGTGGAGTGTTTCTAGTTAGTCCTTTGACAAGGCGAGTGTTTTTAGGTCTGTGTATCCCACTGTGTCCGTGGTTGTAGACATTAGAAAAGAGAATGCCTCAATGGGTGTATCCTCTCAAGTAGAAAACTTCCCAGCATTCATCCGGCACAATTTATAAATGGAGTGTGGCTTGCCTTACCAATGGGCAACACCAACTATCTTCCTACGTTCCTGTTTTCTTCCTGAATTCTGGCCACTCTCCAGAATAGGCTCATGATTTTGTGTCCAATATATGAACCACTTCCAAGATCCGTGACATGGCCATGTACTGGATAGCTGAAGGGAATGGCAAGCATCTCAGAAAACTCAGATATCAGTGTAGCCAGTAAAGTCTCAGTGGAGAAACCCTGCTTTGGGCCTTTTGATTACCTATTGTTATGTTGCCCTGAATATCAGGAAAGTCTTTGTCTCAGGCCACCCCTTTGTGAAGCCTGAAGAAAACAGTTTTCACATGGAAATGAATGGGCCTTACCTTTGTGTTTACAATAAAACATTCACAGATTTGGCTCTCATTAAGTTAAAAATACTTTTAGATTGTATCTCAGTGTAAAAAGTAACATGGAACTGTACATATCTTATTGATAACAAGTCCAATTATAGCACACAAATGATATACATAAATCTCCAACATGTTTTTCTTTTAAGCCTAGAATTACCATACAACCTTAGAACACCAGCTTGATACAATGGTCTTTGGAAGCTTCTACCTTACAGACTTGTATACCTGGAAGATATGAACACATTAACACCACAATTACATTGATGTTTTTGTATTAAACAAGTTTAGATTTTAAAGAAATAACATGGCACAATTTTATAAAAACAGTACTTGTTTTACCAGCTGTTTATTTTTTTAAGATTACTTGCTCAAAACTTACACATATAACCAAGTTACACAAACCTTTTTTTATTATTTACTTAAACCCTTTTAATTACTTAATCATATAGACTCTCTTATCCAGAAATACATTTTTCCTCTATTAGATCTATATCTGGAACCTTTTAGTTTCTCTTTTTCATCTACAAACCTCTTTCTGTTCACATTTCAATACAATACTTGTAAATTTCTGAATTTAGGCAGATTATTTTATAGACATCTACATTTTATTAGGGCCTTTTTGAAAACCTAGAAAACTTATAGGCCTAATTTTAAAGACATCTTTATATTTATCTGTTTACCCAATTTGAATTAAAACATATGAATCACGTGAATCAAAGACATTTGGATACATTCTAAATTTTTCATGAGTGCTCCTCATCTGTCAATTGTCATATCCCTGCATGATATATGGACATACACACATACAGACATACCAACATACAGCACGTAACACAAATGTAACACATAACACAATAGTAAAAGCCTTGTAGCTTTTTCAGGTGAAATCTCCATTGAAATGCTAAAAACTCCAGAGTCGATCAAAAATAGAACTGATCAGAAAACATTAACCCATCAGCAGAATCAAGATCATGAGCTCAAAAAAAAAAAAAAAATTACAGAATCTAAGAAAAGCAAGAGTCCTAAAAAAGATGACTGGCCAGTAATTAGTAAATACCGTATAATATAATTTTTTGGTTAGGTCTAGTTTGAGTTCAGGTAAAAAGACACATTTACTCTTTTTTATCTGTCTCCTGCTGAGTGCTGCAGGCTTCTTTTATTTGCATATCAACTTAAGTCCTGGCTGAGGTCTGGAAAACTGAAAAGACTGGAATTCGTAGCAGAAACCTCAGGCCTAAGGCATTTTAGCTATAAGTCATAATTTCCAGGTTTGGATGTTGAAAATTTTGATGCAAGTTTAAGATGTAATTCTCAAAATTTTATATCTTTAGATTTTTCTACACTAGAAAAACTTGCTCACACAAAACTGAAAATAGGATCATTTTTTGATAATATTAAAGCCACCATCAGAAGAAGTTTCTATAGGATCGTTAAGCCCCTTTCTTTGTTATGAAGTTTCTAATAGTATTAAGTTACATTAAATTGGCTGAAAATTTTTTAAAAAGAACCACACACTACCATGTGTATCAGAAATTAAGCTTTAAAAATTTCCAAGACTGTTGCTAATTAATGTCATTTCAATAAGCCAGACCAACGTTTTAATTTAGTACCATTTTTTAAAATCTTACACACTGATGGGAATAGATACCATATCATAATTTATTATCTCTTCCCAAGTTAATGCACTGGTATATCTAGTAAAATTTTTTCAGGCTGCCTAGTTCAAAATTAAAACTCTTTAATTATTTTTTATCCTAAGTATTTAAGTTTCCTAGCATGAACTACCTGAAATCAAACTAAACAATTGTTTAAACCCAACTTTTAACTGTAACATAGTGCAATGCTTTAGAAACCCATTTAGATACGAGATGGTTAAAATAAAAAAAAAAAACATTTTTAGATACACATTCACCCTAGATCATCCCCAAGAAACAATCTATAATATCAACATATTAATGCATTCATTGTCCCTTTTGTTAAGTAAACAGAGGTGGAGAAATCCTTAAAGTGCACGTAAGGAATAAGGGAGTTCCACACAGCAAAATGGCTCTGTCAGCTGCTGGGAGTTCCTTAGCCTCACCATTTACTTACAGGATTAGTTTATCTGGTTTGCTTTGACCCAAGGCACCAGGCATATTCTATGTCTCCCAACTTTGCAGTAGTCAGCTCCCAAAAATTTCATCCTCTGCTTGCAGTTGTTTTGAGTGCTAGGCTTCCCCAAGAGGGCAAAGTGGGGTTTATTCAAAGTCCCCTCTGGGGTGTCAAAATTTATGACTGAAGGCTTGGTTCCCATCCCAAAGCCAATTAATGCCAATTTAATAATGAGGACAGGGTTTTGAGAAAAGTTTAAGCGAGATATCAAAGTTCTTTGACCCCAGACATTTCCCTCTGGAGTGGGCATGCTCACGCCAACTACGGGAAGAAAAGAAATCACTGCTTCCGTAATCTTGCTTAACAAAGGGGAGTAAAGTTTATCAAAGTTCTTTAAAACACAGCTAAGAGAGGTGCAAAAGGTGAGAACAGAAAAACTGGCGGTTCTATTGACTTTTGGTCCCTCACAGGAGAAGAATTAGTTTAAAATTTAGCTAAAGTAACTTCCACATATGTAAGGCAGGTTGGAACTCGGGACTCTGCATCGGTCCAAACAATGCCATCACATTTAACAGAAACACAGATAAAAAGACACACAAAGACCATCATGCAGCTCCCGTTTGTTCACAACCCCAAGATCTACAATCTTGTGACTCAGGGAGAATGGAGGGAAGAGGGGAAGGAGTAGAAGGTTTGAGTGATAGGATCCTGGGTGACGGTGTCGGATTGGAGGCAGGGACCAGGAAAGGCTTCAAGGACAGAGGCATGGAATGGCTTTGTCCCATAATGAGAGTTTCTCAAACAGAGACAAGGACAATACAAACGTGACACAAACATGTACACACAGGTAACATTTAACACGAGTTCAGAAGTAAAGATTAGAACCTAGTAACTGGCAAAACCTGATGGGTTAGACCACAAAGCCAGACAGTGAATTCAACCTGAGAGAAAAAAGTAGCCAGCAAGATATGATGGGTTGGCAGCAGAGTCACCTAATGTGGGCTCATCCGTCCCTCCTCACCTAATGAGGGCACATCCATCACTCCCTGAGTCCTCCAAGGCATCCCTTGCAAGGACGTGGTCTGTGGCTTTAGGACACGTTTGTCCACCACTGACAGGGGGAACTTACGTTCTCCGCTGGCAGCCACTCTGCCAACCCAAACCAAAAACGGAAAAACGGAACCTGAACAAAAAGCTCTGAGCGATCGGAAGGAAAAATGGAAAGAAGCGCCTTACTTACCCCCAGAGGGGTCTGTTGGGGTGTCCTTGTCCTATGCTGCGTGATTCCCGGCCAACGCACCAAATGTAAGGATCCGGTGAACGTCGGAGGAAGAGACCACCAAGAGACCGTGGCTCATGCAACAGAAAAAGGCGTTCATTGAGGATCCAATCCAGCATGCTGGGGCTACGTGCTCACTCAAGAAGGGAGAGCAGCCCAGAGCCCCGAGCAGGGGTTGAGCAGTGCTTTAGTACACTTTTTGGGGAGGGCGGGACTTTACATATATCACAGTCTCCTTTAAGAAATCAACATACACCGCAGAAAAATCAAACAACAATTCCTAAACATGATTAGTTCATTCATTGGCAGGAACAGGTGAGGCAGGAGTGATAGGTCAGTTCTAAAGCGAGGTACACATTCAAACAGATTGCTTTAGGCCTTGCAATGCCTATGTGCCAGGCCACACAGGGTCCTAGGTTATTAAATAACCAGGCGGTCAGGGGGAATATTTACTGGGCAGTCAGGAATTGTACTACAAGCTACAGGAATTTCAGTTTTGCATGTAGCATAGGAACTTAACAATACCTGGTCCTTTACATTTTAACTTAGGCCTTGCAGCTTAGAAACTTTACAAAACCCAGTCTTTTACACTTCAACTTTTACACTTTAATTTCAATTTATTTTACCCTTTCAGATCACTCCTGGTGCACAAGAAGGGTGTCCAAGCCACCCTGAATTTAGGCAAATGAGTGGCAAGGGAGCTTATTTGGGACACTGTCTTGGGCTGTGCCCCTCATGGAAACCTCCAGCCAGATGTTATGATGAGTGCCTTTATAGAAGAAGAGGAGGGCCATGTGAGAGTGTTTTGGTATTAATTGTGGTCATTTGTGTGACGGTTGGAAGAGATGAGTGGGTCCACCTGGGCTTGAATTCTTGTGTGATTCCCCTTAGAGACTGACTTCTGGAACTGAACTCAGAGAAGTATTGCCATGAATTGTGGTGAAATTTTAGGAGGCCAAGCATGGGAGTCGCCCTTGGAAACTAAGATCAAGGCCGAGGGTGGATTTCCACAGAGCACTGAGAATTTCAGCCAAGATATCCCATGATTTTATTCTTAAAGACTTGGTAGCCATAGTTGAGAGTCAAAACACACATGGACCTCACATTGTAGACCTCAATGGGCCTGGCTATATCTAACCTTTTGGTCACTCTTTGGGAAGCCTTGCCTATGAGAGTTCTCCAGAGTTTCATTCAAATGAGCTTCCTCAACATTTAATGGTTCTTGAAACCCACAGTGCATACAAACACAATAGAAATACAAGCAGTTCAGAAGAGGCATGGTGTATAGTTGGACTTGCCTTTTGCATTATGTAGGGTAGGTGTTATAAATCTAGTTAATTTTTAATTGAAATAGTTCTCGTTGTGTTTTTTAAGTTAATAAATATGTGAATTCCTCTATCTCTTTCTCTGTAGCCTATTCATCACATGTATTTTTATATAAACATATAGAATCCTACCTGGTATCACATATACATTCTTGTGAGGTGGCTGACATGGCAGATACAAATTATGACAAGAGATCACTCCTCCTAAACGCTATTGGATCTTAAAATTCAACCTAAGGGTAACCTTTCTAGTTGAACAACATTATTCATAAATCCATGTTCAATAAAATTAATATTTTTGGATCTGTGGACGATATATATTTCATCATGAATTTCAATTGGCATATATATTGCCACTTTATAATGTCTGTGTGTGTTTTGCTCTTTGCTTAATTGCTTTGGAAAGGGATGTGTCTGAATCAGCCTCTTGGCCCTGTGTGAGGCTGTGGCTTAGATTTTCAGCACCTGATGGATCTAAAGAAAGATCCCATGGGTGCATCCAAAACCAAAATGGCCAAAAGAGCAGTTATTGTGGATGAAGACTCTCACCTTCTTCTCTAAGATTCCTAACATCCATCAAGTGAAAATAGGGAACCTTTGGGTCAAATGAGTTCTTTAAAGCCCTGCAGAGTTTAGCCCATAGGTGCTTGGGTTTTCTCATGAATCCAGTTTACATAAAGGATCTAAACCCCACAGTCAGTAGGCATCAAATTGGAGAAGCCAAGGAGTATTAACGGCAGGCGTATTTGATCACTCCTGGTTCACAGTCAGGATTTCCAGGCCACACTGACTTTAGGCAAATGAGGGGCAAGAAAGGTTATTTTGGACACTGTCTTGTGCTGTGCCCCTCATGGAAACCTCCATCCAGATGTTATGATGAGTGTCTACATGAAATAAGATAAGGGGCATGTGGGAGCATTTTGTTGTGAATTGTGGTAATTTGTTTGGCGCTTGGAACAGATGACTGGGTCCACCTGGGCTTGAACTCTGGTATGATTCCCCTTAGAGACTGAATTCTGGAAGTGACATAAGAGAAGTATTGTCATGAATTGTGTTTGGATTTTACTAGGCCATGCAACCAACATCTCAGGTATTAATTGTGGTGCAGGGAGATCTAGGTGCAGGGTGGCTTTGCCCACAGCACTGGGAATCTCAGCCTGGATATCACATGATTTTATTCTGAAATTCTTTAAAGCCACAGTTGAGAGTCAAAACACATATGGACCTCACATTGTATACCTCAATGGGCCTGACTTCATGTGACCTTTTGGCCACTCTTTGGGAAGCCTTGCCTGTGAGTGTTCTCAAGATCTTTCATTGATATGAGCTTCTTCAACATTTAATGGTTCCTGAATGAATTGAAACCCAGAGAGCCTCCAACTTTATCCTCGAAAAATGGCTTGATAAATACCATGAAATTTTTGAAATTCCCATCACCAGGTGGCACTGGAAAACTTTTGGATGTCCTGTTGCTGATCATGAGTGTATCAGACAGTGCCTTGACTGAGTGGGTTTCATGAAAATTGTGTAGAACAGTGATGCCAGTAAGTTGGAGCCTGTTCATTAGTGGGCCTAGAGCAGTGGTGTGAAGGTGTGTGAAAAAACATGTGTGTTGGGGCATGTGGATCTGCCATTGGCTTCCAATTGCCTTGTGATTGACAGGGTACAGCCAGCAGACCCTTATATGTAAAGGCATCTTGTTATATGGATAGGTTTCTGGGCAATGTTCAGAATCAGGTTGCTATGGACAAAGGGGCAACCTATGTGGGACAGAATCCTGGTTGGTGCATTCTCATGCAGACTGTGTCCCTCCACACGTGACAGAACTCCCTCCAGCACTGTGTCCCAGTTGAACTCCTTGTATTTCATGAAGCAAATACCAAACTCCCAGTGCACCAGCAAGAAACACCACGAAAATTGGAGGATGACCAAATGGCTTCACAGTCAACCCGGGGAGACACTTACACCCCAGTGGCCATAGTTTAACTACAAAAAGAGTATTCAGCACTGCTGCCTCATTTTCATTGGAAAATTAGAAACAATGTCCTTCAGGTCACATATTTGCACACCCAGGTTTGATGGTCACACAACAAAGGAAGCTAAAGCTCCTGACAACAACATGTATTCTAAGAGTCCAACCTCAGAGAGTTTCTCAAGAAGTCTTTACACAAGCAGAGCTCAATGTTTGTGGAGTGTTTACCCTGTCCCTTACTATTGGAAACTCCTCTACCACCTACAAGTTTGTGAACTCCTGAGCATTTTTTATTCCTGATATGTATTTACAGATTTTCTAACTTTTCTCCTTTATTGTATCTTACTTGGAACTAAGGTAATGCCAGGCAATCTTCTGGATGAGAGTGTGAACATTTTTGTGTAGCACATATTTGCATACCCTTTAGAGTCATTTTCCAATTTTCCATTCGAAATACTGAATCCCTGACACTAACGCATACCCTAATATACTCTGACTACTACTCCTAATATGATGGAGAAAAATAACACAAACAGAATAGGAATACTAGCAGTTCAGAGGAATCATGGTGTATAGTTGGACTTGTTTTTTGCATGATTAATTGTAGGTGTTATAAATCTAGTCAATTTTTAATTGAAATAGTTCTCCATGTGTTTTTAATGTTAACAAATATGTGAATTCCTCTCTCCCTTTCTCTGTAGCCTATTCAGCACATGTATTTTTAAATGCACATATAGAACACTACCTGGTATCACACCTACATTCTTGTGAGGAGGCTAATTTGGCAAATACAATTTGTGAGAAATGATCACTCCTGTTAAACTCTGTTGGAACTGAAAATTTAACCTAGGGGTGTGTTTCCTAGAAGAACAACATTATACATAAATACTCCTATGCCATTGTATATCGATTTTTCTGAAATATGTATGCAGAACGTAATTCAAAGCTACGTGTCCCAATCTATTGCCCAATGCACTTCTGAGCTTCAAATCTTACCTAGATTTCTGTTTCCATACTTATATTTAACCACTATATTTCTATATATTGCAGGTTCCCAATACCATTATTCATCCCGCAGAATGATTCCTAACCCAAATCGAACCTGTTATTAACCCTAACCATACACTGTTGCCTCAATCTAACATTACAAAAGAACAGGGACAGGGCTATTCTTTCAATAAGGGATGTAGGTGATCTTCCAACTGCTGAGAACCTCAAAGTTCGATGTTGAAATTATCCCTGGAGAAGATGTAGGCAGCTATGAAGGACCTGAATGAGCAAAAGCCATCTTCCATGGCAAACAACCTGCACAGGACGAAGGGATGTGTATGCATCAGACTCTCTCTTCTTAATGTAGAGAAGATGGACCTAACCAGGCCTTCGTGGAGAGCTGTTCCATGGTGTCTATTTTGATATACCATTCTAACTAGTCAAATTGTCACAGGAAGTAGGGGCACCCTCCAACTCATGGGACCATTGTAAGCAAGTGTTAGGACAAAGTTGTTGCCAAGGCAGTGGCCTCATTCAGTTCCAAAGAAAGTGACATACCTCATTTTCTTGGTGATGGAACTCTCTGAAATTGTGATGCAAGAAGCCAGGCACCAAGAGCCAGTCCCAGTCCCAGTCCCAGTGGGCTCACTTGTTTGGATTTACCAAGTACAGAGTCAGACCTTCTTGGTACCTAGTGATGTGAGGATGGCCAAATGCCAGTAGAGCTCTGAAGAGGGGCCTTTCTTGAGACAGCAGGTTGTGGCTAACCACTGGCTCCTCCCAGAATAACAGAGTTGGCCAAGGAGACAAGATCTGAGACCGGACAGGCCATTTCGAGTGGAACATAGTATGGCCCACCAGTCAGAGGACACTCCAGATAGTTAAAGACCTATTTTTGGGAAGGAGGTGCCTTTTTGGTTGTGGGTGTGAGTTTGTGGTTTTGTTTCATGTTCTGAGAATAGGTAGGAAAGGTGGTTGGTTTGGTTTGGAGTCGACTTTTTCTAGTAAGTCTTTAGACAAGGCGAGTGTTTCTATGTCTGTGTAGCCACTGTGTCCGTGGTTTTAGACATTAGAAACGAGAATGCATCAATGGAGGTGTCCTGTCTAGTAGAAAGATTCACAGCATTCATCCTGCACAATTGATTAATGGACTGTTGCTTGCCTTATGGATGGGAAACACCTACTAACTTCCTAAGTTGCTGTTTTCTTCCTGAATTCTGGCCACTCTCCAGAATAGTATCAGCACTGCAGGCTCATGTTCATTGGAAAATAAGAAACCATGTCCTCCAGGTCACATAGATGCAGACCAAACTTTGATGGTCTCACTACAAAGGAAGTTAAGCTCCTGACAACAACATATATTTCAACTACCCAAACTCAGAGGCAGTTTTTCAAGAAGTCTTTAGGCCAGCATAGCTCCATGTTTGTGGAGCGTTTACACTGTCCTTTACTTTTGGAAACTGTTCTACCACCTCCATAGTTGTGTAATGCTGAGCATTTTCCAGTCTAGATATGTATTCACATATTTTCTAACTCTTCTCCTCTAATTGTGTCATACTAGGGGCGAAGATAATTTCAAGGCATTCTTCTGGATGAGAGTGGGAATATTTTTTGTAGCACATATTTTCATGCATATTAGATTCATTTTCCTATTTTCTACTTGAAATACTGAATCCCTGACACTAACCCATAACCTACTATACTCTGACTACTAATCCTAATATGATGGAGAAAAATAACTCAAACAGAATAGAAATACAAGCATATCAGAGGAGGCATAGTGTATAGTTGGACACGGCTTTTGCGTGACAAAGTGTTGGTGTTATAAATCTAGTCAATTTGTAATTGATATAGTTCTCCATGTGTTTTTAAATTTAACAAATATGTGAATTCCTCTCTCCCATTCTATGTAGCCTATTCAGCACATCTATTTTTCTATGCATATATAGAATCCTACCTGGTATCACACGTACATTCTTGTCAGGTGTCTGACTTGGCAGATACAAATTGTGAGAAGTGATCACTCCTCCTAAACACTGTGGGATCTGAAAATTCATCCTCTCTGTGAGATTCCTAGTTGAACAATATTATACATAATTCCACGTTCAGGAAAATGAATATTTTTCGATCTGTGGATGATATATATTTCATGATGAATTTCGATTGGCATATATACTACTACTTTTTAATGTGTGTGTGTGTGTGTGTATACACACTCCAGATGTTTTAAAATATTAAATATATGTGTCTTATTATACACTCCTTAATTTCATTCTAGTTCATGTATGTGGATTTATAGTCAACATTTCACAAGATTATTCTCGGAAATATTCAACCACCTGAAATACTATTTGTTTCCTATTACTGAAAATTAACTTCAGTGAATCGTGAATACAAATCCTAATATTTCTACAATAATTGACCCAGTTTCTCATTAATGCAAGTAGATTCCTATGGGACATGATGTGTATTTTTATGTTCATTCTTATTCACCACTGGTATTTTACTATTTCTTCAGTTTATGCACATTATAAGATATATATTTCATCCACAAGTTACAAAATTATAGGCATTTGTTTCACTTTCAATCATTTTCTGCTTCGAAACACATGTAATCCTCCATGTTTCTTGACTGGTCTTCTCATGAGACTTCTTTCCAAATACATTATTTTCGATTTCCATAATCACTTTTGAAGCAAAACTCACACACCCTTCATGATAATCCATAACCCCCATATTACCATTAGATGTATAACTGGTTGGAATGAATGATTTTGTATCAATATAATATTTCTTATATATTTTCAGATATCAATTCAATCCATGATTTAAAGTGAAACCAGTTATATTATTTATTCACTGTACAGTCTATTCATGCTTTTTCTTTATATTCATAGACACAGGGTACACCTCTTTGTAAACCCAATACTAATTTATACGTCTTCAAATTATTGGTCTCAGAAATGATGGAAGAAATACTCATGTCACCTTATCTACATATACATTTTATCACAGTAATATTTGGACACAAAAAGAAAAGGTCACACTTATGTTTGTACCAAAGCCTAAATGTAAAGTGAATATGGATTACTAAAAACATCCATGTCCAAGTTGCCTAATGCTCTCAAAAATCAATCCTATTTGTGACAATATATTTGTTTCTTCCTAAGATTATATATTCAAATTCAACCCTGTTGAAAACATCTAATCCTTTCTCTCACTTTATACTTTTCCTGATTTCATAATGTCTCTATTGATTGCTTTCCTACATATTTTCCCCAGTTCATCATTGTGACTAATTCTTCACATGTGCTGACATTTCCATTCACACTCTAATCGAAACCCTATTGCTAATAAACTTTTGTTCCAAATCCTATACTCACTCTTCCTCCTAAACCTACTGACTATCTTCCTAATCCTACCTATTAACGCTTTCTGACTGGATGTTCTCTTCTACATTCAATAATCCAAGGTACAGGGTCTTATGCCATTGTATATCGATCAATCTGAGACATCTCTGCAGAACATAATTCAATGCTAAGTATCACAATCCCTTGATCCCAATGCTAAGTATCACAATCCCTTGAAGCCCAATCCCCTTCTGGGCTTCAAATTTTACTTAGATTTCTGTTTTCCTACATACATTTCACCTCATTATTCTTGTACAATTATTCATCCAGCAGAATAATTTCTAACCCAAATCGAACATGTTATTAACCCTAACCATACACTGTTCCCTCAATCTAACTTTACAGACGAGCAGGGACAGAGTTGGTCTTACAATATAGGAATGTAGGGGATCTTCCACCTGCTGAGAACCACAAAGTTCCATGCAGAAATGATCACTGGAGAAGATGTAGGCAGCTATGAAGGACCTGAGAGAGCAAAAGTCATCTTCCCTGGCAAACAACATGGTCAGAATGAAGGGTTGTTTCTGAATCAGCCTCTCTCTTTTTAATGTAGAAAAGATGGACCAAACCAGGCCTGTGTGGAGAGCTGCTCCCGGGTGCCTATGGTTGATATAGCATTCTAACTTGTGAAAGTGTCACAGGAAGTAGGGGCAGTCTCTTTCTCATGGTAGCCTTGGAAGCAACTGTTAGGACAAAGAGGTTGCCAAGGCAGTGATCTGATTCAGTTCCTGAAGGAAGTGACCTCACATCACTTCTTTGGTTATGGAACTCTCTGAACTTGGGATCCAGGAAGACAGGAACCCATAGCCAGTCCAGTCCCAGTCCCAGTGGTCTCCTTGTTTGGATTTACCAAGGACACAGACATTCATTTTTGGTACCTACTGATGTGAGAATGTCCAAAACGCAGGAAAGCTCTGAAGAGGGGTTTTTCCTGAGAAAGCAGGTAGTGGCACACTGCTGGCTCCTGACAAATTCACAGAGTTGCACAAGGAAAGCAGGTCTGAGACAGGAAGGCCATTTATTTGGAACATACTATGGCCCACGAGTCAGTGGAAACTCCAGATAGTCACAGACCTACTTGGGGGAAGGAGGTGTCTTTGTGGGTGTGGGTGGGGATTTGTGAATTTGTCTCATGTTCTGAGAATAGGTAGGAATGGCGGTTTGTTTGTTTTGGCGGGACCTGTATGTAGTAAGTCGTTTGACAAGGCATGTGTTTGGATATCAGTGTATCCCACTGTGCCCCTGGTTGTAGACATTAGAAAAGAAAATGCATCAATGGATGAGTCCTGTCTAGTTGAAATCTTCTCAGCATTCATCCTGCCCGATTTATGAATGGACTGTGGCTTGTCTTATAGATGGGCAACACCTACTATCTTCCTAAGTTCCTGTTTTCTTCCTGAATTGTGGGCACTCTCCAGAATAGACTGATGGTTTTGTGTCCAAAATATGTACCACCTCCAAGCTCTGTGACATGGCCATGTACTACATAGCTGAAGGGAATGGTGAGCATCTCAGAAAACTCAGATATCAGTGTGACCAGGAAAGTCTCAGTGGAGAAACCCTGCTTTGGGAATTTTGCTTACCTATTGTTCTGTTGCACTGAATGTCAGGAACATCTTTGCCTCAGGCCACCCCTTTGTGAAGCATGAAGAAAACAGTTTTCAAATGGAAATAAATGGGCATCACCTGTGGCTCTTTGCTTAATTGCTTTGGAATGGGATGTGTCTGATTCAGGCTCTTGGCCCCCTGTGAGGCTGTGGTCTAGATTCTCAGAACCTGAGGGATCTAAAGAAAGATCTCCTGTGTATCCAAAACCAAAATGGCCAAAAGAGCAGTCATTGTGGATGAAGTCTCTCGAATTCTTCTAAGGATCCTGACCTAAATCAAGTGAGAATCAAGATCTTTTTGGTCAAATGAGTTTTTCAAAGCCCTGAAGAGGCTAGCGCAGAGGTGCTTGGTTTTTCTCATGACTCCATTTATCATTAAGAATCTAAACCCAAGAGTCAGTAGGCCTAAAATTGGAAAATCGAAGCAGTATTAACAGCAAGCCTTTTTGATCACTCATGGTTCACCGGAAGGGTGTCCAGGCCACGACTTTAGGCAAATGAGGGGCAAGGGAGCTTATTTTGGATACTGTCTTAGGCTGCGCAACTCATGAAAACCACCAGCCAGTGGTTATGATGTGTGTCTATATGGAAGAAGATGAGGGCCATGTGGGAGTGTTTTGGTTTTAATTGTGGTCATTTGTGTGGCATTTGGAAGAGATGACTGGGTCCACCTGGGATTGAACTCAGGTGTGATTTACCTTAGAGACTGAGTTCTGGAACTGACCTCAGAGAAGTATTGCCATGAATTGTGTTGGGATTTTAGCAGGCCATGCATGAGAGTCACCCTTGGAAACTGAGATCTAAGCCCAGGGTTCCTGTCCACAGAGCACTGAGAATCTCAGCAAGGATATCACATGATTTTATTTTGAAAGACTTGACAGCCATAGTTGAGAGTCAAAACACACATGGACCTTACATTGTATACCTCAATGGGCCTGGCTTCATGTGACCTTGGGCCACTCTTTGGGAAGCCTTTCCTGTGAGAGTTCTCCAGAGCTTTCATCGAAATGAGCTTACTCAATATTTAATGGCTCCTAAATGAATTTAAACCCACAGTGCCTCCAACTTCATCCTTCAAAAATGGCTAGATAACTACCACCAAATTTTGAAATTCCCATGACCAGGTGGCACTGGAGAACCTTTGGATGTCCTGTTGCTGATCATGAGTGTACCAGAAAATGCCTTCATTGACTGTGTTTCATGAAAATGGTGTAGAACAGAGATGCCAGTAAGTTGGAGCCTGCTGAGTAGTGGGCCTAGAGCAGTTGTGTGCAGGTGTGTGACAATACATTTGTGGTGGGGTCATGTGGATCTTACATTGGCTTTCAAATGGCTTGTGACTGACATGGTGCAGCTAGCAGAACTTTGTATGTAAAGGCATCATGTTACATGGAGAGTTTTCAGGGCAATATTCAGAATCAAGTTCCTATGGTAAAGGGGGCAAGCAATGGGGGATAGAAGCCTGGTTGGTGCATTCTCCTGCAGACCTTGACACACCATACGTTACAGGACTCCCTCCAGCATTGTGTCCCAGTTTAACTCCTTGTATGTCATGAACCAAATACAAAACACCCACTGCAGCAGCAAGAAACACCACGAAAAGTGGAGGATGACCAAATGATTTCAAAGTCCAGACGGGGAGACACTTATCCCCCAGTGGCCACAGTTTAGCTACAAAGAGTGAATTCAGCACTGCTGCCTCATGTTCATTGGACAATAAGAATTCATGTCCTCCAGGTCACAAAAATGCAGACCCAAGTTTGATGGTCTCACTACAAAGGAAGCTAAAGCTTCTGACAACAACATATATTTCAAGTACCCAACCTCATTGTCAGTATCTCCAGAAGTGTTTAGGCCAGCAGAGTTCCATGTTTGTGGAGTTTTACCCTGTCCCTAAGGTTTGGAAACGTCTCTTCCACCTCAAAGGTTGTGAACTACTGAGCATTTTCCATTCTACGTATGTATTCACAGATTTTCTAACTCTTCTCCTCTAATTTTTTCTTACATGGGGCGTGGTTATTTCAAGCCATTGTTCTGAATGAGAGTGGGAATTTTTTGTGTGTAGCACATATTTGCATACACATTGGATTCATTTTCCAATTTTCCATTCGAAATACTGAATCCCTGACACGAACCCATACCCTACTAGACTCTGACTACTAATTCTAATATGATGCAGAAAAGTAACACAAACAGAATTGAAATACAAGCAGTTCAGATGAGGCATGGTGTATAGTTGATCTTGCCTTTTGCATGATAAATGTTAGGTGTTATAAATCCAGTCTATTTTTAATTGAAATAGATCTCCATGTGTTTTTAAAGTTAACAAATATGTGAATTCCTGTCTCCCTTTGTCTGTAGCCTATTCAGCAATGTATTTTTATATGCACATATCAAATCCTACCTGGTGTCACACCTACATTCTTGTGAGGTGACTGACTTGGGAGATACAATTTGTGAGAAGACATCACTCCTCCTAAACGCTGTTGGAACTGAAAATTCAAATAATGGGTGAGCTTCCTAGTAGAACAACATTATACATAAATCCCTGTTAAGAAAATTGAATATTTTTGGATCTGTGATTGATGTATATTTCATGGTGAATTTCGATTTGCATATATGTTGCTACATTTTAATATCTGTGTGTGTGTGTGTGTATACACACACACCCACACACTCTCCAGATTTTTCAAAATATGAAATATATGTATCTTATTTACACTCCCTAAATTCATTTATGTTCAAGTATGTGGATTTATAATCAACTTTTCACAAGATTTTTCGCAGAAATATTTATCCACCTGAAATACATATTTGTTTCCTAGTACTGAAAACTAACTTCAGTGAATGGTACATACAAATCCTGTTGATAGCCACAGCCAAGGTTCTCCAGTAAGGACCATATGTACTTTAGAACAAAAAAAGGCAGGCATGGTCCCTAAGCCACATGCTTGTTGTTTAAACAGAGAGGGGGAGATGTTGAGAGCCACAGCCAAAGGGGCCCCAGGAAACCTCCAACTGCCAGCAAACTTCCAGCTGCCGGCTGATGATTGGCTCACAGCGGCCCCAGCAACATCTAGCTGATTGGCTCCTCTGTGGTGATGCTCATTGCAGATGCTCATTGAGCTGTTTCCCCGCCCATTCAGACTGCCAGTGGATGATTGGCTCACAGAGGCCCCAGCAACATCTAGCTGATTGTCTCCTCTGTGGTGATGCTCAATGGGATGTTTCCTTGCCCTTTCAGACAACGGAGCTGCTCATTGGTGGACTTTTTTGGCTCCACCCATGTGACCCAGCCAATTGGCCTCAAAAGGAGGAGGCTTGTGGTTGAGGGAAAGGCTTGTGGGAAGACTGTGGTGGCAGTTGGGCTCTGAGGGTTTTTCCTGAGAAGCTGTTTTGTTTGGTTTGTGTGGTTCTAAAAATAAAATTCGTTTCTTTTGACAATTGGCTCCTGAATTGTGCCCAGCCAGACTGATGATAATCATGTAAAATGTTGATTTTAAATCCACATACATGAACTTGAATGAATTTAGGGAGTGTATAATAAGACACATTTATTTCATATTTTGGAAAATCTGGAAAATCTCGTAAATATATATATACATATATATACACACACACACACAACAATAAAATGTAGCAATATATATGCCAATCAAAATTTATCATGAAATATATATCATCCACATATCTAAAAATATTCATTTTACTGAACATGGATTTATGTATGATGTTGTTCACTAGGAAGCTCACCCATAGGTTGAATTTTCAGTTCCATCAGTATTTAGGGGAAGTTATCTATTCTCATAATTTGTATATTCCAAAGTCAGTGAGCTCACAAGAATGTACGTGTGTTACCAGGTAGGAGTCTATATATGCATAAAAATATACATGTTCTAAAGAGGCTACAGAGAAAAGGAGACAGGAATTTACATATGTGTTAACTTTGAAAACTCATGGAGAAATATTACAATGAAAAGTTGACTAGATTCATAACACATATCCTTGATAAAGGAGAAGGAAAATCCAAGTATACACCATGCCTCCTACAAAAGGCCTGTATTTCTATTCTGTTAGGTTTCTTTTTCTCCTTCATTTTAGGATAAGTAGTCAGAGTCTAGTAGGGTATGGGTTATTGTCGGGAATTCAGTATTTCAAATGGAAAATAGGATAATGTATCCAATGTGTATGCAAATATGTGCTACACAATAATCTTCCCACTCTCACCTAGAACAATGCCTTGACATTACCTTTGCCCCAAGAGAGACACAATTAGAGGAGAAGAGTAAGAAAATCTGTGAATACATATCTGGAATGGAAAATTCTCAGGAGTTCTCAACCTGGGAGCAGGTAGAGGAGTTTCCAGAAGTGAGGAACTGGGTAAACACTCCACAACCATGGAGGTCTGCTGGAAAAAAGACTTCTGGAGAAACTGCCTCTGAGGTGTGGCACTTGAAATATATGTTGTTGTCAGTAGCTTTGTCTTCATTTGTAGTGAAACCATCAAAGCTGGGTCTGAATCTATGTGACCTGGAGAACATGGTTTCTTATTTTCCAATGAACCTGAGGCAGCAGTGCTGATTTTTCTCTTTGTAGGTAAACAGAGGCCACTGGGCCAAAGTGTCTAACTGTGTGGACGATGAAGCCATTTAGTCATCCTTCAATTTTCATGGTGTTTCTTGGTGCTGAACTGGGAGTTTGGTATTTGCTTCAAAAAATACAAGGAGTTCAACTGGGACACAGTGTTGGAGGGAGTTCTGTGACATGTGGTGGGTCAGAGTCTCCAGGAGAACGCACCAATCCAGCTTCTATCCCACATAGCTTGCCCCCTTGACCATAGCAACCTGATTCTGAACATTGCCCTGAAACCTCTCCATATAACAAGATGCCTTTGCATATAAGGGTCTGCTGGGTGCACCATGTCAGCTAAAAGCCATTTGGAAATCAATGGCAGAACCACATGGCACCACCATAAATATTTTATCACACACCTGCACACCACAGCTCTGGGCCAAATACTCCGCAGTCTCCATCTAACCGGCATCTCTGTTCTACACCACTTTCATTATATCCAATCAATCAAGGCACTGTCTGGTACACTAATGATGAGCAACAGAACATCAAAGGTTCTCCAGTGCCACCTCATCATGCGAATTTCAAAAATTTCATGGTATTTATCTAGCCATTTTACAAGGATGAAGTTGGAGGCATTATTTGTTTCAATTCTTTCAGGAATTATTCAATGTTGAGGAAGCTCATTTCAAGGAAAGTTCTGGAGAACTCTCACAGGCAAGGCTTTCCAAAGAGTGGCCAAATAGTCACATGAAGCCAGGCCAATTGAGGTCTACAATGTGAGGTCCATGTGTGTTTTGACTCTCAACTATGTCTGGCAAGTATTTCAAAATAATATCATATGATATTCTGTCTGAGATTCCCAGTGCTCTGTGGAAAGCCACCCTGGGCCTAGATCTCAGTTTCAACGGGCGACTCTCATGGGTGGCCGCCTAAAATCCCAACACAAATCATGGCAATACTTCTCTGAGGTAAGTTCCAGAACTCAGTCTCTAAGGGGAATCACACCAGAGTTCAAGCCCTGGTGGACCCAGTCATCTCTTCCGACTGCCACATAAATGACCACAAGGAAAACCAAAAAACTCCCAAATGGCCCTCATCTTCTTCCATATAGACGCTCATCATAACCTCTGGCTTGACGTTTCCTTGAGGGGCAAAGCCCAAGACAGTGTCCAAAATAATCTCCCTTTCCTCTCATTTGCCTAAAGTCAAGGTGGCCTGGAGACCCATTCTGTGAACCAGGAGTGATCAAATAACCCTGACTTTAGTACTGCTCTGCTTCTCTAATTTGAGGCCAAGTGTCTGTGGAGTATAGATTCTTGATGTGAATTGGAGTAATGAAAAAACCCAATAACCCATTGGCTACCCTCTGCAGGGTTTTGAAGAACTCATTTGACCCAATAAATCCCTATTCTCATTTTATGGAGGTCAGGAACCTTACAGAGGAAGGTGAGAGACTTCATCCTCAATGAATGCTTTTTGGGCCATTTTGGTTTTTGATGTGCTTTCTGGAATGTTACATATGTTTTTTTTTTTTTTTTTGGTTTTAGTGCCTTCTGGAATGTTACATAATTTTTTTCTTTAGACATTATTGCCAGAGTTCCTATCTTCATCCCAGTGCAGGTGAAATCAAAGATAATTCCAGTCTACAGCTTCTGCAATAGCCATCCCTGTACTGCTTGCAGAAATTGCCTGGACACATGTGAACTCACCTAAATGCATTGTGAACTATCTGTTGGTGCAGCGACTTGTCGTAGTGTTGGGGTATATTTGCTAATGATGTCATCGGTGGTACAATTTTTCCAAAAGGAGCCGTCAATTGGCTTGGTGTATCTTCCTCCCTTCTGCGTGTCATGATCGTCCAGCTAAAATTTGGGGGGGCCAACAGAGGTGAGGCAAAGAACCTCACCCACCCCCGCTGGTACAAAGACCTCTCCACAGGTGTGGCTCTATACTGGACGGGTAGTCAGTGACGGGTAAGATCCAATTGCAATGGTACCAACTTAATGGGTAAAGACCATATGTACTATTGGACAACCTAAGGCAGGCACGGTCCCTAAGCCACATGCGTGTTGTTTAAACAGAGAGGGGAAGATGTTGAGAGCCACAGCCGAAGGGGCCCCAGCAAAATTCCTGCTGCCAGCAAACTTCCAGCTGCCGGCTGATGATTGGCTCACAGCGGCCCCAGCAACAACTAGCTGATTGGCTCCTCTGCGGTGATGCTCAATGGGCTGTTTCCCTGCCCTTTCAGACCACAAAACTGCTCATTGGGGGACTTTTTTTTGACTTTGCACACATGACCCAGCCAATCGGCCTCAAGAGCAGGAGGATTGTGGGAGGCGGAGAGAGGCTCATGTGGGAGGGAGAGGTTTTGGGAAGCCAGTGGTGGCAGTTGGGGCTCTGAAGGTTTTTCCTGAGAGGCTGTTTTGTTTGGCGTGTGTGGTTCTAAAAATAAAGTTCGTTTCTTTTGGCAAGTGGCTCCTGATTGTGCCCAGCAAGACTGCGGCATTATCCTAATATTTCTACAATAACTGACCCAGTTTAACATCAATGCAAGTAGATTCCTGTGGGAGAGGACATGATGTGTATTTTGACGTTCATTTTTATGTAACAGTGGTACATTACTATTTCTTCAGTTTATGCACATCATAGGATATATATTTGATCAACAAGTTCACAAATATATAGGCATTTGTTTCACTTTCAATCACTTTCTGCTTCAAAACACATGTATTCCTCCAGGTTTCTTGACTGGTCTTTTCATGAGACTTCTTTCCAAACACATTATTTCCGATTTCCATAATCACTTTTGAAGCAAAACTCACACATTCTTCATGAAAAACCATAATGCTGATATAACCATTAGATATATTACTGGTTGGAATGAAGGATTGTATATCAATGTAAGATTTTCTGTATATTTTCAGATATCAATTCAATCCATTATTTAAAGTTAGAACCAGTTATAATATTTATTTACAGTATGGTCTATTCATGCATTATTTCTATAATTATAGATACAGTGTACACCATTTTTACCTCCAAAAATAATTTATACGTCTTCAAAATATTGCTCCCAGAAATGGTGGAAGAAATACTCATGTCACCTGATCTACATATACATTTTACCACAGTAGTATTCTGCACACAGAAAGAAGAGGTCAAACTTATGTTTGTACCAAAGCCTAAATGAAAAGTGAGCATGGATTATGGAAAACATCCATGTCCATGTTGCCTAATGCTCTCAAAAGTTCATCCTATTGGTGACTACATGTTTGTTTCTTCCTAAGATTATATATTCAAACTCAAGCCTGTTGAAAATGTATAATTCTATCACTCACTTTATACTTTGCCTGATATCCTAATGTCAATTTATATCTGCATTCCTACTTTTTTCCCCAGTTCATCCTTTTGACAGACTCTCCACATGTGCTGACAATTACATTCACTCTATCCGAAACCCTACAGCTAAAGATCTTTTTATCCAAATCCTATACTCACTCTTCTTTCAAAACCTACCAACTATCTTACTAATCCTACAAATTATCCCTTTTTGACTGGATGTTCTCTTCAACATTCAATAAACCAAGGTAGAAGTAATTATGCCATTGTATATCGATTTATCTGAGACATCTGTGCAGAATATAATTCAAAGCTAAGAATCCCAGCTAACGGTCCAATGCAATTCTGGGCTTCAAATATTACCTAGATGTCTGTTTTCATACTTATAATTCACTTATATTCTTATAAATATCGCACGTTCCCAATACCATAATTCATCCCGCAGAATGATTCCTAACCCAAATGGAACATGTTATTAACCCTGACCATACACTGTTCTCTCAATCTAACTTTACTGAAGAGCAGGGACAGAGTTGGTCTTTCAATACAGAAATTAGGGGATCTTCCACTTGCTGAGAACCTCCAAGGTAATTAAAGAAATGATCCCAGGATTAAATGTAGGCAGCTATGAATGACGTCAGAGAGCAAAAGTCATCTTCCATGACAAACAACCTGGTTAGCATGAAGGGATGTGTCTGAATCAACATTTCTTTTCTTAATGTATAGAAGATGGACCAAACCAGGCCTATCTGGAGAGCTTTTTTTGGGTGCCTATGGTTGATATACCATGCAAAATTGTGAAAGTTTCACTGGAAGTAGGGGCAGCCTCCAACTCATTGGACTCTTGGAAGCAACTGTTAGGACAAATTGGTTGCCAAGGCAGTAACCTGATTCAGTTCCTGAAGGAAGTGACCTACGTCACTTCCTTGGTGAAGGAATTCTCTGAACTTGGGATCCATGAAGACAGGCACCCAGAGCCAGTCCCAGTCCCAGTCCCAGTGGGCTCACTTGTTCGGTTTTACCAAGGACAGGGTCAGTCTTTCTTGGTACCTACCTATGTGAGGATGGTCAAAGGCCAGGAGAGCTCTGAAGAGGGACCTTTTCTGAGAAAGCAGGTAGTGGCTCACCGCTGGCTCCTGACAACTGCACAGAGTTGGCCAAGGAGACCAGATCTGAGTCAGGACAGGACATTTCGGGAGGACATTGTATGGCCCACCAGTCAGAGGACACTCTGGATAGTCACAGACCTACTTGGGGGAAGGAGGTGCCTTTGTGGGAGTGGTTGTGGTTTTGTGGTTTTGTCACATGTTCTGAGAATAGGTAGAAAATGCGGTTTGTTTGGTTTGGATTGCACTGTTTCTAGTAAGTCGTTTGACATGTGAGTGTTTCTATGTCTGTGTATCCCACTGTGTCTGTGGTTGTAGACATTACAAAAGAGAATGAATTAATGGATGTGTCCTGTCTAGTAGAAAGCTTCCTGGCATTCATCCTGCCCAATTGATGAATGGACTGCGGCTTGCCTTCTGGATGGGCAAAACCTACTATCTTCCTAAGATCCTGTTTTCTTCCTGAATTCTGGCCACTCTCCAGAATAGGCTCATGGTTTTGTGTCCATGATATATACAACCTCCAAGCTCTGTGACATGACCATGTACTTGATAGCTGAAGTGAATGGGGAGCATCTCAGAAAACTCAGATATCAGTGTGACCAGGAAAGTCTCAGTGGAGAAACCCTGCTTTGGGTCTTTTGCTTACCTGTTTTTCTGTTACCCTAAATGTCAGGAAGGTCTTTGCCTCTGGCCACCCCTTTGTGAAGCCTGAAGAAAACAGTTTTCAAATGAAAATGAATGGGCATCACCTGTTGCTCTTTGCTTAATTGCTTTGTAAAAGGATGTGTCTGAATCAGCCTCTTGGTTCTGTGTGAGGTTGTGGCTTAGATTCTCAGCTCCTGATGCATCTAAAGATAGATTCCATGTGTGCATTCAAAACAGAAATGGCAAATGAGTCTCTTGCGTTCCTCTATTAGATTCCTGACCTTCATCAAGTAAGAATCAGGATCCTTTAGTTCAAATGAGTTCTTTGAACCCCTGCAGAAGTGCTTGGGTTTTATGATGACTCCAAATCACATAAAGAATCTATACCTGACAGTCAGTAGGCCTCAAATTGGAAAAGCAGAACAGTATTAACTACATCCCTATTTGATCAGTTCTGGTTCACAGTAAGGGTGTGTAGGCCACCCTGACTTTCGGCAAATTAGGGGCAAGGGAGCTTATTTTGGACAGTGTCTTGGTCTGCACCCCTCATGGAAACCTCCAGCGAGAGGTTATGATGAGTGTCTATATGGAAAAACATGAGGGCCATGTGGGAGTGTTTTGGTTTCAATTGTGGTCATTTGTGTGGCAGTTGGAAAAGATGACTGTGTCCACCTGGGTTTCAACTCTTGTGAAATTCCCCTTGGAGACTGAGTTCTGGAACTGACCTTAGAGAAGTATTGCCATGAATTGTGTTGGGATTTTCGGAGGCCACACATGAGAGTCACCCTTGGAAACTGAGATCTAGGCCCAGGGTGGCTTTCCACAGAGCACTGGGAATCTCAGCGAGGATATCACTTGATTATATTCTGAAAGACTTGGAAGCAATAGTTGAGAGTCAAAACACACATGGACCTCACATTGTAGACCTCAATGTGGCTGGCTTTATGTTACATTGGGCCACTCTTTCGGAAGACTTGCCTGTGAGAGTTCTCTAGAGCTTCCATTGAAATGAGCTTCCTCAACATTTAATGGTTCCTGAATGAATTGAAACCCACAGTACCTCCAACTTCATCCTTGAAAAATGGCTAGAAAATACCATGAAATTTTTGAAATTTCCATGACCAGCTGGCACTGGAAAACCATTTGATGTCCTGGTGCTTATCATGAGTATACAAGACAGTGTCTGGTTTGACTGAGTTTCATGATAATGGTGTAGAAAAGAGATGCCAGTAAGTTGGAGCCTGCTGAGTAGTGGGCCAAGAGCAGTAGAGTGTAGGTGTGTGAAAAAACATCTGTGGTGCGGCCACGTGGATCTGCCATTGGCTTAGAAATGGTTTGTGACTGACATGTGCAGCTAGCAGACCTTTGGATGTAAAGGCATCTTGTTGAATGGAGAGGTTTCAGGGCAATGTTCAGAATCATATTGCTATGGTCAAGGGGGCAACTATGTGTGATAGAAGCCTGCTTGGTACATTCTCCTGCCGATCCTGACCACAACACGTGACAGAACTCCCTGCAGCACTGTATCGCAGTTAAACTCCTTTATTTCGTAAAGTAAATACCAAACTTTCAGTGCAGCATCAAATAACATGACGAAATGTGAAGGATGATCAAATGGCTTCACAGTCCACACGGGGAGACACTTAGCCCCCAGTAGCCCCAGTTTGCCTACAAAGAGAGAATTCAGCACTGCTGCCTCGTGTTTATAGGAAAATAAAAAACCATGTTCTTCAGGTCACATACATGCAGACTCAGCTTTGATGGTCTCACTACAAAGGAAGCTAAAGCTCCTGACAACAACATATATTTCAAGTGCCCAACCTCAGAGGCATTTTCTCAAGAAGTCTTAAGGCCGACACAGCTCCATGTTTGTGGTATTTACCCTGTCCCTTACTTTTGGAAACTCCTCTACCACCTTCAAGGTTGTGAACTCCTGAGCATTTTCCATTCCAGATATTTATTATGAACTCAAACAACAACAAGTGCTGGTGAGGATGTGGAGAAAAGGGTAAACTTGTACATTGCTGGTGGGACTTCAAATTGGTGCAGCCAAATTGGAAAGCAGTATGGAGATTTCTTGTAGAACTGGGAATGGAACCACCATTTGACCCAGGTATTCCCCTTCTCAGTCTATTCCCTAAAGACCTAAAAAAAATGCTACAGGGACACTGCTACATTGATGTTCATAGCAGCACAATTTACAATAGCAAGACTGTGGAACCAACCTAGATGCACTTCCAAAGATGAATGGATAAAAAATGTGGCATTTATACACAATGGAATATTACCCTGCATTAAAAAATGACAAAATGATATAATTTGCAGAGAAATGGATGGCATTAGAGCAGATTATGCTAAGTGAAGCTAGCCAATCCGTAAAACCAAATGCCAAATGTCTTCATTGATATAAAGAGAGTAACTAAGAACAGAGTAGGGACGAATAGAATGAGAAGAAAATTAACATTAAACAGGGATGAGAGGAGGAAGGGAAAGGGAGAGAGAAGGGAAATTGCATGGAAATAAAAGGAGACCCTCAGGGTTATATAAATTACATACAAGAGGAGGTGAGGGAAAGGAAAAAATTATACAAGGGGGAGAAATGAATTACAGTAAAGAGGTAGAGAGAGAAGAGGGGAGGGGAGGTAAGGGGAGGGTGATAGTAGAGGTTAGGAAAGGCAGCAGAATACGACAGACACTAGTATGGCAATATGTAAATCAATGGATGTGTAACTGATGTGATTCTGCAATCTGTTTACGGGGTAAAAATGGGAGTTCATTACCTACTTGAATCACAGTGTGGAATATGATATATCAAGAACTATGTAATGTTTTGAACAAGCATAAATAAAAATTAAAAAAAAAAGAAAACTAACTTTGGTGAATGGTGCAAAGAAATCCTAATATTTCTACAGTAACTGACACAGTTTAACATCAATGCGAGTAGATTCCTGTGGGACATGATGTGTATTTTGATGTTCATTTTTATTCAACACTGGTACATTACTATTTCTTCAGTTTATTCACATCATATTATAATATTTCATCCACAAGTAAGCAAATTTATCGTCATTTTTTTCAATTTCAATCACTTCCTTCTTCAGAACTCATGAATTCCTTGGTGTTCCTTGACTGGCCTTTTCATGAGACTTCTTTCCAAACACATTATTTTCGATTTCCATAATCACTTTTGAAGCAAAACTCACACAAACTTCATGATAAACCGTAACCTAATATTAACATTAGGTGTATAACTGGTTGTCATGAATGATTGCATATCAATATAAGATTTCTTATATATTTTCAGATATCAATTCAATCCATTTCTTAAAGTGGAACAAGTTATATTATTTATTGAAATTAAGGTCTATTCATGCATTATCTGTATATTCATAGAAACAGGGTACACCTCTTTTTACCCCCAATGTTAATTTATACGTCTTCAAAATACTGCTCCTAGAAATGGTGGAAGAAATAATCATGTCATCTGATCTACATACACATTTTATCACAGTAATATTCTGGAAACAAAATGCAAAGGTCCCACTTAGGATTGTACCAAAGTCTAAATGGAAAGTGAACATGGATTACTAACAACATCCATGTCCATGTTGCCTAATGCTCTCAAATGTCAATCCTATTGGTGACCTACATATTTGTTTCTTCCTAAGATTAGATATTCAATCTCAACCCTGTTGAAAATGTCTTATCCTATCACTCACTTTATACTTTGCCTGATGTCTCTATTGATATCTGCTTTTCTACAAATTTTCCCCATTTCATCATTGTGTCTGATTTCTTCATATGTGCTGACATTTATATTCACTCACTGCCCGAAAAAAAATTGCTAAAGAACTTTTGTTACATATCCTATACTAACTCTACTTGCTAAACATAACGACTATCTTCTTAATCCTACCGACAATCCCTTTTGACTGGATGTTCTCTTCAGCATTCAATCATCCAAGGTTCAAGTTCCTCTGCCATTGTATATCGATTTATTTGAGACATATGTGCACAATTAAAAGCTAAATATCCCAATCAACTGCCCAAAGCCCTTCTGGGATTCAAGTATTACTTTAATTTCTGTTTTCATACATATATTAAACCTCGATATTCTTATAAATATCACAGGTTCCCAATACCATTATTCATCCAGCAGAATGATTCCTAACCCAAATCGAACATGAAATTAACCCTAACCATACACTGTTCACTCAATCTAACTTTACAGAAGAGCAGAGACAGATTGTTCTTACAATACAGGAATATAGGGGATGCTCCACCTGTTAAGAACCTCAAAGGTCCATGCAGAAATGATCCCTGGAGAAGATGTAGGCAGCAATGAAGGACCTGAGAGACAAAAACTCATTTTCCATGGCAAACAACCTGGTCAGGATGAAGGGTTGTGTCTGAATCAGCCTCTCTCTTCTTAATGTAGAGAAGATGGACCAAACCAGGCTTGTGTGAAGAGCTGTTCCCGGGTGCCTAAGGTTGATATACCATTCTAAGTTGTGAAAGTGTCAAAGGAAGTAGGGGCAGCCTCCATCTCATGGGACCCTTGGAAGCAACTGTTAGGACAAAGTGGTTGCCAAGGCAGTGACCTCATTCAGTTCTTGAAGGAAGTGACCTACCTCACTTCCTTGTTGATGGAACTTTCTGAACTTGGGACCGAGGAAACCAAGCACCAGAGCCAGTCCCAGTCCCAGTCCAAGTGGTCTCATTTGTTTGGAATCACCAAGGACAGAGTCAGTCTTCTTGGTACTGACTGATGTGAGGATGGCCAAATGCCAGGAAAGATCTGAACACGGGCCTTTCCTGACAAAGTATGTAGTGGCTCACCCCTGGCTCCTGACTGCTTCACAGAGTTGGACAAGGAGACCAGATCTGAGACAGGACAGACCATTAACGGGGAACATAGTATGGCAAACCTGTCAGAGGACACTCCGGATAATCACAGCCCTACTTTGGGGAAGGAGGTGTCTTTTTGAGTGTGGGTGTGTGGTTTTGTCTCTGTTGTGAGAATAGGTAGAAAAGGAGGTTTCTTTGGTTTGGAGTGAACTGTTTCTAATAAGTCGTTTTACATGGTGAGTGTTTCTATTTCTGTGTATCCCACTGTGTCCGTGGTTGTATACATTATAAAAGAGAATGCATCAATGCATGTGTCCTCTTTAGTAGAAAGCTTCCCAGTATTCATCCTGCCCATTTAATGAATGGAGCGTGGTTTCCATATCGATAGGCAACACCTACTACCTTTTTAAGTCCCTGTTTTCTTTCTGAATTCTGACAACTCTTCAGAATAGGCTCTTGGGTTTGTGTCCAAGATATGTACCACCTCCAATCTCTGTCACATGGCCATGTACTGGATATCTGAAGGGAATGGCCAACATCTCAGAAAACTCAGATATCAGTGTGACCAGAAAAGTCTCAGTGGAGAAACCCTGCTTTGGCTCTTTTGATAACCTATTGTTCTGTTGCCCTGAATCTCAGGATGTCTTTGCCTCTGGCCACCCCTTTGGGAAGCCTGAGGAAAACATTTTTTCAAAAGGAAATGAAGGGCATCACCTGTGGCACTTTGCTTAATTGCTTTGAAAAAAGATGTGTCTGAATCAGCCTCTTGGCCCTGTGTGAGGCTGTGGCTTAGATTCTCAGCACCTGATGGATCAAAAGAAAGGTCCCATGTGTGCATCCAAAACCAAAATGGCAAATATTCACTCATTGTGAATGAATTCTTTTACCTTCCTCTGTTAGGATCCTGAATTCCATCAAGGGAGAATAGGAATCCTTTGGGCCAAAATGAGTTCTTCAAATCTCTGCAGAGGGGCTTGGTATTTCTCATGACTCAAATTCACATAAAGAATCTAAACCACAGAGTCAGAAGGCCTCAAATTGAAAAAGCCGAGCAGTATTAATGGCAGGCCTCTTTGATCACTCCTGGTTTACAGGAAGTGTGTCCAGGCCACCTTGATGTTAGACAAATGAGGGGAACAGGACCTTAATTTGGACACTGACTTGGGCTGTGGACCTCATTGAAAACTCCAGCCAGACGTTATAAGGAGTGTCTATATGGAAGAAGATGAGGACCATGTGGGAGTGTTTTGGTTTTAATTGTGGTCATTTGTGTGGCGGTTGGAAGAGATGACTGTTCCACTGGGCTTGAACTCTAGTGTGATTCCCCTTAGAGACTGAGTTCTTTAACTGACCTCACAGAAGTATTGCCATGAATTGTGTTGGGATTTTAGGAGGCCACACATGAGAGTCGCCCTTGGAACCTGAGATCTAGGCCCAGGTTGGATTTCCACAGAACACTGGGAATTTCAGCCCGGATACTACATACAATTTTTCTTAAAGACTTGGCAGCCATATTTGAGTTTAAAACACACATGGACCTCACATTGTAGATCTCAATGGGCCTGGCTTCATGTGACATTTTGGCCACCCTTAGGGAAACCATGCCTGTGAGAGTGCTCCAGTGCTTTCATTGAAATTAGCTTCTTCACCATTTAATGGTTCCTGAATTAATTGAAGCCCTCAGAGCCGCAAACTTCATCCGTGAAAAATGGCTAGAAAATTACCATGAAATTTTTGATATTTTCATGTTCAGCTGGCACTGAAAATACATTGGATGTCCTGTTTCTGATCCTGAGTATACCAGACACTGCCTTGATTGACTTTGATTCATGAAAATGGTGTAGAACAGATATGCCAGTAAGTTGGAGCCTGGTGAGTAGTTGGCCTAGAGCAGTGGTATGCAATTGTCTGATAAAACATCTGTGTTGCGTCCATGTGGATCAGCCATTGGCTTCCAAATGGCTTGTGACTGACATGGTGCAGCCAGCAGACCCATATATGTAAAGGCATCTTGTTATATGGAGAGGATTCACTGCAATGTTCAGAATCATATTGCTATTCTCAAGGGGGCAATCTACGTGGGATAGAACCTGGGTTGGTGCATTCTCCTGAAGACCCTGACTCACCACAACTTAAAGAACTCCCTTAACCACTCTGTCCCATTTTAACTCCTTGTATTTCTTGAAGTAAATACCAAACTCCCAGTGGAGCAGCGAGAAACACCACGAAAAGTGGAGGATGACCAATTGGCTTCACAGTCCACACTGAAAGACACTTAGACCCCAGTGTCCATAGTTTACCTACAAAGAGAGAATTCAGCACCGCTGCCTCATGTTCTTTGGATAATAAGAAACCATGTCCTCCAAGTAACATAGATGCAGACCCAGCTTTGATGGTCTCTCTACAAAGGAACTAAATCTCCTCAGAACATCAAATATTTCAAGTGCCCACCCTTAGAGGCAGTTTCTCAAAAAGCATTTAGGCCAGCAGAGCTGCATGTTTGTGGAATGTTTACCCTGTCCCTTACTTTTAGAATCTTCTCTACCACCTCCAAAGTTGTAAACTCCTGAGTATTTTCCATTCCAGATATATTCACAGATTTTCTAGCTCTTATCCTCTAATTGTGTCTTACTTGAGAAGAATGTAATGTCAAGGCATTGTTCTGGATGAAAGTGGGAAGATTTTTGTGTAGCACATATTTGCATACATATTGGATTCAATTTCCTATTTTCCATTAGAAATGCTGAATCCCTGAAACTAACAAATACCCTATTAGACTCTGACTACTAATCCTAATATGATGGAGAAAAATAACACAAACAGAATAGAAATACAAGCAGTTTAGAGGAGGTATGTTTTAAACTTGGAGTTGCCTTTTGCATGGTATAGTGTAGCAGTTATAAATCTAGGCAATTATTTGTTGAAATAGTTCTCCATGCGTTTTTAAAGTTAACAAATAAGTGAATTCCTGTCCCCCTTTCTCTGTACCCTATTAAGCACACGTATTTTTATATGCACATATAGAATCCTACCTGGTACCACACGTACATTCTTGTGAGGTGGCTGACGTGGCAGATACAAATTGGAAGAAGAGATCACTCCTCCTAAACACTGCTTGAACTGATAATTCAAATGTGAGTGAGCTTCCTAGTTGAACAACATTATACATAAATCCATGTTCAGTAAAATGAATATATTTGGATCTGTGAATGATATACATTTCATGGTGAATTTCTTTTGGCATATATATTGCAATTTTTAATGTCTCTCTCTTTGTGTGTATACAAATATATATATATATATATATATATATATATATATATATATATATATACACTCTCAAGATTTTTCAAAACATGAAATATGTGTCTTATTACACACTTCCTAAATTCATTCATATTTATGTTGTGGATTTATAATCAACTTTTCACAAGATTATTCTCAGAAATATTCATCCACCTGAAATACGTATTTGTTTCTTAGTACTGTTTCAACCCCAGATATGCATTCACGGATTTTCAAACTCTTCTACTCTAATTGTGTCTTACTTGGGGTGAAGGTAATGTAAAGGCATTGTTCTGGATGAGAGTGGGAAGATAATTGTGTAGCATATATTTTATACACGTTGGATTCATTTTCCTATATTCCATTGAAAATACTGAATGCCTGACAATAACCCATACCCTACTATACTTTGTCTACTAATCCAAATATGATGGAGAAAAACAACCCAAACAGAATAGAAATACAAGCAGTTCAGAGGAGGCATGGGGTATAGTTGGACTTGCCATTTGCATGATAAATGGTAGGTGTTATAAATCTAGTCAATTTTTCATTGAAATAGTTCTCCATGTGTTGTTAAAGTTAACAAATATGTAAATTCCTCTCTGCCTTTCTCTGTAGCCTATTCAGCACATGTATTTTTATATGCTTATATAGAATACCTGGTATCACACGTTCATTTTTGTGAGGTGACTGACTTGACAGATACAACTTGTGAGAAGAGAGCACTCCTCTAAGCGCTGTTGGAACTAAAAATTCAAACTATGGGTGAGCTTTCTAGTAGAACAATTTATACATAAATCCTTGTTCAGTAAAATAAATATTTTTGCATCTGTGGATGCTCTATATTTTATGATGAACTTTGATTGGCATATATATTCCTACATTTTAATGTCTGTGTGTGTGTTTTGTGTGTGTGTGTGTGTGTGTGTGTGTATATATATATACATATATATAATTATATATGTATATATATACACATATATATAATTATGAATATATATATATATATATATATATATATATACACTGTCCTGATTTTTAAAATATGAAATATATGTATCTTAAGTACACTCCCTAAGTTCATTCATGTTCAAAAATGTGGATTTATAATAAACTTTTCACAAAATTATTCTCAGAAATATTCATCCACCTGAAATACACATTTGTTTCATAGTTCTGAAAACTAACTTCAGTAAATGGTGCTTAAAATCCTAATATTTGTACAGTAACTGACCCAGATTAACATCAATCAAGTAGATTTGTATGGGACATGATGTGTATTCTGACGTTTATTTTCATTCAACACTGGTACATTACTATTGCTTCAGTTTTTACAAATCATAGGAAATATATATTTCATCCACAAGTTCACAAATTTATACGTATTTGTTTCACAATCACTTCCTGCTTCATAAAACATGTATTCCTCCAGGTTTTTTGACTGGTCTTTTCATGAGACTACATTCCAAACACATTATTTTCGATTTCCATAATCACTTTTGAAGCAAAACTCACACACCCTTCATGTTAAACCATAAACTTAATGTGGCCATTAGATATTTCACTGGTTGGAATGAATGTTTGTATGTCAATATAAGATTTCCTGTATTTTTTCAGATATAATTTCAATCCATTATTTAAAGTCAGAACCAGATATATTATTTATTCACAGTATGGTCTATTCATGCATTATCTCTATATGCACAGACAAAGGGTACACCTCTTTTTACCCCCATTACTAATTTATACGTCTTGAATATGTTGCTGCCAGAAATGGTGGAAGAAATAGTCATGTCACCTGATCTAAATGTACGTTTTATCACAGTAATATTCTGGACAAAAAAAGCAAAGGTCACACTTAAGATTGTAGCAAAGACTAAATGAAAAGTGAGCATGGATTACTAAACATCCATGTCCAGGTTGCCTAATGCTGTCAAATGTCAATCCTATTGGTCACTACATATTTGTTTCTTTCTTAGATTATATATTCAAACTCAACCCTGTTGAAAATATCTAATCCTATCACTCACTTTATACTTTGCCTGATTTCGTAATGTCTCCATTGATATCAGCTTTCCTAACTATTTTCCCCAGTTCATCATTGTGACAGTCTCTTCACTTGTGCTGACATTAACATTCACTGTCTACCGGAAACCCTATTGCTAAACAACATTTGGTCCAAATCCTATACTCACTCTTCTTTCTAAACCTACTGAGAATCTTCCGAATCCTACCGACTATCCCTTTTGACTGGAAGTTCTCTTCTACATTTAATCATCCATGGTACAAGGACCTAAGCCATTGTATATCGATTTACCTGACACATCAGTGCAGAACATAATTCAAAGCTACGTATCCCAATCAAGGGCCCAATGCCCTTTTGGGCTTCATATCTTAGCTAGATTTCTGTTTTCATACTTATATTTCACCTATATATTCTTGTAAATATCGCAGTTTCCCAATACCATTATTCATCGCGCAGAAAGATTCCTAATCCAAATCGAACCTGATAGTTAACCTAACCATACACTGTTCAGTCAATTTAACTTTACAGAAGAGCAGGGATAGAGTTGGTCTTACAATACAGGAATATACGGGATCTTCCACATGCTGAGAAACTCAAAGGTCCATGCAGAAATGATTAGTGGAGAAGTTGTAAGCAGCTATGGAGGACCTAAGAGACCAAAAGTCATCCTCCATGGCAAAAGACCTGGTCAGGATGAAGGGTTGTCTCTGAATCAGCTTCTCTCTCCTTAATGTAGAGAAGATGGACCAAACCAGGCCTGTGTGGAGAGCTGTTCCCAGGTGCCAATGGTTGATATACCAATCTAACTTGTGAAAGTGTCACAGGAAGTAGGGGCAGCCTCCATCTCATGGGACCCTTGAAAGCAATTGTTAGGACAAAGTGGTTGCCACGGCAGTAACCTCATTCAGTTCCTGAATGAAGTGACCTACCTCTCTTCCTTGATGAGGGATTTCTCTGAACTTGGGATCCAGGAAGCCAGGCACCCAGAGTCAGTCCCAGTTTCTTTCCCAGTGGGCTCAGTTGTTTGGAATAACCAAGGACAGAGTAAGTCTTCCTTGGTACCTACTGATGTGAGGATTGCCAAATGCCAGGAGAGCTCTGAAAAGGGGAATTTCCTGAGAAAGCAGGTAGTGGCTCACCACTGGCTCCTGAAAACTTCACAGTGTTGGCCAAGGAGACCCGATCTGAGAAGGACAGGCCATTTCAAGGAAACATAGTATGGCCCATCAGTCAGAGTACATTCCAATTAGTCACAGACCTACTTGAATAAAGGAGGTGTCGTTGTGGGTGTGGTTGTGATTTTGTGGTTTAGTCTCATGTTCTGAGAATAGGTAAGAAAGGCGGTTTGTTTGTTTTGGAGTGGACTGTTTATAGTAAGTCATTTGACAAGGCGATTGTTGGTATGCCTGTGTATCCCACTGTGTCCGTGGTTGTAGACATTATAAAAGATAATGCATCAATGGATGTGTCCTGTCTAGTAGAAAGCTTGACAACATTCATCCTGTCCAATTTATGAGTGGACTGCAGGTTGCTTTAGGGACGGGCAACACCTACTATCTTCCGGAGTTCCTGTTTTCTTCCTGAATTCTGGCCACTCTTCAGAGTAGGCTCATGGTTTTCTGTCCAAGATATGTACGACCTCCAAGCTCTGTGACATTGCCATATAATGGATAGCTGAAGGGAATAGCAAGCATCTCAGAAAACTGAGATATCAGTGTGACAAAGAAAGTCTCAGTAGAGAAACCCTGCTTTGGTCCTTTTGCTTACCTATTTTTCTGTTGCTCTGAGTGTCAGGAAGGTCTTTGCCTCAGGCCACACCTTTGTGAACCCTGAAGAAAACAGTTTTCAAATGGAAATGAATGGGCATCACCTGTGGCTCTATGCTTAATTGCTTTGGAAAAGGATGTGTCTGAATCAGCCTCTTGGCCCTGTGTGAGGCAGTGGCTTAGATTCTTAGCACCTGATGGATTAAAAGAAAGATCCCATGTGTCCATCCAAAACCAAAATGGCAAATATTCACTCATTGTGAATGAATTCTTTTACCTTCCTCTGTTAGGATCCTGAATTCCATCAAGGGAGAATAGGAATCCTTTGGGCCAAATGAGTTCTTCAAATCTCTGCAGAGGGGCTTGGGTTTTCTCATGACTCAAATTCACATAAAGAATCTAAACCACAGAGTCAGAAGGCCTCAAATTGAAAAAGCCGAGCAGTATTAATGGCAGGCCTATTTGATTACTCCTGGTTTACAGGAAGTGTGTCCAGGCCACCTTGATGTTAGACAAATGAGGGGAACAGGACCTTAATTTGGACACTGACTTGGGCTGTGGACCTCATTGAAAACTCCAGCCAGACGTTATAAGGAGTGTCTATATGGAAGAAGATGAGGACCATGTGGGAGTGTTTTGGTTTTAATTGTGGTCATTTGTGTGGCGGTTGGAAGAGATGACTGTTCCACTGGGCTTGAACTCTGGTGTGATTCCCCTTAGAGACTGAGTTCTTTAACTGACCTCAGAGAAGTATTGCCATGAATTGTGTTGGGATTTTAGGAGGCCATACATGAGAGTCGCCCTTGGAACCTGAGATCTAGGCCCAGGTTGGATTTCCACAGAACACTGGGAATTTCAGCCCGGATATTATATACAATTTTTCTTAAAGACTTGGCAGCCATATTTGAGTTTAAAACACACATGGACCTCACATTGTAGATCTCAATGGCCTGGCTTCATGTGACATTTTGGCCACCCTTAGGGAAACCATGCCTGTGAGAGTGCTCCAGTGCTTTCATTGAAATTAGCTTCTTCACCATTTAATGGTTCCTGAATTAATTGAAGCCCTCAGAGCCGCAAACTTCATCCGTGAAAAATGGCTAGAAAATTACCATGAAATTTTTGATATTTTCATGTTCAGCTGGCACTGAAAAAACATTGGATGTCCTGTTTCTGATCCTGAGTATACCAGACACTGCCTTGATTGACTTTGTTTCATGAAAATGGTGTACAACAGATATGCCAGTAAGTTGGAGCCTGGTGAGTAGTTGGCCTAGAGCAGTGGTATGCAATTGTCTGATAAAACATCTGTGTTGCGTCCATGTGGATCAGCCATTGGCTTCCAAATGGCTTGTGACTGACATGGTGCAGCCAGCAGACCCATATATGTAAAGGCATCTTGTTATATGGAGAGGATTCACTACAATGTTCAGAATCATATTGCTATTCTCAAGGGGGCAATCTACTTGGGATAGAACCTGGGTTGGTGCATTCTCCTGAAGACCCTGACTCACCACACCTTAAAGAACTCCCTCCACCACTCTGTCCCATTTTAACTCCTTGTATTTCTTGAAGCAAATACCAAACTCCCAGTGGAGCAACGAGAAACACCACGAAAAGTGGAGGATGACCAATTGGCTTCACAGTCCACACTGAAAGACACTTAGACCCCAGTGTCCATAGTTTACCTACAAAGAGAGAATTCAGCACTGCTGCCTCATGTTCATTGGATAATAAGAAACCATGTCCTCCAAGTAACATAGATGCAGACCCAGCTTTGATGGTCTCTCTACAAAGGAACTAAATCTCCTCAGAACATCAAATATTTCAAGTGCCCACCCTTAGAGGCAGTTTCTCAAAAAGTATGTAGGCCAGCAGAGCTGCATGTTTGTGGAATGTTTACCCTGTCCCTTACTTTTAGAATCTTCTGTACCACCTCCAAAGTTGTAAACTCCTGAGTATTCTCCATTCCAGATATATATTCACAGATTTTCTAACTCTTATCCTCTAATTGTGCCTTACTTGAGGAGAATGTAATGTCAAGGCATTGTTCTGGATGAAAGTGGGAAGAATTTTGTGTAGCACATATTTGCATACACATTGGATTCAATTTCCTATTTTCCATTAGAAATGCTGAATCCCTGAAACTAACATATACCCTATTAGACTCTGACTACTAATCCTAATATGATGGAGAAAAATAACACAAACAGAATAGAAATACAGGCAGTTTAGAGGAGGTATGTTTAATAGTTGGAGTTGCCTTTTGCATGGTATAGTGTAGCAGTTATAAATCTAGTCAATTATTTGTTGAAATAGTTCTCCATGCGTTTTTAAAGTTAACAAATAATGAATTCCTGTCCCCCTTTCTCTGTAGCCTATTCAGCACACATATTTTTATATGCACATATAGAATCCTACCTGGTACCACACGTACATTCTTGTGAGGTGGCTGACTTGGCAGATACAAATTGGAAGAAGAGATCACTCCTCCTAAATGCTGCTTGAACATTTAATTCAAATGTGAGTGAGCTTCCTAGTTGAACAACATTATACATAAATCAATGTTCAGTAAAATGAATATATTTGGATCTGTGGATGATATACATTTCATGGTGAATTTCGTTTGGCATATATATTGCAATTTTAAATGTCTCTCTCTGTTTGTGTATATAAATATGTATATATATATAGATAGATAGATACACTCTCAAGATTTTTCAAAACATGAAATATGTGTCTTATTACACACTTCCTAAATTCATTCATATTTATGTTGTGGATTTATAATCAACTTTTCACAAGATTATTCTCAGAAATATTCATCCACCTGAAATACGTATTTGTTTCTTAGTACTGTTTCCACCCCAGATATGCATTCACGGATTTTCAAACTCTTCTACTCTAATTGTGTCTTACTTGGGGTGAAGGTAATGTAAAGGCATTGTTCTGGAAGAGAGTGGGAACATAATTGTGTAGCATATATTTTATACACGTTGGATTCATTTTCCTATATTCCATTGAATATACTGAATCCCTGACAATAACCCATACCCTACTATACTCTGTCTACTAATCGAAACATGATGGAGAAAAACAACCCAAACATAATAGAAATACAAGCAGTTTAGAGGAGGCATGGGGTATAGTTGGACTTGCCATTTGCATGATAAATGGTAGGTGTTATAAATCTAGTCAATTTTTAATTGAAATAGTTCTCCATGTGTTGTTAAAGTTAACAAATATGTAAATTCCTCTCCCTTTCTCTGTAGCCTATTCAGCATATTTATTTTTATATGCTTATATAGAATTCTACCTGGTATCACACGTTCATTTTTGTGAGGTGACTGACTTGGCAGATACAACTTGTGAGAAGAGATCACTCCTCTAAACGCTGTTGGAACTGAAAATTCAAACTATGGGTGAGCTTTCTAGTAGAACAACATTATTCATAAATCCTTGTTCAGTAAAATAAATATTTTTGCATCTGTAGATGCTCTATATTTTATGATGAACTTCGATTGGCATATATATTCCTACATTTTAATGTCTGTGTGTGTGTTTTGTGTGTGTGTGTGTGTGTGTGTGTGTGTGTATATACACATATATATGTATATACACATATATATAATTATGAATATATATATATATATATATATATATATATATATATACACTGTCCTGATTTTTAAAATATGAAATATATGTTTCTTAAATACACTCCCTAAGTTCATCCATGTTCAAAAATGTGGATTTATAATAAACTTTTCATAAAATTATTCTCAGAAATATTCATCCACCTGAAATACACATTTGTTTCATAGTTCTGAAAACTAACTTCAGTAAATGGTGCTTACAAATCCTAATATTTGTACAGTAACTGACCCAGATTAACATCAATCAAGTAGATTCGTATGGGACATGATGTGTATTCTGACGTTTATTTTCATTCAACACTGGTACATTACTATTGCTTCAGTTTTTACAAATCATAGGAAATATATATTTCATCCACAAGTTCACAAATTTATACGCATTTGTTTCACAATCACTTCCTGCTTCATGAAACATGTATTCCTCCAGGTTTCTTGACTGGTCTTTTCATGAGACTTCTTTCCAAACACATTATTTTCGATTTCCATAATCACTTTTGAAGCAAAACTCACACACCCTTCATGATAAACCATAACCTTAATGTGGCCATTAGATATATAACTGGTTGGAATGAATGTTTGTATGTCAATATAAGATTTCCTGTATTTTTTCAGATATAATTTCAATCCATTATTTAAAGTCAGAACCAGATATATTATTTATTCACAGTATGGTCTATTCATGCATTATCTCTATATGCACAGACAAAGGGTACACCTCTTTTTACCCCCATTACTAATTTATACGTCTTGAATATGTTGCTGCCAGAAATGGTGGAAGAAAGAGTCATGTCACCTGATCTACATGTACGTTTTATCACAGTAATATTCTGGACAAAAAAAGCAAAGGTCACACTTAAGATTGTAGCAAAGACTAAATGAAAAGTGAGCATGGATTACTAAACATCCATGTCCAGGTTGCCTAATGCTGTCAAATGTCAATCCTATTGGTCACTACATATTTGTTTCTTTCTTAGATTATATATTCAAACTCAACCCTGTTGAAAATATCTAATCCTATCACTCACTTTATACTTTGCCTGATTTCGTAATGTCTCTATTGATATCAGCTTTCCTAACTATTTTCCCCAGTTCATCATTGTGACAGTCTCTTCACTTGTGCTGACATTAACATTCACTGTCTACCGGAAACCCTATTGCTAAACAACATTTGGTCCAAATCCTATACTCACTCTTCTTTCTAAACCTACTGAGAATCTTCCGAATCCTACCGACTATCCCTTTTGACTGGAAGTTCTCTTCGACATGTAATCATCCATGGTACAAGGACCTAAGCCATTGTATATCGATTTACCTGACACATCAGTGCAGAACATAATTCAAAGCTACGTATCCCAATCAAGGGCCCAATGCCCTTTTGGGCTTCATATCTTAGCTAGATTTCTGTTTTCATACTTATATTTCACCTATATATTCTTGTAAATATCACAGTTTCCCAATACCATTATTCATCGCGCAGAAAGATTCCTAATCCAAATCGAACCTGTTAGTTAACCTAACCATACATTGTTCAGTCAATTTAACTTTACAGAAGAGCAGGGATAGAGTTGGTCTTACAATACAGGAATATAGGGGATCTTCCACATGCTGAGAAACTCAAAGGTCCATGCAGAAATGATTCCTGGAGAAGTTGTAAGCAGCTATGGAGGACCTAAGAGAGCAAAAGTCATCCTCCATGGCAAACAACCTGGTCAGGATGAAGGGTTGTGTCTGAATCAGCTTCTCTCTTCTTAATGTAGAGAAGATGGACCAAACCAGGCCTGTGTGGAGAGCTGTTCCCAGGTGCCAATGGTTGATATACCAATCTAACTTGTGAAAGTGTCACAGGAAGTAGGGGCAGCCTCCATCTCATGGGACCCTTGAAAGCAATTGTTAGGACAAAGTGGTTGCCACGGAAGTAACCTCATTCAGTTCCTGAATGAAGTGACCTACCTCTCTTCCTAGATGACGGATCTCTCTGAACTTGGGATCCAGGAAGCCAGGCACCCAGAGTCAGTCCCAGTTTCTTTCCCAGTGGGCTCAGTTGTTTGGAATAACCAAAGACATAGTAAGTCTTCTTGGTACCTACTGATGTGAGGATTGCCAAATGCCAGGAGAGCTCTGAAAAGGGGAATTTCCTGAGAAAGCAGGTAGTGGCTCACCACTGGCTCCTGAAAACTTCACAGTGTTGGCCAAGGATACCAGATCTGAGAAGGACAGGCCATTTCAAGGAAACATAGTATGGCCCATCAGTCAGAGTACATTCCAATTAGTCACAGACCTACTTGAATAAAGGAGGTGTCGTTGTGGGTGTGGTTGTGAATTTGTGGTTTAGTCTCATGTTCTGAGAATAGGTAAGAAAGGCGGTTTGTTTGTTTTGGAGTGGACTGTTTATAGTAAGTCATTTGACAAGGCGATTGTTTGTATGCCTGTGTATCCCACTGTGTCTGTGGTTGTAGACATTATAAAAGATAATGCATCAATGGATGTGTCCTGTCTAGTAGAAAGCTTGCCAACATTCATCCTGCCCAATTTATGAGTGGACTGCAGGTTGCTTTAGGGACGGGCAACACCTACTATCTTCCGGAGTTCCTGTTTTCTTCCTGAATTCTGGCCACTCTTCAGAGTAGGCTCATGGTTTTCTGTCCAAGATATGTACGACCTCCAAGCTCTGTGACATTGCCATATAATGGATAGCTGAAGGGAATAGCAAGCATCTCAGAAAACTCAGATATCAGTGTGACAAAGAAAGTCTCAGTAGAGAAACCCTGCTTTGGTCCTTTTGCTTACCTATTTTTCTGTTGCTCTGAGTGTCAGGAAGGTCTTTGCCTCAGGCCACACCTTTGTGAACACTGAAGAAAACAGTTTTCAAATGGAAATGAATGGGCATCACCTGTGGCTCTTTGCTTAATTGCTTTGGAAAAGGATGTGTCTGAATCAGCCTCTTGGCCCTGTGTGAGGCAGTGGCTTAGATTCTTAGCATCTGATGGATTAAAAGAAAGATCCCATGTGTCCATCCAAATCCAAAATGGCAAATATTCACTCATTGTGAATGAATTCTTTTACCTTCCTCTGTTAGGATCCTGAATTCCATCAAGGGAGAATAGGAATCCTTTGGGCCAAATGAGTTCTTCAAATCTCTGCAGAGGGGCTTGGGTTTTCTCATGACTCAAATTCACATAAAGAATCTAAACCACAGAGTCAGAAGGCCTCAAATTGAAAAAGCCGAGCAGTATTAATGGCAGGCCTCTTTGATCACTCCTGGTTTACAGGAAGTGTGTCCAGGCCACCTTGATGTTAGACAAATGAGGGGAACAGGACCTTAATTTGGACACTGACTTGGGCTGTGGACCTCATTGAAAACTCCAGCCAGACGTTATAAGGAGTGTCTATATGGAAGAAGATGAGGACCATGTGGGAGTGTTTTGGTTTTAATTGTGGTCATTTGTGTGGCGGTTGGAAGAGATGACTGTTTCACTGGGCTTGAACTCTGGTGTGATTCCCCTTAGAGACTGAGTTCTTTAACTGACCTCAGAGAAGTATTGCCATGAATTGTGTTGGGATTTTAGGAGGCCACACATGAGAGTCGCCCTTGGAACCTGAGATCTAGGCCCAGGTTGGATTTCCACAGAACACTGGGAATTTCAGCCCGGATACTACATACAATTTTTCTTAAAGACTTGGCAGCCATATTTGAGTTTAAAACACACATGAACCTCATATTGTAGATCTCAATGGGCCTGGCTTCATGTGACATTTTGGCCACACTTAGGGAAACCATGCCTGTGAGAGTGCTCCAGTGCTTTCATTGAAATTAGCTTCTTCACCATTTAATGGTTCCTGAATTAATTGAAGCCCTCAGAGCCGCAAACTTCATTCATGAAAAATGGCTAGAAAATTACCAAGAAATTTTTGATATTTTCATGTTCAGCTGGCACTGGAAAAGCTTTGGATGTCTTGTTTCTGATCCTGAGTATACCAGACACTGCCTTGATTGACTTTGTTTCATGAAAATGGTGTACAACAGATATGCCAGTAAGTTGGAGCCTGGTGAGTAGTTGGCCTAGAGCAGTGGTATGCAATTGTGTGATAAAACACCTTTGTTGTGGCCATGTGGATCAGCCATTGGCTTCCAAATGGCTTGTGACTGACATGGTGCAGCCAGCAGACCCATATATGTAAAGGCATCTTGTTATATGGAGAGGATTCACTGCAATGTTCAGAATCATATTGCTATTCTCAAGGGGGCAATCTACGTGGGATAGAACCTTGGTTGGTGCATTCTCCTGAAGACCCTGACTCACCACACCTTAAAGAACTCCCTCCACCACTCTGTCCCATTTTAACTCCTTGTATTTCTTGAAGCAAATACCAAACTCCCAGTGGAGCAGCGAGAAACACCACGAAAAGTGGAGGATGACCAATTGGCTTCACAGTCCACACTGAAAGACACTTAGACCCCAGTGTCCATAGTTTACCTACAAAGAGAGAATTCAGCACTGCTGCCTCATGTTCATTGGATAATAAGAAACCATGTCCTCCAAGTAACATAGATTCAGACCCAGCTTTGATGGTCTCTCTAAAAAGGAACTAAATCTCCTCAGAACATCAAATATTTCAAGTGCCCACCCTTAGAGGCAGTTTCTCAAAAAGTATTTAGGCCAGCAGAGCTGCATGTTTGTGGAATGTTTACCCTGTCCCTTACTTTTAGAATCTTCTCTACCACCTCCAAAGTTGCAAACTCCTGAGTATTTTCCATTCCAGATATATATTCACAGATTTTCTAACTCTTATCCTCTAATTGTGTCTTACTTGAGGAGAATGTAATGTCAAGGCATTGTTCTGGATGAAAGTGGGAAGATTTTTGTGTAGCTCATATTTGCATACACACTGGATTCAATTTCCTATTTTCCATTAGAAATGCTGAATCCCTGAAACTAACATATACCCTATTAGACTCTGACTACTAATCCTAATATGATGGAGAACAATAACACAAACAGAATAGAAACACAGGCAGTTTAGAGGAGGTATGTTTTATATTTGGAGTTGCCTTTTGCATGGTATAGTGTAGCAGTTATAAATCTAGTCAATTATTTGTTGAAATTGTTCTCCATGCGTTTTTAAAGTTAACAAATAAGTGAATTCCTGTCCCCCTTTCTCTGTAGCCTATTCAGCACACGTATTTTTATATGCACATATAGAATCCTACCTGGTACCATACGTACATTCTTGTGAGGTGGCTGACTTGGCAGATACAAATTGGAAGAAGAGATCACTCCTCCTGAATGCTGCTTGAACATTTAATTCAAATGTGAGTGAGCTTCCTAGTTGAACAACATTATACATAAATCAATGTTCAGTAAAATGAATATATTTGGATCTGTGGATGATATACATTTCATGGTGAATTCCGTTTGGCATATATATTGCAATTTTTAATGTCTCTCTCTGTTTGTGTATATAAATATGTATATATATATATATATATATATATATATATATATATATATACACTCTCAATATTTTTCAAAACATGAAATATGTATCTTATTACACACTTCCTAAATTCATTCATATTTATGTTTTGGATTTATAATCAACTTTTCACAAGATTATTCTCAGAAATATTCATCCACCTGAAATACGTATTTGTTTCTTAGTACTGTTTCCACCCCAGATATGCATTCACGGATTTTCAAACTCTTCTACTCTAATTGTTTCTTACTTGGGGTGAAGGTAATGTAAAGGCATTGTTCTGGATGAGAGTGGGAAGATAATTGTGTAGCATATATTTTATACACATTGGATTCATTTTCCTATATTCCATTGAATATACTGAATCCCTGACAATAACCCATACCCTACTATACTCTGTCTACTAATTCAAACATGATGGAGAAAAACAACCCAAACATAATAGAAATACAAGCAGTTTAGAGGAGGCATGGGGTATAGTTGGACTTGCCATTTGCATGATAAATGGTAGGTGTTATAAATCTAGTCAATTTTTAATTGAAATAGTTCTCCATGTGTTGTTAAAGTTAACAAATATGTAAATTCCTCTCCCTTTCTCTGTAGCCTATTCAGCACATATATTTTTATATGCTTATATAAAATTCTACCTGGTATCACACGTTCATTTTTGTGAGGTGACTGACTTGGCAGATACAACTTGTGAGAAGAGATCACTCCTCTAAACGCTGTTGGAACTGAAAATTCAAACTATGGGTGAGCTTTCTAGTAGAACAACATTATACATAAATCCTTGTTCAGTAAAATAAATATTTTTGCATCTGTGGATGCTCTATATTTTATGATGAACTTCGATTGGCATATATATTCCTACATTTTAATGTCTGTGTGTGTGTTTTGTGTGTGTGTGTGTGTGTATATACACATATATATGTATATACACATATATATAATTATGAATATATATATATATATATATATATATATATATATATATATATACACTGTCCTGATTTTTAAAATATGAAATATATGTTTCTTAAATACACTCCCTAAGTTCATCCATGTTCAAAAATGTGGATTTATAATAAACTTTTCATAAAATTATTCTCAGAAATATTCATCCACCTGAAATACACATTTGTTTCATAGTTCTGAAAACTAACTTCAGTAAATGGTGCTTACAAATCCTAATATTTGTACAGTAACTGACCCAGATTAACATCAATCAAGTAGATTCGTATGGGACATGATGTGTATTCTGACGTTTATTTTCATTCAACACTGGTACATTACTATTGCTTCAGTTTTTACAAATCATAGGAAATATATATTTCATCCACAAGTTCACAAATTTATACGCATTTGTTTCACAATCACTTCCTGCTTCATGAAACATGTATTCCTCCAGGTTTCTTGACTGGTCTTTTCATGAGACTTCTTTCCAAACACATTATTTTCGATTTCCATAATCACTTTTGAAGCAAAACTCACACACCCTTCATGATAAACCATAACCTTAATGTGGCCATTAGATATATAACTGGTTGGAATGAATGTTTGTATGTCAATATAAGATTTCCTGTATTTTTTCAGATATAATTTCAATCCATTATTTAAAGTCAGAACCAGATATATTATTTATTCACAGTATGGTCTATTCATGTATTATCTCTATATGCACAGACAAAGGGTACACCTCTTTTTACCCCCATTACTAATTTATACGTCTTGAATATGTTGCTGCCAGAAATGGTGGAAGAAAGAGTCATGTCACCTGATCTACATGTACGTTTTATCACAGTAATATTCTGGACAAAAAAAGCAAAGGTCACACTTAAGATTGTAGCAAAGACTAAATGAAAAGTGAGCATGGATTACTAAACATCCATGTCCAGGTTGCCTAATGCTGTCAAATGTCAATCCTATTGGTCACTACATATTTATTTCTTTCTTAGATTATATATTCAAACTCAACCCTGTTGAAAATATCTAATCCTATCACTCACTTTATACTTTGCCTGATTTCGTAATGTCTCTATTGATATCAGCTTTCCTAACTATTTTCCCCAGTTCATCATTGTGACAGTCTCTTCACTTGTGCTGACATTAACATTCACTGTCTACCGGAAACCCTATTGCTAAACAACATTTGGTCCAAATCCTATACTCACTCTTCTTTCTAAACCTACTGAGAATCTTCCGAATCCTACCGACTATCCCTTTTGACTGGAAGTTCTCTTCTACATTTAATCATCCATGGTACAAGGACCTAAGCCATTGTATATCGATTTACCTGACACATCAGTGCAGAACATAATTCAAAGCTATGTATCCCAATCAAGGGCCCAATGCCCTTTTGGGCTTCATATCTTAGCTAGATTTCTGTTTTCATACTTATATTTCACCTATATATTCTTGTAAATATCGCAGTTTCCCAATACCATTATTCATCGAGCAGAAAGATTCCTAATCCAAATCGAACCTATTAGTTAACCTAACCATACATTGTTCAGTCAATTTAACTTTACAGAAGAGCAGGGATAGAGTTGGTCTTACAATACAGGAATATAGGGGATCTTCCACATGCTGAGAAACTCAAAGGTCCATGCAGAAATGATTCCTGGAGAAGTTGTAAGCAGCTATGGAGGACCTAAGAGAGCAAAAGTCATCCTCCATGGCAAACAACCTGGTCAGGATGAAGGGTTGTGTCTGAATCAACTTCTCTCTTCTTAATGTAGAGAAGATGGACCAAACCAGGCCTGTGTGGAGAGCTGTTCCCAGGTGCCAATGGTTGATATACCAATCTAACTTGTGAAAGTGTCACAGGAAGTAGGGGCAGCCTCCATCTCATGGGACCCTTGAAAGCAATTGTTAGGACAAAGTGGTTGCCACGGAAGTAACCTCATTCAGTTCCTGAATGAAGTGACCTACCTCTCTTCCTTGATGACGGATCTCTCTGAACTTGGGATCCAGGAAGCCAGGCACCCAGAGTCAGTCCCAGTTTCTTTCCCAGTGGGCTCAGTTGTTTGGAATAACCAAGGACAGAGTAAGTCTTCCTTGGTACCTACTGATGTGAGGATTGCCAAATGCCAGGAGAGCTCTGAAAAGGGGAATTTCCTGAGAAAGCAGGTAGTGGCTCACCACTGGCTCCTGAAAACTTCACAGTGTTGGCCAAGGAGACCCGATCTGAGAAGGACAGGCCATTTCAAGGAAACATAGTATGGCCCATCAGTCAGAGTACATTCCAATTAGTCACAGACCTACTTGAATAAAGGAGGTGTCGTTGTGGGTGTGGTTGTGATTTTGTGGTTTAGTCTCATGTTCTGAGAATAGGTAAGAAAGGCGGTTTGTTTGTTTTGGAGTGGACTGTTTATAGTAAGTCATTTGACAAGGCGATTGTTGGTATGCCTGTGTATCCCACTGTGTCCGTGGTTGTAGACATTATAAAAGATAATGCATCAATGGATGTGTCCTGTCTAGTAGAAAGTTTGCCAACATTCATCCTGTCCAATTTATGAGTGGACTGCAGGTTGCTTTAGGGACGGGAAACACCCACTATCTTCTGAAATTCCTGTTTTCTTCCTGAATTCTGGCCACTCTCCAGAGTAGGCTCATGGTTTTCTGTCCAAGATATGTACCACCTCCAAGCTCTGTGACATGTCCATGTACTGGATAGCTGAATGGAATAGCAAGCATCTCAGAAAACTCAGATAACAGTGTGACGAAGAAAGTCTCAGTAGAAAAACCCTGCTTTGGGCCTTTTGCTTACCTATTTTTTCTGTTGCTCTGAGTGTCAGGAAGGTCTTTGCCTCAGTCCTCCAATTTGTAAAGCCTTAAGAAAAACAGTTTTCAAATGGAAATGAATGGGCATCACCTTTGTATCTTTGCTTAATTGCTTTGGGAAAGGGATGTGTCTGAATCAGCCACTTGGCCCTCTGTGAGGCAGTGGCTTAGATTCTCAGCACCTGTTGGAACTAAAGAAAGATTCCATGTGTGCTTTCAAAACCAAAATGGCAAAAAGATCAGTCACTGTGTATGGAGTATCTTGCCTTACTCTGATAGCTTTCTGATCTCCATCACGTGAGAATATGGATCCTTTGAGTCAAATGAGTTCTTCAAAGCCCTGGAGAGGCTAGCCCATATGAGCTTGGGTTTTTTCATTATTCCAAATCACATAAAGAATCTATACCTGACAGTCAGTAGGCCTCAAATTGGAGAAACAGAGCAGTATTAAGGCCAGGCTTATTTTATCACTCCTGGTTCACAGGAATGGTGTCCAGGCCTAGCTGACTTTAAGCAAATAAGGGACAAGGGAGCTTGTTTTGGATACCGTCTTGTGCTGCATCCCTCATGGAAACCTCCAGCCAGAGGTTATAATGAGTGTCCATATGGAAGAAGGTGAGGACCATGTGGGAGTGTTTTGGTTTTAATTGTGTTCATTTGTGTAGCAGTTGGAAGAAATGACTGGATCCACCAGGGCTGGAACTTTGGTATGATTCCCCTTAGAGACTGAGTTCTGAAACTGACCTCAGAGAAGTATTGTCATGAATTGTGTTGCGATTTTAGAATGCCACGCATGAGAGTCGCCCTTGGAAACTGAAATCTAGGCCAAGGGTGGCTTTCGACTGATCACTGGGAATCTCAGCCAGGATATCACATGATTTTATTCTGAAAGACTTGACAGGCATAGTTGAGCGTCAAAACACACATGGACCTCACATTGTAGACCTCAATGGGCTGGGCTTCATGTGACCGTTTGGCTACTCTTTGGGAAGCCTTGCCTTTGAGAGTTCTCCAGAGCATTCATTGAAATGAGGTTCCTCAACATTAAATGGTTCCTGAATGAATTGAAACCCACAGTTTCTCCAACTTCATCCTTGAAAAGTGGCTAGATAAACACCCTGAAATTTTTAAAACTCACATGACCAGGTGGCACTGGAGAACCTTTGGATCTCCTGTTGCTGATCATGAGTGTACCAGACAGTGCCTTGATTGACTGGGTTTCATGAAAATGGTGAAGAACAGAGATGCCAGTAATTTGCACTGCTGAATAGTGGGCCCAGAGCAGTGGTGTGCAGGTGTGTGATAAAATATCTGAGGTGGGGCCGTGTGGATTTCCAATTGACTTCCAAATGCCTTTTGGCTGCCATGGTGCATCCAGCAGAACCTTACATGTTAAGGCATCTTATTATATGGAGAGGTTTCAAGGCAATGTTCAGAATCAGGTGGGTATGGTCAAGGAAAAAGCTATGTGAAATAGAAGCCTGGTTGGTGCATTCTCCTGCAGTTTCTGACCCCCCACACGTGACAGAACTCCCTCCAGCACTGTGTCGCAGTTGAACTCCTTGTATTTCGTGAAGCAAATACCAAACTCCCAGTGCAGCACCAAGAAACACCACAAAAAATGGAGGATGATCAAATGGCTTCACAGTCCACACAGGGGAGACACTTAGCCCCCAATTGCCACAGTTTACCTACCAAGAGATAATTCAGCACTGCTGCCTCATGTTCATTGGAAAATAAGAAACCATGCTCTCCATTCACATAGATGCAGACCCAGCTTTGATGGTCTCACTAGAAAAGAAGCTAAACCTTCTGACAACAAAATATATTTAAAGTATCCAACCTCAGAGGCAGTTTCTCAAGAAGTCTTTAGGCCAGCAGAGCTCTATGTTTGTGGAGTGTTTACCTCTTAGGACCAGGATGTAAGAAAAGAACACTGACTCCAATTAAAATCAAATTAAAGTAAGCTTATTATTTCCACTGGCTGGGCTGCCACTCCCTCCCAAAATTGCGAGAACAAGAGAGCAACCCCACCTTTACTACAGCCCAGGTTTGTAGCCCAGAAAGTTACACAAAAATGGGTAACAGATAATAGAACTCTGACAAGCATCACACTAATGGGAGTTTACATTTTTTTTTTTTTTGCTAGCCCCAACATCAAAATTTATGAGGACCATTAGAGCCTCAGAGAGGGTCATTGTCTGGCCACAAAAGGCCAATATTTATGAGGTGTGACAAAGTTTCAGAGAGGGCTGCTATCTGGTCAGAGAGCCATGCACGGGTGAGTTCAAGGCACTGGCAGTCATTCCAAGCAGGTTCAGAATTTGCAGTAATTTACAGTAAAGCCAAAATGATTTTTTCATGGCTTTGTTGCAAGATGGCTCCCAATTTTAATAAAAGGTAAGGTTGGGTGTATCATTCCCCCCTTTTCTTATGTGTCCCTTTGTAATCCTTGATAGGTTAGTGGAAAAGCACTGAGGAAATTTTAATCCCTCAGTTAACAGTCACCAAATTTTTAGAACTCACCGAAAACCAGTCTCCCTGATATTACCTGACTTAATTAATTACTTATATTGATAGTCTATTTATTTTTGGCTCCATTGGTGTAAGTAGAGAGTCGTCTCTCATTTTGGCTTTTTCTCAGCTGAGAAAGGGTGACATGAGTGTGCATGGCGTGAGGGACATGAGTTCCCTTTTTGAAGTCAGTTCTTTTTGAAGTCTTGTTGAGGAAGAACAGGTTGTAAAGTCATCTGGGGATTGGTTCTTCTATGAGAGAAACAAAAAACATGAGTATTGAATAAATGTTGCAGTAGCTGGATCATGTCACTGTATGAAGTACCCTCACCAGTCTTTAATATCCCCAATTATCAGGATTGTGAACTTAATATTTAACTTTTAGTGATACAGTTGTCCCTCCCCATAATATACAGTTTAATAATTTAATGTCATCTGATTTTGAAGAATCCTTTCACTAGTATGACCTCTGTGTTTAATAGAGAAACATTTAATTCTGTTACTCAGGGCCGGATAATTGTACTAGCAAACACCAAGCCTACCTGTGTAGGTTAGGAATATCTGTAGGCCTTAAACTAAAAACTTCTGCCTCTGGCAGCTCCTCTTGATAGTCTATTTTATAGTTATCAGGCATTCCTCTCTGAGAATCCTTCTTTGTAGCCAACAGTTTTACTTATTTTGGGAGGCTAACATAAAGTGTATACCTTAAAATATTATTATTATTATTATTATTATTATTATTATTATTATTATTATTATTATTATTTAAAATGCCCAGGATTGGCTGTATTTTGGTTTTAACTGTCTTTGCTAAGTGTTTAAGATGAAGCAGTCAAACTGACTTTTGTTTCTATCTATTGTTAGCAGTCAGCTGAGCTTTTATGGGAGTCATTTTTTGGGAAACTTGAGAGCAGCTTCTCAGTTCTGCTAGTGCAATTTGAGCTATGTGGGTCCAGGTCTTGCTTGACTATGTGGCTTCCCTCAGAAGCATCAGGGATGTCTCCCTTTCCTGATGACTCACCTCTTTGTAGCAAATGCACTGATTGGCTTTCTGTTCTCCAGTGGTCTCATTAATCTCTCTGATCGGGAGGTTATGTGGCCCAGAGTTGCAAAGCTCATAGAGAAATCCCTTGTTCCCTGGATTCAGACTGACTCAGAGGGCAAGAGTCAAATATCGTTTTTTTTGGACCTTTTTATTTAACTTTAATTTTCAATCCTAATCTGAAACAACCAGCAAATGAATTTTAACAGCCATATATTAAGAGTACTGTGCTTTAATGTCTATAAGTTTATAATTATTTATATATTATTAATTGCGATCTTATTATTCTGTCTGTCTTGTAGTTGATGACTTATTATCTTAAATTAACCCATGTTGTGTTCTTAAAGCAACACTTCTGTAAAACACCAACAGGGAATCTTTAGATCACTTATAAGGAAATTAAAAAATAAATTTTTTTTTAAAAAGAGTAAAAATACTTAGTTCATGTAATAGCTACCCTGAATTTTTTGGGTGAGTTATATATTATATCATCTTTTTGAGATCCTAGTAATCTTAACAGAAAAAAAAATTTGAACATAACTTTAAATGAAATAAAATCTGACCTACTGCTTTCGTAGTCATTCTCACATGTAGTAAGATGGGACACAGAGTCTTATCTCAGGTAAGCAGGGCTCCTTATAAACCTTAAATGCTTTAGTTCTAAAGCTGATCTTTGTTTTTTAAATATCATTTTACAAAGTTTACATAAATTTTTTGAGGTCACATGAACATTAGCTCACACCATATGATATCACATTTAAAACATGAATTAATGTACGGCTGAAAGATTTTAACCTTTACATAGATTAGGGTCTCATTAACTTAAAAATACATTTAAATTGTTCCACAATGTAAAAAGTAACATAAAACTTTACATATATTATTGATAACAGGTAAATAAATCCCCAATATATATTTTATTTACCATACAACTTCAGAACACCTGCTTGATATAATGCTCTTTTAAAGTTTCTACCTTATAGAGTTTTATAACTGGAAGATATGAGCACATTAATAGCATCACAATTACATTGATGTTTCTACATTAACCAAGTTTAGCTTTTAAAGAAATGGCAGTACAGTGCTCTAAAATAACAGTTCTTAATTAAAAAGTTGTTTAATTTTTATGGTTGCCTGCTCTAGAAAATTTAAATCTTAATAAACTAAATGTTATGGGTAAACTTATGTTTAAGAAATTTTTGTCTCTTTAACACATGACTGATTTTTACAATCTTATACAGACTTTAGTACAAACTTATACAGACCTTAGTATATCAATCAGATATCAAACAAAAGTACTCATGAATGAGTAATCCCATATCAAATTTACTTTACTTATTTATCAAAATATTAGACAAATGTTTTGAACAGTGTAAGCCATTTTTTTGATTGAAAGAAAAGTCTTGGAACATAGGCATATTAGACCTTTTGTAGACATTAATACTTTATTAGATTTTTGAACACCTAGAAAAACTTGTAAGCTTAAATTTAAAGAAATTTATATTTATCAGTTTACCCAATTTAAATTGAAACATTTAAATCACGTGAATTAAAGATCTTTGGATCCACTTTTTAAAATTGTTTTTATGAGTGCTTTTTAATATGAGTGCTCCTTATATATGTTAATTTGTGTATCATATATATGATATACGGACATATGTATACATATATAGACATACAACACATAACAAATTGTGCACACATAATAAAAGTGAAGGCCTTGTAGCTTTTCACAGGTGAAATCTCCACTGCAATGATTTAAAAATTCCACAGTTGGTCAAAGATATTACTGATCAGAAAAACATTAACCTAGGTCTGTAGGAGCAAAATCATGAGCTCAAAAAATAAATAAAGAACCTAAGGAAAAAAATATGAGTCCTAGAAAAAATGACTGGCCAGTAATAAGTAAATACCATACAATTTACTTTTTTTTTTCCTTAGGCCTCAAATAAGTCTCCTACTAAGCTTACAGGCTTCTTTCATTTGCATTTCAAAATAAGTCCTGCCTGAGGTCTGGAAGAAGCAGGAAAAAATGGCTATTCTTAGCAGAAACCTTAGGCCTAAGGTATTTTAACCATTATATTCAGGTTAGGATGTTGAAAATTATGATACAAGTTTAAGATACAATTCACAAAATTTTATATCTTTACAAGTTGTTTTGTCAACAGATATCATACTATGATTTAGTATCCTTGTCCAAATTAATGCACTGGTACACACAGTGACATTTTCCCAGGCTACCTAATTTAAAATTGGTGAAAAAAAGACTGAATGATTGGGAAGTTACTTGCCAACTTGGAAGTAGAGTTCTTTAGTTTTCCATCCTAACTATTTATGTTCTCTGGCATGAATTATCTGAAACCATAAACTAAACAATTACCTAAACCCGACTTTTAACTGCAAGATTGTGAAATGCTTCAAAAACCCATTCAGATACCAGATTGGTACAATGAAACATCATCATTTAGACACAAATTCAGCTAAGATCATTTCCAAGAAACAATTTATAATATTAACACATTATTGCACATGTCTTAAAGGGCCAGAAAAAAGGCACAAGACAGGCAGAAATGAACTCCAGACAATGGCTGACAGACAGAACCCTTTAAAACAGAGCAAATAAGAGAAAAATCTCCTTCCCCAGTGGCACCACAGATGTCCCCACAAGGGGACCAAATGTTTTCACAGAGGAGCAACCTGAAATGTAAAATAAAGTGTCTCCATGGTGACTTTACTGCATTTAGTGTCCCCTTTTTGTTTTTCTCTTTTTTTAAGAAGACAGAGGCGGCATTATCCTTACAGTGCAGGGAACGAAGGAGGGAACTCCCTGAAGAAACAGGGCTTTGGCAGATGCTGGGAGATACTCAGTTCTTCATTCCCCAGCAGGCATTGTCATCTGCACTGGGTGTGCTCCAGGCAGCCAGCTAGGGGCTTCTCTCATTCTGCTTAACAAATGGTGGTAAAGATCATCACAGTTCCTTAAAACACAGTCCAAAGGGGTGTCAGGCTTACTTGCTTTGTTACCCATTTTCACGTTCAATATCCTTAAGATTTTATCACAGAAATCACAAAACAAAATGCACAAAAACAAAAAAACAAAAAAAACATATAGAACACAGAACAAAACACACACACACACACACACACAAAAAAAAAAAAAAAAAAAAAAAAAAAACCAGAATCCCGGTGCCAAAACAGAAAAACAGAGGAGCAATTCAACGTCTTGCTAAAGCTCTGGGGTAGGAGCACGTGCGTGTCCCTCGGCACCGCTCTAACCTTGAAAGGAATTCCCTACAGAACGGAACAGAGGACAGAACGATTCTCATTACTGTCCTGGACAGGAGTGTATGTGAGCCTCCCCAGGCCACTTCTCTGTCATTAGAAGAGATCTCCCTTAACCAGATATAAGATGTTATCAAGGTGCCACTTACCTATGGAGGCCTCCTCCACCAGGTGCTTGCTAATAGTTTCAGTGCAGTGGTTCACTGCAGTGCTCCCCAGACCGACGGCTCAATCCAAGGCCTTGGAACATCTCAAGTTGTGCACCCCCTAGAGTGGCTCCCCAGCCCGTAGCCCTGGAGGGAAGGCCAGCTTCAGAATTTTCAGCAGTCTGGCCTTGTGATCTGGTCGGGCAGGGTCATCTCACTGGGGAACTCCAAAATGTTGGACTAGGATGCAAGAAAAGACCACTGACTCCAATTAAAATCAAATTAAGGCAAGCTTATTATTAAAACCGGCCAGGTTGCCTCTCCCTCCAAAAATGGCGGGAACAAGACAGCAACACCACCTTTCCTACAGCCCAGCTATATAGCCCAGAAAGTTACACAAAAAGGGGGTTACAGATAACAGAACTTTGAACGCATCACACTAATGGTAGTTTACATTTTTTTTGCTGGCCCCAACATCAGAAATTATGAGGACCATTAGAGACTCAGAGAGGGTCGTTGTCTGGCCTGGGAAGGCCAATATTTATTAGGTGTCACTAATGTTTCAGAGAGCACTGTTATCTGGTCAGAGAGCCAGGCAAGGATGAGTTCAAGGCACGGGCACGCATTCCAAGCAGGTTCAGAATTTGCAGTAATTTATAGTAAAGCCCAAATTATCTTTTCATGGCTTTCTGGCAAGATGGCTCCCAATTCTAATAAAAGATCAGTTTGGGTCTATCAAGCCTGTCCTTTACTTTTGGAAACTCCTCTACAACCTGCAAGGTTGTGAACTCCTGACCATTTTACATTCCAGATATGTATTCACAGATTTTCTAACTCTTGTCCTCCAACTGTGTTTTACTTGGGGTGAAGGTAATATCAAGGCATTGTTCTGGATGAGAGTGGGAAGATTTTTGTGTAGCACATATTTGCATACACATTTAGGATATCACTCCTCCTAAACACTGTTGGAACAGAAAATTCAATCTATGGGGGAGCTTCCTAGCTGAACAACATTATACATAAATTCAAGTTCATTAAATAAATAGTTTTGGATCAGTGGATGATATATATTTCAAGATGGATTTAAATTGGCATATATATTGCTACATTTTAATGTCCATGTGACTTTTGTGTTTATAATGTTTTGTGATTTATGTGGATTTATAATCAAATTTTCACAAGATTGTTCTCAGAAATATTCATCCAACTTAAATACCTACTTTTTTCCTAGTACTGAAAAGTAACTTCAGTGAATGGTGCATAAAAATCCTAATATTTCTACAGTAACTGACCCAGATTAATACCAATGCAAGTAGATTCCTATGGGACATGATGTGTATTTTGATGTTCATTTTTATTCATCACCGGTACATTACTATTTCTGAAGTTTATGCACATTATATATAGTATGATATATAATGTTCAATCACTTCCTGCTTGAGAACACATGTATTCTTACAGGTTTCTTGACTATTCTTTTCATGAGACTTCTTTCCAAACACATTATTTTTGATTTCCATAATCACTTTTGAAACAAAACTCACACACCTTTCAGGATAAACCACAACCATAATATTACCATTAGATGTATAACTGGTTGCAGTGAATGATTGTATATCAATGTGAGATTTCTTTTATATTTTCAGATATCAATTCAATCCATTATTTAAAGTGGAACCAGTTATATTATTTATTCACATGATGGTCAATTGATGCATTATCAATATATTCTATGACACAGGGTATACCCCTTTGTACCCCCAAAACTAATTTATATTTCTTCAAAATAGTGCTCCCAGAAATGGTGGAAGGAATACTCATGTCACCTGATCTACATATACATTTTATCACAAAAATATTCTGGACACAAAATGCAAATGTCACACTTATGATCTTACCAAAGCCTAAATAAAAAGTGAGCATGGATTAATAAAAAACATCCATGTCCTGGTTACCTAATGCTCTCAAAAGTCAATCCAATTTGTGACAACATATTAGTTTCTGCCTAAGATTATATATTCAGACTCAAACCGTTGAAAATGTCTAAACAAATTACACACTTTATACTTTTACTGACTTCCTAATGTCTCTATTTATATCTGCTTTCCTACATATTTTCCCCAATTCGTCATTATGCTGACATTTACATTCACTCTCTACCCGAAACCTTATTTGTAAAGAACTTTTGGTACAAATGCTATACTAACTCTTCTTTCTAAATCTACTGACTATCTTGCTAATCCTACAGACTATCCCTTTTTTATTGGATATTCTGTATGTTATTCAATCATCCAGTGTATAAGATCCTATTTCTTTGTATATCGATTTATCTGAGACATCTGTGCAGAATATAATTCAAAGCAAAGTATGCTACTCAAGGGCCCAATGTCCTACTTGGCTTCAAGTCTTCCCTAGATTTCTGTTTCCATACTTATATTTCACCTATATATTCTTGTAAATATCTCAGGTTCCCAATACCATTATTCATCCAGCAGAATGATTCCTAACCCAAATAGAACATGATATTAACACTAACCATACACTGTTCCCTCAATCTAACTTTACAGCAGTGCAGGGATAGAGTTGGTCTTACAATACAGGAATATAGGGGATCTTCCACCTGCTGAGAATCGCAAAGATCCATGCAGAAAATATCCCTGAAGAAGATATAGAATGCTATGAAGGACCTGAGAGACCAAAAGTCATTTTCCATGGCAAATAACCTTGTCAGGATGAAGAGATGTGTCTGAATAAGCCTCTCGCATTTTAATGTAGACAAAATGGACAAAACCAAGCCTGTGTGGAGATCTCTCCCCCAGTACCTATGGTTGATATACCATTCTAACTTGTGAAAGTGTCACAGGAAGTAGGGGCAGCCTCCATCTCATGGGACCCTAGGAAGAAACTGTTAGGACAAAGTGTTTGCCAAGGCTGTGAGCTCATTCAGTTCATGAAGGAAGTGACCTACCTCACTTCTTTGTGATGGAACTCTCTGAACTTGGGATCCCGGAAACCAGGCACCCAGGGCCAGGCCCAGTAACAGTCACAGAGATATCACTTGTTTGGATTTATCATGGAAAGAGTCAGTCTTTCTTGGTACCTACAGATGTGAAGATGGCCAAATGCCAGAAAAAATCTGAAGAGGTGTCTTTCCTGAGAAAGCAGGTAGTGGCGGCTCAAAGCTGGCTCCTGACAACTTCACAGAGTGGGCCAAGGAGTCCAGATTTGAGAACAGACAGGCCATTTCGGGTGAACAAAGAATGGCTCACCAGGCAGAGGACACTCCGGTTAGTAACAGACCTTCTTGGGGGAAGGAGGTGCATTTGTGGGAATGAGTGTGGGTTTGTGGTTTTGTCTCATGTTCTGAGAATACGTAGGAAAGTTGGTTTGTTTGTTTTGGAGTGGACTGTTTCTATTAAGTCATTTGACAAGGCAAGTGTTTCTATGTCTGTGTATCCCACTTTGTCCGTGGGTGTAGACATTACAAAAGAAAATGCATCAATGGATGTGTCCTGTCTAGGAGAAAGCTTCCCAACATTCACGCTGCCCAATTTATAAAAGGACAGTGGATTGCCTTATTTGTGGGCAAGACCTGCAATCTTCCTAAGTTCCTGTTTTCTTCCTGAATTCTGGCCACTCTCCAGAATAGGCTCATGATTTTGTGACCAAGATAGGTACCACCTCCAAGCTCTGTGACTTGGCCATGTACTGGATAGCTGAAGGGAATGGCAAGAATCTCAGAAAACTCAGATATCAGTGTTACCAGGAAAAGTCTCAGTGGAGAAACCCTGCTATGGGACTTTTGCTTACCTATTGTTCTATAGCACTAAATGTCAGGAAGGTCTTTGCCAAGGCCACCCCGTTGTGAAGCCTGAATAAAACAGTTCTCTAATGCAAATGAATGGGCATCACCTGTCCCTCTTTGAGTAATTGATTTCGAAAGGGATGTGTCTGAATCAGGCTGTTGGCCCTGTGTGAGGCTGTGGCTTAGATTCTCAGCACCTGATGGATCTCAAGAAAGATGCCATGTGTGCATCCAAAACCAAAATGGCCAAAAGAGCATTCATTATGGATGAAGTCTCTCGCCTTCCTCTGTAAGTTTCCTGACCTCCATAAGGTGAGAATAGGAATCCTTTGGGTCAAATGAGTTCTTCAAAGCCCTTCAGAGTCTAGCCCATTGGTGCTTGGGTTTTCTCATGACCCCAATCCACATGAAGAATCTAAACCCCACAGTCAGTAGGCCTCAAATTGGAGAAGTGGAACAGTAATAATGGTAGGCCTATTTGATCACTCCTGGTTCACAGGAAGGGTTTCCAGGCCACCCTGACTTTAGGCAAATGAAGGGCAAGGGAGCTTATTTTGGACACTGTCTTGTCCAGCGCCCCTCATAGAAACCTCCAGCTAGAGGTTATGATGAGTGTCTATGTGGAAAAGATGAGGGCCATATGGGAGTTTTTTCATTTAAATTTTGGTCATTTGTATGGCGATTGGAAGAAATCACTGGGTCCACCTGGGCTTGAACTCTCATGTGAATCCACATAGAGACTGAGTTCTGGAACTGACCTCAGAGAAGAATTGCCATGAGTTTTGTTGGGATTTTAGGAGGCCACGCATGAAAGTAGCCCTTATAAACTTAGATCAAGGCCACAGAGCACTGGGAATCTCAGCCAAGATAATCCATGATTTTCTTCTTAAAGTCTTGGCAGCCATAGTTGAGAGTTAAAACACACATGTACCTCACATTGTAGACTTCAATTGGACTGGCTTCATGTGACCTTTTGTCCACTCTTTGGGAGGCCTTGCCTATGAGAGTTCTCCAGAGTTTCATTGAAATGAGCTTCCTCAACATTTAATGGTTTTTGAAACCCAAAGTTCCTCCAACTTCATCCTCGAAAAATGGCTAGATAAACACCATGAAATTTTTGAAATTCCCATGACCAGGTGGCACTGGAGAATCCTTGGATGTCCTATTGCTGATCATGAGTGTATCACACAGTGCCTTGACTGACTGGGTTTCATGAAAATTGTGTAGAACAGAGATGCCAGTAAGTTGGAACCTGCAAATTAGTGGGCCTAGAGCAGTGGTGTGAAGGTGTGTGATAAAACATGTGTGGTGGGGCTATGTGGATCTGCCATTTGCTTCCAAATGGCTTGTGACTGACATGGTACAGCCAGCAGAACCTTCCATGTAAAGGCATCTTTTTATATAGGGAGATTTCAAGGCAATGTTCAGAATCAGGTTGCTATGGACAAAGGGGCAACGCATGTGGGATAAAATCCTGGTTGGTGCATTCACATGCAGACCGTGAGCTCCACATGTGACAGAACTCCCTCCAGCACTGTGTCCCAGTTGATCTCCTTGTATTTCATGAAGAAAATACCAAAGTCCCAGTGCAGCAGCAAGAACCACCACGAAAAGTGGAGGAGGACCAAATGGCTTCACAGTTCACACGGTGAGTCACTTAGCTCCCAGTGGCCATAGTTTAACTACAAAGAGAGTATTCGCACTGCTGCCTCATGTTCATTGGAAAATTAGAAACAATGTCCTCCAGGTCACATAGATGCAGACCCAGCTTTGATGGTCTCACTAGAAAGTAAGCTAAAGCTACTGACAACAACATATATTTCAAGTGCCCAACCTCAGAGGCAGTTTATCAAGAAGTCTTTAGGCCAGCAGAGCTCCATGTTTGTGGAGTGTTTACCATGTGCCTTACTTTTGGAAACTGCTCTACCACTTCCAAGGTTGTGAACTCCTGAGTATATTCCATTCCACATATGCATTCACAGATTTTCTAACTTTTCTCCTCTAATTGTGTCTTACTTGGGACGAAGTTAATGTCAAGGCATTGTTGTGGATGAGAGTGGGAAGATTTTTGTGTAGCACATATATGCATACACATTAGATTCATTTTCCAATTTTCCATTCAAAATACTTAATCCCTGAGAGTAATTCATAAACTACTAGACTCTGACTGCTAATCCTAATATGATGGAGAAAACTAACCCAAACAGAATAGAAATACAAGCAGTTCAAAAAAGGCATGGTGTATAGTTGGACTTGCCATTTGCATTATGAAGGGTAGGTGTTATAAATCTAGTTAATTTTTAATTGAAATAGTTCTCCTTGTGTTTTTAAAGTTAATAAATATATAAATTCCTGTCTCCCTTTCTCTGTAGCCTATTCAGAACATGTAATTTTATATGCACATATAGAATCCTACCTGGTATCACATGTACATTCTTGTGAGGTGGCTGACTTGGCAGATACAAATTATGAGAAGAGATCACTCCTCCTAAACCCTGTTGGATCTTAAAATTCAACCTATGGGTGAGCTTCCTAGTTGAACAACATTAAACATAAATCCATGTTCAGTAAAAGAAATATTTTTGCATCTGTGGATGATACATATTTCATGATAAATTTCGATTGGCATATATATTGGTAATTTAATGTCTCTGTGTGTGTTTTTTTGTATATATATATATATATATATATATATATATATATATATATATATATATATATATATATATATTCTCCAGATTTTTCAAAATATGAAATATATGTGTCTTATATACACTCCCTAAATTCATTCATGTTCATGTATATGGATTTATAATCAAGTATTCACAAGATTATTCTCAGAAATATTCATCCACATGAAATACATATTTGTTTCCAGTACTGAAAACTAACTTCAGTTAATGTTGCATACAAATACTAATATTTGTACAGTAACTGACCCAGTTTAACATCAATGCAAGTAGATTACTATGGGACATGATGTGTATTTTGACGTTCATTTTTATTCAACACTGGTACATTACTATTTCTTCAATTTATGCACATCATAGGATATATATTTCATCCACAAATTAGCAAACTTATAGGCATTTGTTTCACTTTCAATAACTTCCTGCTTCAGAACACATGGATTCCTCCAGGTTTCTTGTCTGGTCTTTTCATGAGACTTCTTTCCAAACACATTATTTTCAACTTTCATAATCAGTTTTGAAGCAAAACTCACACACTTTTCATGACAAACCATAATCCTAATATAACGTTTAGATGTATAACTGGTTGGAATGAATGTATGTGTATCAATATAAGATTTCCTGTATATTTTCAGGTATCAATTGAATCCATTATTAAATTTGGAACCCATTTTATTATTTATTCACAGTATTGCCTATTCATGCATTATCTCTATATTCATATCACAGGGTACACCTATTTGTACCCCCAATATTAATTCGTACATTTGGACACAGAAGCAATGGTCACACTTATTATTTTACCAATGTAAATGTCAGGCGAGCATCGGAGGAAGAGACTACCAGGGACTGTCTAATGCAACAGCCAAAAGTTTATGGGGGTCCAGCATGCTGGGGCTCAGAGCTCCCTTGAATAGAGGAGAGAGCCCTGAGAACAGCTTAAGCAGAGCTTATATACTTTCCTTAGAGAGGGCAGGGAGGGAAGATTATTGATGGGTCAGGGCGAGTGGGTAGTTTGCGTGCAAATGGGTGAGGGAGTACATTCTGCAGTTTTGCAGTTGGTACAGCACATTCAGGGAACAAGATTAGCAAACAGTTCTCAAGATATCAACAGTGTTTTGTTAAGCATACCGTAAAACTGGAAGTGACAATTACCTATTTTATTTACCTTTCATTCCCCACTTTCTTTTGGTTACATTAAATCATAATAGTGATCATTGGGGATGTCACATTTTATGTCTGCTAGTGTGGTATATTGATTTCTGATTACCATAAGTTTAACTTGTCCAATTTGAGCTTGGAGAAAGGAAACTACACGGTTGAGCAAACAGGGTCCTACAGTTAGCAATAATGTGAGGATTATTAAGGGACCGGCCAGGGCTGATAAAAGCGTAGTTAACCAGGGGGACTCTGTGAACCAAGACTCAAACCACCCTTTTTGGGCCTCTCTCTCTTGTTGATGCTCTTCAATGCGTCTTCTTAATTTAATCATAGATTCTTTTACAACTCCAGTATGGTAGGCATAATAACAACATTCTTCCCTCAATGCAGGACAAAGGCCCCTTCTCTCATGAAGAGGAGGTCGAACCCTCGCCTGTTCTGTAAAACAACTTCAGAGAGAGAGGTTAAAGATTCTTGTTAAGCTGTGATGGTGTTTTTTTAATATCTTTAAGTTTTGGTGTATTGCTGCATTTAATTGGGTCATTTGTTGTGTCCCATGGATTAGGGCAGTGGTACCTGTGCCCACCTCTGCAGCAACTACTATTCCTCATAGGATGGCTAAAGTGAAAGATACAGGTTGCCAGCAGAACCGGGTTGTATGCCCCCCTATTTGAAATTTAAATGATCCTGCCTCATGATAGAGCACTCGGGGAAACATCTGCACCATTACATAATTAATCACATCTGTTGATAATTCTATGAATAAACAATGTTTAAGTATATTGAATTATACTGTTGTAGGTATGGACAAGGCAAGGCACCTAAGATAGCACCGAAGACAGGGAAACAGTCCTATTTGGTTGCAACCGGATATAGAGGGCATTGCTTCTATTGTAATCAATTAATCCCCTGAATCCCAAGTTTAGGTAGTTTCAGAATTTTGTACCCAACATGTAAGAGAAAAGACTCAGAAATTTACAGTCTGCAGAAGTTCACAAAAAGCAGTTTTTGGTTCTGTTTTTATTTTCCTCTTCTCTGGGAAAGATAACTTTTTAAGGACATCTGGGAGGGGGAGAGCTTTTTTCTTCTCTTTTATTTTCTCCCAGCCAGCTGTTACCATGGAGCCCAGTTGGTAACTTCTTTATCTTGGAAATGTAGCCATCTCTGGAAGCCTCAGCTCAAGGCCAGAGGCCTTGTTCACATATTTTGTGAAAAACTAGTAAGGGGGTGTCTAGCTTAGAAGTGCTGATTTTTCCAGCCAGTGGCCAAGTATAACAGAGCAACACGAAAAGAGGAAGTTCATGTACACTGAACTCTTTTATAGGGACTTTGTTGCTGAAAGTTCTAAAGTCAGCCACGATGAAGACTTCTGGAGAAGGCCATTTAAGATTTTTCTGTGGGCCTGGTACAGAGGGAAAGACGGGGAAGGCGGGGGGTGAGAGCAGTTCTGTGGTTCTGAGAATGAGGAAAAATAGATATAAAAGAATAATGGGAAAAGGGTTTGGGATTTTCCTGGCAACAAAACGTGAGCAGTAGAACAGGTAGAGCAGATGGGAAGACAGGAGTGAGTATCCCAAAAAGCCTGTGAGGGACATTAAATTCTTAGTAACCTGTTTTTAGTGATGACAAAGCAACTTTAAAGGCCATTTTCATTACAACTTGGATAGGCGTCTGAGGGCACTCCTCAGCTGGTTTGAGCTTTGGGTTAGATGGTAAGAGGACCTGGTGGGACCCGGTGTGGGCACTGACAGGAGAAGAGAGGAGTGAGTGGGTGGAAGGGTACCTCAGTACCTGCTACCTCAGCAAGGGGGCAATGGTCTGAGAACCAGCGGAGGTTTGGGTTTTTGATCTAGTAATTGGAGGGGAGAAATCAGGTTGTTGATGTGAGAGTGACAGCAGAGAGTCTGGAGCAGAAGGATCTATTGGAGAAACATAGTTCATGATGTGAGCAAAGGAGGGAAAAGGCATACACATAGGGGAATATTCTTCCATCCTTTTGAGCACTTGCCGAAGTTGAAAAAGTCACACAGAATTTGAGGATCTAGACACCCCTCTGTGGGCCATCGGTTTTGGTTGTCTAATTGGTAATATGGCCAATGCTGTGAACTGAATTTGATGAGGAGTTTGGGTTCCACCAGGCAGCCCCTGTATGCTCACATCCCCATGACTTACGGAAGAAGACGGCTTTTCCCCCACACAGCCGTGGTTGTTTGTGGCTTTGATAGTCCACCGGGCAAACATAGTAATCTAGGCTAGCCAACCTGCATCAGGCTTGCGTGTCCCTACATCCATAATGTTTGTTTCCATTATCTATGGTACGGAAGAAATTTAATGGAATTTTAATGGGATCCTGTTCATCAGAGATATCCCAATTGGAAAGACGTATACTCAGCTGACAAATATCTGGGTGGAGAGATGGCCACCAGGTCCCTAAGGGGGCTGTCTGCAAGACAGACCATACTTCTTGTCTAATAGGATTTGTGATCAGCCATCGCTGCTGAATGGGCTGATGATGGTTAGGACTTGTGGTGGCCAAGGGGAGAGTCTATAGCCTTATCCACATGGACAATATGCAATTTGATATTACCAGTCTTTTCCACTTTCAAGCCAGAGTCTGGACAGGGCGCAGGCTTGAGATGAGAATTAGGATCCAGGAAGTGATTCCGTCTACCTTTACCACTGTAGGTTTTATAAGTAGCACCTGGTATGGTCCTGTCCATCGGGGTTCCAGGGATGACACCTGAAGTCATCTTATGTAGACGAAGTCTCTTATTTGATATCGATGTGGAGTCTCCTCTTCACCAGGTTGGTAGGCAGTGGCCAGCTGGTTTGACAGGTATCGCTGAGTTCTTTCAAGAGCTTTAAGTTTGTCAAGCAAGGGGGTGTGGAAGGGATCGGTAGGTCTTAGAGTTGGGGTTAGGTCCTTACTGGAGGAGGGGCCCCATAGAGAATTTCATAGGAGGTGAGGTTACTCAAAGAAACAGAGGGAGTATTTCTTGCATGAAACAGTGCATAAGGCAGGAGCATAGTCCAACCTTTGATGTCCTCTCTAAGCTTAATTTCGTTAAGGTCTCTTTAATGGTTCTATTCATTTTTTTTTAACCTGTCCTGAGCTCTGGGGTCTATAAGCACAATGTAACTTCCAATTTATTCCCAGGGTCCTGGCTAACCCCTTACTTACCTGGGCCATGAACTCCGGTCCATTATCAGACAATATACCCTTAGGTAGGCCGTATCATGGAAAAATATCTTTCAGGATTTTTTACCACCATTTGTGCCTTTTTTTGTGTGGAAGGCTTCAATCCATCCTGAAAATATATCTACAAACACTAGGAGATATTGAAGTCCATACCTCGCTGGCTTAATTTCAGTAAAGTCCACTTCCCAGAATTGTCCTGGTCTGGTTGTTCATAGGTGCTTTTTTGCAGGAAGCTTGGAAGGGTAAGCATTAACCTATTGACAGAACGGACAGGGTTTTGTTACCCGTTCAGTTATGTCCTTTCGCTGTGAGTCGGTTAGTGGAAAACTCTGTTCTTGATCCTTCAGGAATGCCTGCAGTTTCTTTGAACCAAGGTGTGTGAATTGATGTACATTTTTAACGTAGTGTAGGGATTTCTGAAATTGCAGGCTTGGCTCAGTGAACTTGAGGAGTTCAGTGCCAGTGTTGTTAGATGTTATCAAAAGCTTGCTGGTGCTCAGGGGTCCATTGGAATTGGGCATCTCCCTTTAACAGCGGGTATAAAGGAGAAGTTAAGGACGCAAACACAGGAATCCATAACCTGCAAAACCCAGTAGTCCCAAGAAACTCTCTGTGTTGTCTGCTGCTGGGGGGGGTATCTGCACAACCGTTTGTTTTCTGGTCTCAGTGAGCCATCGTTTACCACCCCTAAGGGAATAGCCCAGGAAGACTACTTCTTGCTGGCAAATTTGGGGTTTTTTGGAAGAAGCTCTATACCCGAATTGAGCAAGCTTATATAATAGTGCTTGGTTCCCAGACTCACAGTTTTCCTTGGTGTTGGCTGCAGTAGCAGGTCATCCACGTATTGAAGCTGGGTGACTTCAGGGTGCATAGTTCTGAAGTTGTTGACATCTCTGTGGAGGGCTTCATCAAAGAGAGTGGGGGAGTTTTTGAACCCCTGTGGGAGTCTAGTCCATGTTAGTTTACCATACGTTCCGGTTTCTGGGTCTACCCACTCAAAAGCAAACAGCAACTGACTGTCTTTATGCAGAGGCATGCAATAGATAGCATCTTTATGTCCATACCATTTCTACTCAGGGTTCAGAGTGATAAGCAGATTGTACGAATTATTTACCATGGGGTGAATGTCCTGCACTCTGTTGTTGATCTCTCTTAGGTCTTGTATGGGGGATAGTCCCCAGTTCCTGGATTTTTTACCGGTAGCAGGGGAGTGTTCCAGGCCGATTGACAGGGCCTTAGGACCCTAAGGCCAGATATTTCTGAATATGGGGCCTTATCCCATCTTTACCTTTTTTGCTCAGAGGATGCTGTTTGACATTGATTGGGGAGGCTGAGGTTTTTAACTCCACTGTTCTTGGAGGTTGTTTCATGGCTAGGCCTAACCCAACAATTTTGCCCAGGCATCTGGGTAATCTGTTATCCATTTCTGGGGTAGCTTGCCTGTTTGATCAGTCTTGGGGTGTGTGAAAAGTGGATGTTCATCTTCGACTGACATTTATAAAGCCATGACTATAGGAGTTTTTAATGAAGGATTTAGAAATTTCATTTTGGGGCCTTCGGGGTTAAAAGTTGTTTTGGCCCGGAGCTTACTGAGCAGATCTCTGCCCATCAATGGGGCCAGGCATTCTGGGATTACTAGGAAGGAATGTTGGATTTTGTCTTTCCCCATGTCCATGGTCCTCTTAGTTGTCTAAGTCTGATATTTACTGCTGTTAGCCCTTTGAACTAGAGATCTTTTATTTGATAGAGGGCCCAGTGGGGCCTTAAGGGCTGAGTATACTGCTGCTGTATCCACTTCAAAATTTATGGGGTCCCCTTCACTTCAAAAGTTACCCTGAGCTCGGGGAAGGGATCTGAGCCCCGACATTCTTAGTCAACCTCCAGAGTCAGAAAGGCTGTCTGGCGTGGCTTTCTCTTTCTAGGGCACTCTTTGGCTCAGTGTCCTTTTTCTTTACAGTAGGCACATTGATCTGAGGCCAAGGGTGGCCTCTGGAGGGGACCCAGGTATCACTTCTTGTCTCCCTGTTTCTTAATTTCTGGCCTATTTATTGTTGTGACCAGGACATTAGTTAATACCTTAATCTGTCTTTTTCATCTCTCATCCTCCCTTTGCTCCCTTTCGTTCTCTCTGTTTCTCTCTTATAGGATACTTTCTCGGCTACTCTGACTAAATCTCTCAAAGTCATATCTTGTAATCCATCTAAGTATTGTAACTTTCTTTTAATATCCAGATCAGCTTGCCCAATGAAGGCCATCATGGCATATGCCTTTTGATCCTCTGCTTGAAGATCGAAAGGAGTATATCTCCTATATGCCTCCATAATTCTCTCTAGAAACATAGAGGGATGTTCATCAGGCCCTTGAATAATCTCTCTTACCTTGGCCAAATTATTTGGTTGCCTAGCGGCCGGTTGGAAACCCACTATTAGGGCCCGGCAATAAGTGGACAGATGCTCCCTACCTTCAAAGGTTTCGGGGTCCCAGTTGGGTAAGTTCAAGGGGAAGCCGGCTTTGATTATGTTGGGAAGTTGTGTTGGTCACCCATCTGGTCCGAGGATATTTTTTTTTCTAGCTTCCAGGAAGTTTCTCTCTCATTCCTCTGTCATGAAGAGAATCCCTAAGATTTGTTGGCAGTCATCCCAAGTAGGCAGGTTTGAAAACGCCAGGGAGTTCTTTGAGTTCTTTTTGCCAGGCCAGCTTCCTCCAGGGAAGGAGGGGCTGTGTGTGTGACAAGGGGGAGTCATTTGGTGGGCGCTGGGCTGGCCTAGCTTCCTCCAGTGGCGGAGAGGCTGAGTCAGCAGCAGGGGAATCACTTAGAGGTTGTTGGGGGTTGGTGGACGAGGGCAGCGGATAAGAAGGCGAGGAGAGTCCAGTAGAGTCTTGAGACTCAGGGAGAAGAGAGGGTGGAGGAGGAGGAGCAGAGGGTTTGAGAGACAGAATCATGGTGGAAGGAGTAGGAGCGGGGGCAGAGACAAGGAAAAGCTTCACCCATGGAGGAGGAGATTTGCAGAGGTCCTGCAAAGTTGAGATATATGGCTGTTGATCTGGATGTCCATGTGGCCCCGGTTGAAATACAAAATCTCTGACTTTTCGAATTAGTGGGACGTAGATGTTTCTAGGGGCTATCCAACTCCAAAGGTGGGTCATTCTGAGGCACAGAGCGTCTGCAAGGTCCAGCGATTTACTGAAAAAGAAAGATTCTGGGCCCTTAAGCGGACTTTGTTCCAGTGATCAAGGGTCAGGAAGAGAGGTGTTGAAGTTCTCTGTCCCAAAATGAGAGATACACAAACAGTGAAAGCAACGACGCACTACACTGACAAGACAAGACAATAAAGTCAGGCATTGGACGTCCAATACTGAGGCCAGGCCTGAGTAGCCCGCAAAACCTGATGGGCTGGCAATACTGAATCCGAAGCAAAATATCACTGAGTCAAGGAGACTATTGTTCCTTGATTTCCTGAGTCCTCTGGGGCATCCCCCAGGGACGTGGCCTGTGGCTCTGTGACACGTATGTCAGCCTCTGTCAGAGAGAGCTCACGCTCATCACCCATAGCTATTTTGCCAAGCCCTAACCTGAAACCTAAAACCAAAAAGAGTTCCCTTACTTACCCTGAAAGGAGCCCCTTGGGGATCTTTCATCCGCCGCTGTCGGATCTTGCTGGTGCCTCCAGATGTAAAGGTCGGGCAAGCATCGGAGGAAGAGACCACCAAGAGAATGTCTCCTTCAACAGTAAATGGTTTATTATGGGTCCAGCATTCTGGGGCTCAGAGCTCACTTGAATAGAGCAGAGAGCAATGAGAACAGCTTAAGCAGAGCTTATATGCTTTCCTTGGAGAGGGCAGGGAGGGAAGTTTATTGATGGGTCAGGGCAAGTGGGTGGTTTGCGTGCAAACGGGTGAGGGTATACATTTGCAGTTTGGCAGTTGGGGACAGCACATTCTGGAAACAAGATTAGCAAACAGTCCTCAAGACTTCAACAGTGTTTTGTTAAGCATACAGAAAAACAGTAAGTAACAAGTACATATTTTATTAACCTTTCACCAAAGCCTAAATGGAAAGTGAGCATGGATTACTAAACACATCCATGTCCAGGTTGCCTAATGCTCTCAAATCAATCCTATTGGTGACTACATATTTTTTTATTCTTAAGATAATATATTCAACCTCAACCCTGTTGAAAATGACTAATCCTATCAGTCACTTTATATTTTGTCTGATTTCCTAATGTCTATTGATATCTGTTTTCCTACATATTTTCCCCAGTTCATCATTGTGACTGACTCTTCACATGTGCTGACATTTACATTCACTCTGTATCCGAAACCCTATTGCTAAAAAACTTTTGGTCCAAATCCTATATTACTCTTTTTTCTAACATACCGACTATCTTCCTAATCCTAAAGACTATCCCTTTTTGACTGGATGATCACTTCGACAATCAATCATCCAAGGTACAAGGTCCTATGCCATTGTATATTGATTTATCTGAGACATCTTTGCAGAACATAATTCAAAGCTAAGTATCCCAATCAACAGCCCAATGCCCTTCCTGGATTCAAATCTTATCTAGATTTCTGTTTTCAAACTTATATTTCACCAATATATTCTTGTAAATATCGCAAGTTCCCAATACCATTATTCATTAAGCAGAATGATTCCTAACTCAAATCAAACATGTTATTAAGCCTAACCATACATTGTTCCCTCAAACTAACTTTACAGAAGAGCCGAGACAGAGTTTGTCTTACAATACAGTAATGTAGGGGATCTCCCACCTGCTGAGAACATCAAAGGACCATGCAGAAATTATACCCTTAAGAAGTTGCAGGCAGCTATGAAGGACCTAAGAGGGAAAAAGTCATATTCCATGGCAAACAACCGGGTCAGTATGAAGAGATGTGTTGAATCAGCCTCTCCTTTCTTAATGTAGAGAACTGATCAAACCAGGCCTGTGTGGAGAGCTGTTTCCAGGTGCCTATGGTTTATATACCATTCTAACTTGTGAAAGTGTCAAAGGAAGTAGGGGCAGCCTCCATTTCATGGGACCTTTCGAAGCAACTGTTAGGACAAAGTGGTGGCCAAGGTAGTGACCTCATTCAGTTCCTGAAGGAAGTGACCTCACCTCTCTTCCTTGGTCATCAAAAACTCTGAAATTGTGATGCAGGAAGCCAGGCACCCTGAGCCAGTCCCAGTCCCAGTCCCAGTGGTCTCACTTGTTTGGATTTACCAAGGACAGAGTCAGTCTTCCTTGGTACTGACTGATATGAGGATTGTCAAATGGCAGAAGATCTCTGAAGAGGGGCCTTTCCTGAGAAAGCAGGTATTGGTTCACCGCTGGCTCCTGACAACTTCACAGAGTTGGCCAAGGAGACCAGATCTTAGAAAGGGCAGGCCATTTCAGGGGAACATAGTATGGCCCACCAGTTAGAGGACACTCCGGATAGTCACAGACTTACTTGGGTTAAGGAGGTGCCTTTGTGGGTGTGGAGTGAGTTTGTGGTTTTCTCTCATGTTCTGAGAATAGGTAGGAAAGGCTGTTTATTTGGGTTGGAGTGGCCTGTTTCTAGTAAGTCGTTTGACAAGGCTAGTGTTTCTATGTCTGAGTATCCCACTGTGTCCGTGGTTGTAGACATTAGAAAAGAGAAGGCATCAAAGGATGTGTCCTGTCTAGTAGAAAACTTCCCAGCATTCATCCTGCCTAATTAAAGAATGGACTGTGGTTTGCCTTATGGATGGGCAACACCTACTAAATTCCTAAGTTCCTGTTTTCTTCCTGAATTCTGGCCACTCTCCAGAATAGGCTCATGGTTTTGTTTCCAAGATATGTACCACCTCCAAGCTCTGAGACATGTCTATATACTTGATAGCTGTAGAGAATGGGAACATCTTAGAAAACTCAGATATCAGTGTGACCAGTAAATTTTCAGTGGAGAAATCCTGCTTTGGTTCATTTGCTTACCTATGGTTCTGTTGTCCTGAATGTCAGGAAGGTCTTTGCCTCAGGCCACCCCTTTGTGAAGCCTGAAGAAAACAATTTTCAAATGGAAATGAATGGGCATCACCTGTGGTTCTTTGCTTAATTGCTTGTAAAAGGATGTGTCTAAATCAGCCTCTTGGCCCTGTATGAGGTTGTGGCTTAGATTCTCAGCACATGATGGATCTAAGGATAGATTCCATGTGTGCAATCAAAACCAAAATGGCCAAAAATCTGTCATTGTTGATGAGTCTCTTGCCTTCCTCTGTTAGGATTCTGAACTCTGTCAAGTGAGAATAGGGATCCTTTAAGTCAAATGACTTCTTTGAAGAACTGCAGAGGTGCTCTTGTTTTCTTGTGACTCCAAATCACTTAAAGAATCTATCCCTGAGAGTCAGTAGGACTCAAATTGAAGAAGCAGAGCAGTATTCATGGCAGGCCTATTGGATCACTCCAGGTTCACAGGAAGGGTGACGATGCCACCCTGACTTTAGGCAAATGAGGGGCAAGGAAGATTATTTTGGAAACTCTCTTGGGATGCGTCCCACATGAAAAACTCTAGCCAGAGGTAATGATGAGTGTCTATATGGAAGAAGGTAAGGACCATGTGGGAGTGTTTTGGTTTTAATTGTAGTCATTCATGTGGCAGTTGGAAGAGATGACTGGATCCACCTGGGCTTGAACTCTGGTGTCATTCCCCTTAAACACTGAGTTCTGGATCAATCATCAAAGAAGTATTGCCATGAATTGTGTTGGGAATTTAGGAGGCCACACATGAGAGTCTCCGTTGGAAACTGAGATCTAGTCCTAGGGTGGCTTTCCACAGAGCACTGGGAATCTCAGCCAGGATATCACATTATTTTATTCTGAAAGACTTGGAAGCCATATTTGCTAGTCAAAACACACATGGACCTCAATTGTAGACCTCGATGGGCCTGGATTCATGTGACCTTTAGGCCACTCTTTGGGAAGCATTGCCTGTGAGAGTTCTCCAAAGTTTTCATTGAAATGAGATTCCTCACCATTGAATGATTCCTGAATGATTTGAAAGCCATAGTGCTTCCAACTTCATAATTGAAAATTTGCTAGATAAATTCCATGAAATTTTTGAAATTCCAATGACCAGGTGGCAATGAAGAACCTTTGGATGTCCTGTTGCTGATCACGAGTGTACCAGACAGTGCCTTGATTGACTGGTTTTGATGAAAATGGTGTAAAACAGAGATCTCAGTAATTTGGATCCTGCTGAGTAGTGGGCCTAGAGCAGTGGTGAGCAAATGTGTGATAAAACATCTGAGGTGGGGCCATGTGGATCTGCCATTGGCTTCCAAATGGCTTGTGACTGACATGGTGCAGCGAGCAGACCCTTATATGTAAAGGCAACTTGTTATATGGAGAGGTTTCAGGGCAATGTTCAGAATCAGGTTGCTATGGTCAAGGGGGCATCCTATGTGGTATACAAGCCCTGTTGGTGGATTCTCCTGCAGACCCTGATCCACCACACGTGACAGAACTCGCTGCAGCACTGTGTCCCAGTTGAACTCCTTGTATTTCGTGAAGCAAATACCAAACTCCGAGTGCAGCAGGAAGAAACACTATGAAAAGTGGAGGATGATGAAATGGCTTCGCAGTCCAAATGGGGAGACACTTAGCCCCCAGTGGCCACAGATTACCTACAAAGCAAGAATTCACCACTGCTGCTTCATGTTTATTGGAAAATTATAAACCATGTCCTCCAGATCACAGAGATGAAGACCCAGCTTTGATGGTCTCACTAGAAAGGAAGCTAAAGATCCTGACAGCAACATATATTTCAAGTGCCCAACCTAGAGGCAGTTTCTCCAGACGTCTTTAGGCAGGCAAATCTCCATGTTTGTAGAGTTTTTACACTGTCCCTTACTTTTGGAAACTCCTCTACAATCTCCAAGGTTGTGAACCCTAAGCATTTTCAATTTCAGATATGTATTCAAAGATTTTCTAACTCTTCTCCTCTAATTGTGTCTTACTTGGGGTGAAGGTAATGTCAAGGCATTGTTCTGAATGAGAGTGGGAAAATTTTTTTGTAGTACACATTTGCATACACATTGATCCATTTTCCAATTTTCCATTCGAAATACTGAATCCCTGACACTAACTCATACCCTACTAGACTCTGACTACTAATCCTAATATGATGGAGAAAAATACCCCAAAAGAATGAAAATACAAGCAGTTCAGAGGAAGCATGGTGTATAGTTGGACTTCCCTCTTGCATGATAAAGGGTCGGTTTTATAAATCTACTCAATTTTTAATTGAAATAGTCCTCCATGTGTTTTTTTTAAAGAGAGAGTGAGAGAGGAGAGAGAGAATTCTATAATATTTATTTTTTAGTTATCGGCAGACACAACATCTTTGTTTTCACGTGGTGCTGAGAATCGAACCCATGCTGCACGCATGCCAGGCGAGCACGCTACCACTTGAGCCACATCCCCAGCTCTCTCCATGCGTTTTTAAAGTTAACAAATATGTGAATTCCTGTCTCCCTTTCTCTGTAGCCTACTCAGCACTTGTAGTTTTTATATGCACATATAGATTCCTACTTGGTATCACACGTATATTTTTTATGAGTTTGCTGACTTGGCAGAAACAAATTATAAGAAGAGATCAGTGCTCCTAAACGCTGTTGGAACTGAAAATTCAAACTATGGGTGAGCTTCCTATTAGAACAATATTATACATAAACCCATGTTTAGTAAAATAAATATTTTTGCTTCTGTGGATGATATATATTACATGATGAATTACGATTGGCATATATATATATTGATACTTTTTAATGAATTTTTGTGGTTTTTTTGTATATATATATATATATATATATATATATATATACACTCTACAGATTTTATAAAATATGAAATATATGTGTCTTATATACACTCCATAAATTCATTCATGTTCATGTATGTGGATTTATAATCAACATTTCACAAGATTATTCTCAGAAATAATCATCTACCTGAAATACATATTTGTTTCCCAGTGCTGAAAACTAACTTCAATCAATGGTGCTTACAAATCCTAATATTTCTGCAGTAACTGACCCAGTTTAACATCAATGCAAATAGATTCCTAGGGGACATGATGTCTATTTTGACGTTCATTTTAATTCAACACTGGTACATTACTATTTCTTCAGTTTTTGCACATCATAGGATATATATTTCATTCACAAGTTCACAAATTTATAGGAATTTGTTTCACTTTTAATCACTTTCTGCTTCAGAACACATGTATTCCTCCATGTTACTTGACTGGTCTTTTCATGAGACTTCTTTCCAAACACATTATTTTCGATTTCCATAATCAATTTTGAAGCTAAACCCACACACTCTTCAAGATAAACCATAACATTAATATTACCATTAGATGTATAAGTGGTTGGAATGAATGTGTGTATATCAATATAAGATTTCCTGTACATTTTCACATTTCAATTCAATCCATTATTAAAGTTGGAACCAGGTATGTTATTTATTCACAGTATGGTCTATTAATGCATTATCTCTATATTCATAGACACAGTGTACACCTCTTTGTTCCCCCAATACTAATTTATACCTCTTCAAAACATTGCTCCCAGAAATGGTAGAAGAAATATTCATGTCACCTTATCTATCTATATATGTGTGTGTGTGTATATATATATATATATTTCTTTTTTTTATCACAGTAATATTCTGGACACAAAAAACAAAGGTCACACTCATGATTGTATCAAAGCCTAAATGGAAAGTGAGCATGAATTACTAAAAACAACCATGTCCAGGTTGCCTAATGCTCTCAAATGTAAATCCTATTGGTGACTACATATTTGTTTCTTTCTAAGATTATATATTCAACTTCAAGGCTGTTGAAAATGTCTAATTCTATCACTCAGTTTATACTTTGCCTGATTTCCTTATATCTCTATTGATATCTGCTTTCCTACATATATTCCTCAGTTCATCATTGTGTCTGACACTTCACATATGCTGACATTTACATTCAATGTCTACCCGAGACCCTATTGCTAAAGAAATTTTGGTCTAAATCCTATACTCACTTTTATTTCTAAACCTACTGACTATCTTCCTAATCTTACTGATTATTGCTTTTGACTCGATGTTCTCTTCGACAATTAATCATCCAAGGTATAAGGTCCTAAACCATTGTGTTTCAATTTATCGGAGACATATATGCAGAACATAATTCAAACCTAAGAATCCCACTCAAGGACCCAATGCCCTTCTGACGTCGAATCTTACCTAGATTTCTGTTTTCATACTTACATTTCACCTATATATTCTTGTAAATATCACAGGTTCCCAATACCATTATTCATGCAGCAGAGAGATTCCTAACCCAAATCAAACATGTTATTAACCCTAAACATACACTCTTCCCTCAATCTAACTTTACAAAAGAGGAGGGACAGAGTTAGTCTTACAATACAGGAAGGTAGGGGATCTTCCACCTTCTGAGAACATCAAAGGTCCATGCAGAAATGATCCCTGGAGAAGATGTAGGCAGCTATGAAGGACCCGAGAGAGGAAAAGTCATCTTTTATGGTAAACAACCTGATCAGGATGAATGGATGTGTCTGAATCAACCTCTATCTTCTAAATGTAGAGAAGATGGACCAAATCAGGCCTGTGTGGAGAGCTCTTCCCAGGTGCCAATGGTTGATATACCATTCTAACTTGTGAAAGTGTGACAGAAAGTAGGGACAGACTCCATCTCATGGGACCCTTAGAAGTAACTGTTAGGACAAAGAGGTTGCCAAGGCAGTGACCTCATTCAGTTCCTGAAGGAAGTGACCTCACTTCACTTCCTTGGTGATGGAACTCTCTGAACTTGGGATCCAGGAAGAGAGGCACCCAGAGCCAGTTGCAGTCCCAGTCCCTGTGGTCTCACTTGTTTCAATTTACCAAGGACAGAGTCAGTCTTTCTTAGTACCAACAGATGTGAGGATGGCCAAATGCCAGGAAAGCTCTGAAGAAAGGCCTTTCCTGAGAAAGCAGGTATTGGTTCACCGCTGGCTCGTGACAACTGCACAGAGTTGGCCAAGGAGACCAGATTTGAGATACAACAGGCCATTTTTGGCAAATATAGTATGGCCCACCATTCAGAGGACACTCCACAAAGAAGGAGCCTTTGTGGGTGTAGGTGTGTGTATGGTTTTTTTCTCATGTTCTGAGAAGATGTAAGAAAGGCTGTTTGTTTGAATTGGCGTGGACTGTTTCTAGTAAGTCCTTTGACAAGGCGAGTGCTTCTATGTCTGTGTATCCCACTCTGTCCGTGGTTGTAGACATTAGAAAAGAAAATGCATCAATGGATGTGTCCTGTCTAGGAGAAAGCTTCGCAACATTCATCCTGCCCGATTTATTAATGGACTGCGGCTTTCCTTATTGAAGGGCAAAACCTGCTATCTTCCAAAGTTTCTGTTTACATCCTGAATTCTGGACACTCTCCAGAATTGCCTCATTGTTTTGTGACCAAGATATGTACTATCTCCAAGCTATGTGATATGGCTATGTACTGGATAGCTGAAGGGAAAGGCGAGCATCTAGGAAAACTCAGATATCAGTGTGACCAGGAAAGTCTCAGTGGAGAAACCCTGCTTTGTGCGTTTTGTTTACCTATTGTTCTGTTGCCCTGAATTTCAGGAAGGTTTTTGCCTCAGACCACTCCTTTGTGAATATCAATTCAATCCATTATTTAAAGTGGAACCAGCTATACTATTTATTCACAGTATGGTCTATTCATGCATTATCTGTATATTCATAGACACAGGGTACAGGTATTTGTACAACCAATACTTATGTATATGTCTTCAAAATATTACTCACAGAAATGGTGAAAGAAATACTGATGTCACCTAATCTACATATACATTTTATCACAGTAATATTCTGGACACAAAATGCAAAGTTCACACTTATTATTGTACTAAAGCCTAAATGGAAAGTGAACATGGATTACTTCCATGTTCAGGTTGCCTAATGCTCTCAAATATCAATCCTATTGGTGACTACATATTTGTTTCTTCCTAAGATTATATATTCAAAATCAACCCTGTTGAAAATATCTAATCATATCACTCACTTTATACTTTGCCTGATTTTGTAATATCTCTTTTTTTAATGTTAGGATGAGCCAATTTAGTACTTTTTAAAATTTTTATTTTTTTCATCTTTCATAAATTTGATTCAAGTGAGTTATGCATTTCCATTTTTACCCCAAATACAGATTGCAGAATCACATCAGTTACACATTCACAATGTTTACATAATGCCATATTAGTGACTGTTGTATTCTGCTGACTTTCCTATCCCCTACTATCCCCCCTCCTCTCCCCTTTCATTTTCCCTCTCTACCTCATCTGTTATTGTTCCGTTCTCTCCCTTCCCCCCCCCTTTCCCCTCACAACCTTGTATATGTGATTTCGTATAACGATGAGGGTTTCCTTCCGTTTCCATGCAATTTCCCTTCTCTCTCCCTTTCCCTCCCATCACTTGTCTCAGTTTAATGTTAATATTTTCCTCATGCTCTTTCCCTCTGTTCAGTTCTTAGTTGCTCTCCTTAAATCAAAGAAGACATTTGGCATTTGTTTTTTAAGGATTGGCTAGCTTCACTTAGCATAATCTGCTCTAATGCCATCCATTTCCCTGCAAATTCCAAGATTTTGTCATTTTTTAGTGCTGCATAATACTCCATTGTGTATAGATGCCACATTTTTTTTTTTATCCATTCATCTATTGAAGGGCATCTAGGTTGGTTCCACAGTCTGGCTATTGTGAATTGTGCTGCTATGATCATTGATGTGGCAGTATCCCTATAGCATTCTCTTTTATGGTCCTCAGGGAATAGTCCAAGGAGGGCGATAGCTGGGTCAAATGGTGGTTCCATTCCCAGCTTTTCCAGGAATCTCCATACTGCTTTCCATTATGGCCGCACCATTTTGCAGTCCCACCAGCAATGTACAAGTGTACCCTTTTCCCCACATCCTTGCCACCACTTATTATTGTTTGACATCCTAATGGCTGCCAATCTTACTGGAGTGAGATGGTATCTTAGGGTGGTTTTGATTTGCATTTCTCTGACTGCTAGAGAAGGTGAGAATTTTTTCATGTACTTATTAATTGATTGTATGTCTTCTTCTGAGAAGTGTCTGTTCAGGTCCTTGGCCCACTTGTTGATTTTGTAATATCTCTATTGATATCTGCTTTCCTACATATTTTCCCCTGTTCATCATTGTGACTGACCCTTCAAGTGTGCTGATATTTGCTTTCACACTTTAACCCAAACCCTGTTGCTAAAGAACTTTTGTTCCAAATCCTATGCTCACTCTTCTTTGTTAACCTACCGAATATCTATCTAATCCTACCGACTATCCCTTTCTGACTGGATGTTCTCTTCGAATTTTAATCATCCAAGGTACAAGGTCCTATGCCATTGCATATCGATTTATCTGAGATATCTGTGCACAACATAAATCAAAGCTAAGTATCCCAATGAAGGGCCCATTGCCTCTCTGGGCTTCAAAATTACCTAGACTTCCTTTTTTCATTTATATATTTCACCTCTATATTTTTAAAAATATCCCAGGTTCCCAGTACCATTATACATGCAGCAGAATGATTTCTAACCCAAATCAAACATTTTATTAACCCTAACAATACACTGTTCCCTCAATGTAAATTTAATGAAGAGCTGGGACAGAGTTGGTCTTACAATACAGGAATGTAGGGGATCTTTCACCTGTTTAGAACCACAAGTTCAATGCAGAAATGATCCCTGGAGAATATGTAGTCAGCTATGGAGGACCTGAGAAAGCAAAAGTAATCTTCCATGGCAAAATACCTGGTCAGGATGACGGGATGTGTCTGAATCAGAACCTCTCTTCTCAATGTAGAGGAGATGGACCAAACCAGGCCTGTGTGGAGAGCTATTACCGGGTTCCTATGGTTGATATACCATTCTAACTTGTGAATGTTTCACAGGAAGTAGGGGAAGCCTCCATTTAATGAGACACTTGGAAGCAACTGTTAGGATAAAGTGGTTGCCAAGGCAGTGACCTAATTCAGTTCCTGAAGGAAGTGACCTCACCTTACTCCCTTGGTGATGGAACTCTCTGAACTTGGGATCCTGGAAGCCAGGCACACAGAGCCAGTCCCAGTACCAGTCCCAGTGGGTTCACTTGTTTGGAATTACCAAGGACAGAGTCAGTCTTTCTTTGTACCTACTGATGTTAGAATGGCCAAAAGCCAGGACAGCTCTGAAGAGGGGCCTTTCCTGAAAAAGCAGGTAGTGGCCCACCGCTGGCTCCTGACAACTTCATAGAGTTGGCCAAGGAGACCATATTTGAGACAGGACAGGACATTTCGGGGGAACATTGTGTGGCCCACCAGTCAGAGGACACTCCATAGAGTCACAGACCTACTTAGGGTAAGGAGGTGCCTTTGTGGGTGTGGTTGTGAGTTTGTGATTTTGTCTCATGTTGTGAGAATAGGAAGGAAAGGTGGTTTGTATGGTTTGGAGTGAACTGTTTCTCGTAATTCGTTTGAAAAGGGGAGTGTTTCTATGTCTGTGTATCCCATGGTGTCCGTGGTTGTAGACATTAGAAAAGAGAGTGCATCAATGGATGTGTCCTGTCTAGTAGAAAGCTTCCCATTTCATCCTGCCCAATTTATGAATGGATTGCGGCTTTACTTAAAGATGGGCATAACCTACTACATTCCTAATTTCCAGGTTTCTTCATGAATTCTGTTCACTCTCCAGAATAGGCTCATGGTTTTGTGTCTAACATATGTACCACCTCCAAGCTCTGTGACATGGTCATGTACTGGATAGCTGAAGGGAATGGCGAGCATCTCAAAAAACTCAGATATCAGTGTGACCAGGAAATTCTCAGTGGAAAAACCCTGCTTTGGGCATTTTGCTTATATATTGTTCTGTTGAACTGAATGTCAGGAAGTTCTTGCTCTGGCCACCCCTTTGTGAAGCCTGAAGTAAACAGTTTTCAAATGGAAATGAATGGGCATCACCTGTGGCTCTTTGCTTAATTGCTTTGGAAAGGGATGTGTCTGAATTAGCATCTTGGCCCTGTGTGAGTTTGTGGCTTAGATTCTCAGCACCAGATGGATCTAAAGAAAGATCCCATGTGTGCATCTAAAACCAAAATGGCAAATAGACCAGTCATTGTGGATAAAGTCTCGCTTTCCTCTGTGAGGTTCCTGACCTCTATCAAGTGAGAATAGGGATCCTTTGTGTCAATTGAGTTCTTCAAAGCCCTGCAGAGGTGCTTGAGTTTTCTCATGACTCTAATTCACATAAACAATCTATACCTCTAACTCAGTAGGCCTCAAATTGAAGAAGCGCTGCAGTATTAACGGCATGCCTGTTTGATCACTCCTGGTTCACAGGAAGTATGTCCAGGCCACCCTGACTTTAGGCAAATGAGGGGCAAGGGAGCTTATTTTGGACACTGTCTTGGACTGCGCCCCTCATGGAAACCTCCAGCCAGAGGTTATGATGAGTATCTATATGGAAACAGATGAGGGCCATGTGGGAGTGTTTTGGTTTTAATTGTGTTCATTGTGTGGCAGTTAAAGGAGATGCCTGGGTCCACATGGGCTTGAACTCTGGTGTGATTACACTTAGAGAGTGCATTCTGGATCTGATCTCAGAGAACTTGTGCCATGAATTGTGTTGGGATTCTAGGAGGGCACGCATGAGAGTCTCCCTTGGAAACTGAGATCTAGGCCCAGGGTGGCTTTCCACAGAGCACTGGGAATCTCAGCCAGGATATCACATGATTTTTTTTTTTTTCTGAAAGACTTGGCAGGCACGGGTGACAGTCAAAACACACATGGACCTCACATTGTAGACCTCAATGGCTCTGATTTCATGTGACATTTTGGCCACTCCCTGGGAAGACTTGTCTGTAACAGTTCTACAGAGCTTTCATTGAAATGAGGTTTCTCATCATTTAATGGTTCCTGTACGAATTGAAATCCACAGTGCCTCCAACTTCATCCGTGAAAAATGGCTAGATAAATACAATAAAATTATTGAAATTTCCATGACCAGGTGGCACTGTAGAAAATTTGGAAAACCGGTTGCTGATCATGAGTATACCAGACAGCGCCTTGATTGACTAGGTTTCATCAACATGGTGTAGAACAGAGATGCCAGTAAATTGGAGCCTGCTGAGTAGTGGGCCTAGAGCAGTGGAGGGGGGGTGTGTGATGAAACATCTGTGGTGGGGCCATGTTGATCCTCCATTGGCTCCGAAATGCCTTGTGACTGACATGGTACAACCACCAGACCCTTATATGTAACGGCATCTTGTTATATAGAGAGGTTTCAGGGAAATGTTGAGAATTATGTTGCTATGGTCAAGGGGAAAAGCTTTGTGGAATAGAAGCATTGTTGGTATATTCTCTTGCAGACCCTGACCCACCACACGTGACAGAACTCCCTCAAGCACTGTGTCCCAGGTGATCTTTTTTTACTTCATAAGCAAATACCAAACTCCCAGTGCAGCAGCAAGAAACACCAGGAAAAGTAGAGGATGACCAAATGGCTTCACAGTCCACACGCATAGACACTTAGGCCCCAGTGGACACAGTTTACCTACATAGAGAGAATTCAGCACTGCTGCCTCATGTTCATTGGAAAATATGAAACCATGTCCTCCAGGTCGCATAGATGCACACCCAGCTTTGATGGTCTCAGTACAAAGAAAGCTCCTTACGAAAACATATATTTCAAGTGCCCAACCTCAGAGGCAGTTTCTCAAGAAGTCTTTAGGGCAGCAGAGCTCCATGTTTGTGGAGTGCTTACCCTGTCCCATACTTTTGGAAACTCCTCTAAGACCTCCAAGTTTGTGAACTCATGAGAATATTCATTTCCAGATATGTATTCACAGAATTTTTAACTCTTCTCCTCTAATTGTGTCTTACTTGGGACGAGGGTAATGTCTAGGCATTGTTCTGAATGAGAGTGGGAAGATTTTTGTGCAGCATATATTTGAAGTACTAAATCCCTGACACTAACCCATTCCCTACTAGACTCTGACTACTAATCCTAATATGATGGAGAAACATAACCCAAACAGAATAGAAATACAAGCATTTCAGAGGAGGCATGGTGTATAGTTGGACATGCCTTTTGAAATATATAGGGTAGGAGTTATAAATCTAGTCAATTTTTAATTGAAATAGTTCTACATGTGTTTTTAAAGTTAACAAATATATGAATTACTGTCTTCCTTTCTCAGTAGCCTATTCAGAACATGTGTTTTAATATGCACATATAGAATCCTACCTGGTGTCACACGTACATTCTCGTGAGGTGGCTGACATGGCACATACAAATTGTGAGAAGTGATCACTCCTCCTAAACAATGTTGGAACTGAAAATTCAACCCATGGGTGAGCTTCCTATTTGAACAAACTTATATAAAAATCCATATTCATTAAAATGAATATTTTTGGATATGATGATGATATATATTTCATGATGAATTTCAATTGGCATATATATTGCTATTTTATATATATATATATATATATATATATATATATATATATATATATAACATGTGTCTTATTATGCACTCCCTAAATTCATTCATATTTGATGTATTTGGATTTTTAATCAACTTTTCACAAGATTATTCTCAGTAATATTCATCCACCTGAAATACATATTTGTTTCCTAGTACTGAAAACTAACTTCTTTGAATGGTGCAAACATATCCTAACATTTCTACAGTAACTGACCCTGTTTAACATCAATTCAAGTAGATTACTATGGGACATGATGTGTATTTTGATGTTCAATTTTATTCAACACTTCTACATTACTATTTATTCACTTTATGCACATCATAGGATATATATTTCATCCACAAGTTAGCAAATTTATACGCATTTGTCTGACTTTCATTCACTTCGTGCTTCAGAACACATGTATTCATCCATGTTTCTTGACTGATCTTTTCATGAGACTTCTTTCCAAACACATTATTTTCGATTTCCATAATCACTTTTGAAACACTTCAAAAGTTACCTTGAGCTTGGGGAGGGAATCTGAGCCCCGACTTTCTTAGTCATCCTCCAGAGTCAGAATGGCTGGCTGGTGTGGCTGTCGCTTTTTAGGGCAATTTTGGCCCAGTGTCCTTTTTTCTTTAGAGTAGGCACATTGATCTGAGGCCAGGGTGGCCTCTGGCATGGGCCAATGTTATCCCTTCTTGTCTACCTGTTTCTTAATTTCTGGCCTATTTGTTTTTGTGACCAGGACCTTAGTCAACGCCTTAGTCTGCCTTTTGTTTCTTTTATCCTCCCCTTGCTCCCTTCTCTTCCTCAGTTTCTCTCTTATAGTATACGTTCTTGGCTTCTCTGACTAAATCTCTGAAAGTCATATCTTGTAATCAATCTAGCTTTGTAACTTTGTTTTAATATCCATGCCAGTTTGCCCAATAAAGGCCATCGTGACAGATGCCTTTGATTCTCTGCCTGAGGATCAAAAGGAGTATATCTCCAGTATGCCTCCATAATTCTCTCTAGAAACATAGTGGGAGAATCATCAGGCCCTTGAATAATCTCTCTTACCTTGGCGAAATTACTTTGTCGCTAGCGGCTGCTTGGAGACACACTATTAGAGCCCAGTGATAAGGGGACAGATGCTCCCTACCTTCAAAGATTTTGGGGTCTCAGTTGGGTGGATTCAAGGGAAAGCCGCCTTTGATTATGTTGGGAAGTTGTGTCGGACGCAGATCTTGTTTGAGGGATTTTTTTTCTAGCTTCCTGGAGGATTCACTGTTGTTCCTCTGTCATGAAGAGAATCCCTAGGAGTTTTTGGCAGTCATCCGAAGTAGGCTGGTGTGAAAACATCAATGACTCAACCAGACCTGAGAGCCTGGTGGGGTCCTCAGAAAAAGGGGGATTATAATTTTTTTAAGTTATATAGGTCTGACGAGGAGAAAGGCTAATACTGGTAGGCTTGCATTTTTTCCCCGTGGCCATCGTCACTCATTGGCCCATAGGGATGGAGGGGGAGCATCCCAAGAGTTCCAGGGTTTTAAATCATTCACCGCCAGCGAGTTCCTTTAGATGGTACAGCTTCCTCCAAGGGAAGAGGTGCTGTGTGTGCCGCAAAGGAATTATCTGGAGGGCGCTGGGCCGGCATAGCTTCCTCCAATGGAGGAGAGGCTGAGTCAGCAGCAGGGGAATCACTTAGAGGGTGTTGGATTCTGGGGGACAAGGGCAGGGGATAAGGAGGGGAAGGAGACTCCAGTAGAGTGAAATCTGGTGACTCAGGGAGAACAGAGGGTGTAGGAGGAGGAGGATCAGAGGATTTGAGAATTCCTGGGGGAAGGAGTCAGAGTGGGGGCAGTGACAAGGAAAGGCTTCACCCATGGAGGAGGAGATATGCAGAGTTCCCGCCGAGTTAAGATATATGGCTGTTGATCCAGATGGCTATGTAGCACCGGCTGAAAGACAATATCTCTGACTTTTTTAAATTAGTGGGAAGTAGAAAGATCCTTCTAGGGGTAATCCAAATCCAAAGGTGGGCCATTCTGAAGCACAGAGAATCTGCCACATCCGGCACTTTACTGAAAAACAAAGATTCTGAGCCCTTAAGCGGACTTTGGTCCAGTGAACAAGTATCAGGGACAGAGGCATTGAAGTGCTCTGTCCCATAATAAAAGATACACAAACAGTTAAAGCAATGAAACATGACACAGACAAGACAAGGCAATGAAGACAGGCAATGGACGTCCAACACTGAGACCAGGACTGAGGAGCCGGCAAAACCCAATTGACTGGCAATACCGAATCCGAAAAAAAATATCAATGAGTCCAGGAGACTATCTCGTCCCCATAAATTTACGGGAAGATGATCCAATACATATGGCTGTAGAGTTCCTTCACATCCTTCAGGATCCTTCCAATCTAATTCCATTGCACTTCTATGGGGATTATACGCTACTCCTAGGCCTCGAAGCGTTTGAGTGGCTTGTTGTAATGGCCAATGTTTTGGCCATTCTTGACGAGAGATGATGCTAAGGTCTGCGTCTGTATCCAGTAGCCCATTAAATTCATGCCCTTGAATATTTAGTTTTAGCATGGGGCCAGAATCTAAATTTAAAGAAAGCATAGCCCAATCTACACCTGTGGAGCCTAATCACTTGGAACCTCTTTCTACAGTACGACTGGAAAATTTTTCACGTAGGCTGGGTATTATTAGTAACTGTGCTATTCTATCTCCTGGTGAAATTACTGATATACCCTTTGGAGAACTGGCTATAATTTTTATTTCACCTTCATAGTCGAGATCAATTACCCCAGGACTTATCATAAGTCCTTTTAGAGTAGAAGATCTGCGTCCCAATAATAAGCCTACTGTTCCTTTGGGAAGAGGTACTTTTACCCCTGTGGAAATGAATTGAACTCCCATCTCTGCAGTTAGTACTGCTCTGGCAGAGGCACAGATGTCTAACCCTGCGCTCCCTCTGGTTTGTCTGATGAGGGATCTGATGGACAATGTGTCCTGGGCACTACCCTGATGGGGTTGCTGGGTTTCTCCAGTGCTGCGTATATTTGTGGTTTTGGGCCCCGGAGAATTGAGCCCCCTTGCCCATTTTTTGGCAATGGAGCTCCATGTTTTTGTCCACGATATTGTGGATAAACACCTGGTCCTTGTTCGTTTTTTAATAATGGTGTACCCTCTATGGTGGTTTGAGAACAGCATTCATTAGCCCAAAGTCTCCCTCTACGGCATCGTGGACAAATACCTGGTATTCTACTCCTTTGATACCTAGTTTTGTTAAACCCTCCTCCTATGGGACAATTCCTTTTAAAATGTCCTGTTTTTTCACAATTGTAGCATGTTCTTGGCCTGGCATCTAAAGCCTGTTTTACTGCAGCTGCCACAATTTGCCCTTGTTCATTAATGTCTCTGGCATCTAAAGCCTGTTTTACTGCAGCTTCCACGACTTGCTCTTGTTCTTTAATGTCTCTACATAATTTAATATATGTGTTTAAATCTTCATGTTTCCATGGTCTAATGATATCTTTGCACCAACGATTCGCTTGCTCATAAGCCAGTTGTTTTAGTAATGGCATTGCTTGTTGTGTATTTCCAAAAACTCTGGTAGCTGTTTGAATAAGCCTATCTACAAATTCAGCATAAGGTTCATTAGCTCCTTGTATTACCTTAGATAACTGACCTTGTAAACCTCCATTTCCTTGAAAAGTCTTCCATGCCTTAATTGCATCTATAGCAATCTGTGCATATACACCAGGATCATATGCACATTGCTGCTGCTGATCCTCATAAGGTCCCTTTCCTAAAAATATATCTAGATTTCTCTGAGGATAACTAGCTGCTGCATTTTGCCTAGCCGTCTCCTTGCAAAATTCCTCATTGGCAATCTTCCATAACAGGTATTTCCTCCATTTAGCACAGCTTTACACATATTAGCCCAATCTGCTGGCTTCATGTTCATGTTGTTAATGGATTTGATAATGCTTACAGTGAAGGGTGCTTGAGGACCATAGGTTGTTACAGCCTCTATTAGCTGCTTCACTTTTTTGAAATTTAAAGCATGGTAATCTCACTGCCCTCCTGCCTCAAATACTGGGCATGTTAATATTTGAGATCTTGTCTCAGGATTCCAACTATCAACTGTGGGGGTTGGGGGCCTCCCAGCATATGGAGGTGGCCTTGTTAGTTGGACACTTACTTCCTCTGGTGATAGAAAGGTGTTAGTAGCAGTCTCCTGTAGAGGTTGTGCTGTTGGTTGGACACTTACACCCTCTGGTGATAGAAAGGTGTTAGTAGTAGTCTCCTGTTGTAACTTTCCCCCTGATGGCTTTTTCTGTTTTACACTTTCTTCCTCTGTCTGACTGGCTTGAAAGGCCTTCTCTTTTACTTGATTTTTTTCCTCTGTCTGACTAGTTCGAGAGACCTTTTCTTTTACTTGAATTTTTTCCTCTATCTGACTAACTTGAGAGACCTTCTGTTTTACTTGAATCAATATGTCTTCTCCTTCCTCTACCATTGTCTGAACTGAAGGCTTTCCACTAAGCAAACAAGGTACAAACGTCCACAATAGCAATGTGCCAACTGGCAGAGTCCCTGGGCTTTTCTTTTCTATTCTTTTTAAGTCTTCACCATGATGGTTCCATTGTGATATATTTAACAACTCCTCCTGAAAAAGCCATGGGCTACATTTTTGTATTGTATCAACGTATGCCCTGACCTTTCTTGATTTTACTGAGATGCCTCCTTCCTCTAACAATTTACTGAACACTCTTTCAGTTTTTTTTTTTTTTTTTACTAATTTCTGATCCCGTATTTCTACTATAATACAACCCAACATGATGACACCAAACAAAACAGCTCCTCAGGAAAAGCCGTCAGAGCCCAACTGCCACCACAGGCTTCCCACAAGCCTCTCCCTCAAACACAAGTCTCCTCCTCTTGAGGCCGATTGGCTGGGTCACGTGGGCGAAGCCAAAAAGTCCCTCAATGAGCAGTTCCATGGTCTGAAAGGGAAGGGAACCAGCCCAATGTGCATCACCACAGAGGAGCCAATCAGCTAGATGTTGCTGGGGCCGCTGTGAGCCAATCATTCGCTGGCAGTCTGAAAGGTTGGGGAAACCGCTCATTGAGCATCTCAATGAGCATCACCACAGAGAAGCAAATCAGCTAGATGATGCTGGGGCCGCTGTGAGCCAATCATCAGCCGGCAGATGGAAGTTTGCTGGCAGCTGCAAGTTTGCTGGGGCTCCTTTGGCTGTGGCTCTCAACAGATTATTCTCAGAAATATTCAACCACCTGACATACATATTTGTTTCCTAGTACTGAAAACTAACTTCAGTGAATGGTCCTTATATATCCTAATATTTCTATAGTAACTGACCAAGTTTAACATCAATGCAGTTAGATTCCTATGGGACATGATATGTATTTTTAAGTTCATTTTTATTCCACACTGGTACATTACTATTTCTTCAGTTTATGGACATCATAGGATATATCCTTTCATCCACAAATTCACAAATTTATAGGCATGTGGTTCACTTTCAATCACTTCCTCTTTCAGAAAACATGTATTCCTCTATGATTCTTTAGTGGTCTTTTCACTAGACTTCTTTCTAAAAACATTATTTTCGATTCTATACTCATTTTTGAAGCAAAACTCACACACTCTTCATGATAAACCGTAACCCTAATATTACCATTAGATGTATAACTGGTTGGAATGAATGTATATATATATATCAATATAAGATTTACTATATATTTTCAAATATAATTTCAATGCATTATTTAAAGTTGGAACCAGTTATATAATTTATTCACAATATGGTCTATTCATGCATCATCTCTTATTCATCAACACAGGGTACGCCTATTTTATCCGCAATACTAATTTATAAGTTTTCAAAATATTGCTCCTCATATTGGTGGAAGAAATACTCATGTCATCTGATCTACATATATATTTTACCACAGTAATATTCTTGACACAAAATGCAAAGGTCACACTTATGATTGTACTAAAGCCTAAATTTAAAGTGAGCATGGATTACTAAAAACCTCCATGTCTAGGTTCCCTAATGCGCTCAAATGTCAATCCTATTGGTGACTAAATAATTGTTTCTTCCTAAGATTATATATTCAACCTCAACCCTGTTGAAAATATCTAATCCTATCACTCACTTTATACCTTGCCTGATTTCCTAATGTCTCTATTGATACATATTTACTCTCTTTCCTACATATTTTCCCCAGTTCATCATTGTGACTGACTCTTCACATGTGCTGACATTTACATTCACTCTCTAACTGAAACCCTATTGCTAAAGAACTTTTGGTCCAACTCCTAGACTCACTCTTCTTCCTAATCCTACAGACAATCTTCCTAATCCTATGGACTATCCCTTTTGGACTGGATGATCTCTTCTAAATTCAGTCATCTGAGGTACAGCAACTTATGCCATTGTAAATGAATTTATCTGAGACCTCGGTGCAGAACATAATTCAAGCTTAGTATGCCAATCAATCGCCAAATGCCCTTCTGGTCTTCAAATCTTACCTAGATTTCTTTTTTCGTACTTATATTTCACGTCTATATTCTTATAAGTATCAGAGGTTCCCAAACCATTATTCATCCAGCAGAATGATTCCTAACCAAAATCGAACATGCTATTAACCCTAACCATACAATGTTCCATCAATCTAACTTTACAGAAGAGGAGGGACCGAGTTGGTCTTACAATACAGGAAGGTAGGGGATCTTCCACCTTCTGAGAACATCAAAGGTCCATGCAGAAATGATCCCTGGAGAAGATGTAGGCAGCTATGAAGGACCTGAGAGAGGAAAAGTCATCTTTTATGGTAAACAACCTGATCAGGATGAATGGATGTGTCTGAATCAACCTCTATCTTCTAAATGTAGAGAAGATGGACCAAATCAGGCCTGTGTGGAGAGCTCTTCCCAGGTGCCAATGGTTGATATACCATTCTAACTTGTGAAAGTGTGACAGAAAGTAGGGACAGACTCCATCTCATGGGACCCTTAGAAGTAACTGTTAGGACAAAGAGGTTGCCAAGGCAGTGACCTCATTCAGTTCCTGAAGGAAGTGACCTCACTTCACTTCCTTGGTGATGGAACTCTCTGAACTTGGGATCCAGGAAGAGAGGCACCCAGAGCCAGTTGCAGTCCCAGTCCCTGTGGTCTCACTTGTTTCAATTTACCAAGGACAGAGTCAGTCTTTCTTAGTACCAACAGATGTGAGGATGGCCAAATGCCAGGAAAGCTCTGAAGAAAGGCCTTTCCTGAGAAAGCAGGTATTGGTTCACCGCTGGCTCGTGACAAGTGCACAGAGTTGGCCAAGGAGACCAGATTTGAGATACAACAGGCCATTTTTGGCAAATATAGTATGGCCCACCATTCAGAGGACACTCCACAAAGAAGGAGCCTTTGTGGGTGTAGGTGTGTGTATGGTTTTTTTCTCATGTTCTGAGAAGATGTAAGAAAGGTTGTTTGTTTGAATTGGCGTGGACTGTTTCTAGTAAGTCCTTTGACAAGGCGAGTGCTTCTATGTCTGTGTATCCCACTCTGTCCGTGGTTGTAGACATTAGAAAAGAAAATGCATCAATGGATGTGTCCTGTCTAGGAGAAAGCTTCGCAACATTCATCCTGCCCGATTTATTAATGGACTGCGGCTTTCCTTATTGAAGGGCAAAACCTGCTATCTTCCAAAGTTTCTGTTTACATCCTGAATTCTGGACACTCTCCAGAATTGCCTCATTGTTTTGTGACCAAGATATGTACTACCTCCAAGCTATGTGATATGGCTATGTACTGGATAGCTGAAGGGAAAGGCGAGCATCTAGGAAAACTCAGATATCAGTGTGACCAGGAAAGTCTCAGTGGAGAAACCCTGCTTTGTGCGTTTTGTTTACCTATTGTTCTGTTGCCCTGAATTTCAGGAAGGTTTTTGCCTCAGACCACTCCTTTGTGAATATCAATTCAATCCATTATTTAAAGTGGAACCAGCTATACTATTTATTCACAGTATGGTCTATTCATGCATTATCTGTATATTCATAGACACAGGGTACAGGTATTTGTACAACCAATACTTATGTATATGTCTTCAAAATATTACTCACAGAAATGGTGAAAGAAATACTGATGTCACCTAATCTACATATACATTTTATCACAGTAATATTCTGGACACAAAATGCAAAGTTCACACTTATTATTGTACTAAAGCCTAAATGGAAAGTGAACATGGATTACTTCCATGTTCAGGTTGCCTAATGCTCTCAAATATCAATCCTATTGGTGACTACATATTTGTTTCTTCCTAAGATTATATATTCAAAATCAACCCTGTTGAAAATATCTAATCATATCACTCACTTTATACTTTGCCTGATTTTGTAATATCTCTTTTTTTAATGTTAGGATGAGCCAATTTAGTACTTTTTAAAATTTTTATTTTTTTCATCTTTCATAAATTTGATTCAAGTGAGTTATGCATTTCCATTTTTACCCCAAATACAGATTGCAGAATCACATCAGTTACACATTCACAATGTTTACATAATGCCATATTAGTGACTGTTGTATTCTGCTGACTTTCCTATCCCCTACTATCCCCCCTCCTCTCCCCTTTCATTTTCCCTCTCTACCTCATCTGTTATTGTTCCGTTCTCTCCCTTCCCCCCCCTTTCCCCTCACAACCTTGTATATGTGATTTCGTATAACGATGAGGGTTTCCTTCCGTTTCCATGCAATTTCCCTTCTCTCTCCCTTTCCCTCCCATCACTTGACTCAGTTTAATGTTAATATTTTCCTCATGCTCTTTCCCTCTGTTCAGTTCTTAGTTGCTCTCCTTAAATCAAAGAAGACATTTGGCATTTGTTTTTTAAGGATTGGCTAGCTTCACTTAGCATAATCTGCTCTAATGCCATCCATTTCCCTGCAAATTCCATGATTTTGTCATTTTTTAGTGCTGCATAATACTCCATTGTGTATAGATGCCACATTTTTTTTTTTATCCATTCATCTATTGAAGGGCATCTAGGTTGGTTCCACAGTCTGGCTATTGTGAATTGTGCTGCTATGATCATTGATGTGGCAGTATCCCTATAGCATTCTCTTTTATGGTCCTCAGGGAATAGTCCAAGGAGGGCGATAGCTGGGTCAAATGGTGGTTCCATTCCCAGCTTTTCCAGGAATCTCCATACTGCTTTCCATTATGGCCGCACCATTTTGCAGTCCCACCAGCAATGTACAAGTGTACCCTTTTCCCCACATCCTTGCCACCACTTATTATTGTTTGACATCCTAATGGCTGCCAATCTTACTGGAGTGAGATGGTATCTTAGGGTGGTTTTGATTTGCATTTCTCTGACTGCTAGAGAAGGTGAGAATTTTTTCATGTACTTATTAATTGATTGTATGTCTTCTTCTGAGAAGTGTCTGTTCAGGTCCTTGGCCCACTTGTTGATTTTGTAATATCTCTATTGATATCTGCTTTCCTACATATTTTCCCCTGTTCATCATTGTGACTGACCCTTCAAGTGTGCTGATATTTGCTTTCACACTTTAACCCAAACCCTGTTGCTAAAGAACTTTTGTTCCAAATCCTATGCTCACTCTTCTTTGTTAACCTACCGAATATCTATCTAATCCTACCGACTATCCCTTTCTGACTGGATGTTCTCTTCGAATTTTAATCATCCAAGGTACAAGGTCCTATGCCATTGCATATCGATTTATCTGAGATATCTGTGCACAACATAAATCAAAGCTAAGTATCCCAATGAAGGGCCCATTGCCTCTCTGGGCTTCAAAATTACCTAGACTTCCTTTTTTCATTTATATATTTCACCTCTATATTTTTAAAAATATCCCAGGTTCCCAGTACCATTATACATGCAGCAGAATGATTTCTAACCCAAATCAAACATTTTATTAACCCTAACAATACACTGTTCACTCAATGTAAATTTAATGAAGAGCTGGGACAGAGTTGGTCTTACAATACAGGAATGTAGGGTATCTTTCACCTGTTTAGAACCACAAGTTCAATGCAGAAATGATCCCTGGAGAATATGTAGTCAGCTATGGAGGACCTGAGAAAGCAAAAGTAATCTTCCATGGCAAAATACCTGGTCAGGATGACGGGATGTGTCTGAATCAGAACCTCTCTTCTCAATGTAGAGGAGATGGACCAAACCAGGCCTGTGTGGAGAGCTATTACCGGGTTCCTATGGTTGATATACCATTCTAACTTGTGAATGTTTCACAGGAAGTAGGGGAAGCCTCCATTTAATGAGACACTTGGAAGCAACTGTTAGGATAAAGTGGTTGCCAAGGCAGTGACCTAATTCAGTTCCTGAAGGAAGTGTCCTCACCTTACTCCCTTGGTGATGGAACTCTCTGAACTTGGGATCCTGGAAGCCAGGCACACAGAGCCAGTCCCAGTACCACTCCCAGTGGGTTCACTTGTTTGGAATTACCAAGGACAGAGTCAGTCTTTCTTTGTACCTACTGATGTTAGAATGGCCAAAAGCCAGGACAGCTCTGAAGAGGGGCCTTTCCTGAAAAAGCAGGTAGTGGCCCACCGCTGGCTCCTGACAACTTCATAGAGTTGGCCAAGGAGACCATATTTGAGACAGGACAGGACATTTCGGGGGAACATTGTGTGGCCCACCAGTCAGAGGACACTCCATAGAGTCACAGACCTACTTAGGGTAAGGAGGTGCCTTTGTGGGTGTGGTTGTGAGTTTGTGATTTTGTCTCATGTTGTGAGAATAGGAAGGAAAGGTGGTTTGTATGGTTTGGAGTGAACTGTTTCTCGTAATTCGTTTGAAAAGGGGAGTGTTTCTATGTCTGTGTATCCCATGGTGTCCGTGGTTGTAGACATTAGAAAAGAGAGTGCATCAATGGATGTGTCCTGTCTAGTAGAAAGCTTCCCATTTCATCCTGCCCAATTTATGAATGGATTGCGGCTTTACTTAAAGATGGGCATAACCTACTACATTCCTAATTTCCAGGTTTCTTCATGAATTCTGTTCACTCTCCAGAATAGGCTCATGGTTTTGTGTCTAACATATGTACCACCTCCAAGCTCTGTGACATGGTCATGTACTGGATAGCTGAAGGGAATGGCGAGCATCTCAAAAAACTCAGATATCATTGTGACCAGGAAATTCTCAGTGGAAAAACCCTGCTTTGGGCATTTTGCTTATATATTGTTCTGTTGAACTGAATGTCAGGAAGTTCTTGCTCTGGACACCCCTTTGTGAAGCCTGAAGTAAACAGTTTTCAAATGGAAATGAATGGGCATCACCTGTGGCTCTTTGCTTAATTGCTTTGGAAAGGGATGTGTCTGAATTAGCATCTTGGCCCTGTGTGAGTTTGTGGCTTAGATTCTCAGCACCAGATGGATCTAAAGAAAGATCCCATGTGTGCATCTAAAACCAAAATGGCAAATAGACCAGTCATTGTGGATAAAGTCTCGCTTTCCTCTGTGAGGTTCCTGACCTCTATCAAGTGAGAATAGGGATCCTTTGTGTCAATTGAGTTCTTCAAAGCCCTGCAGAGGTGCTTGAGTTTTCTCATGAATCTAATTCACATAAACAATCTATACCTCTAACTCAGTAGGCCTCAAATTGAAGAAGTGCTGCAGTATTAACGGCATGCCTATTTGATCACTCCTGGTTCACAGGAAGTATGTCCAGGCCACCCTGACTTTAGGCAAATGAGGGGCAAGGGAGCTTATTTTGGACACTGTCTTGGACTGCGCCCCTCATGGAAACCTCCAGCCAGAGGTTATGATGAGTATCTATATGGAAACAGATGAGGGCCATGTGGGAGTGTTTTGGTTTTAATTGTGTTCATTGTGTGGCAGTTAAAGGAGATGCCTGGGTCCACATGGGCTTGAACTCTGGTGTGATTACACTTAGAGAGTGCATTCTGGATCTGATCTCAGAGAACTTGTGCCATGAATTGTGTTGGGATTCTAGGAGGGCACGCATGAGAGTCTCCCTTGGAAACTGAGATCTAGGCCCAGGGTGGCTTTCCACAGAGCACTGGGAATCTCAGCCAGGATATCACATGATTTTTTTTTTTTTCTGAAAGACTTGGCAGGCACGGGTGACAGTCAAAACACACATGGACCTCACATTGTAGACCTCAATGGCTCTGATTTCATGTGACATTTTGGCCACTCCCTGGGAAGACTTGTCTGTAACAGTTCTACAGAGCTTTCATTGAAATGAGGTTTCTCATCATTTAATGGTTCCTGTACGAATTGAAATCCACAGTGCCTCCAACTTCATCCGTGAAAAATGGCTAGATAAATACAATAAAATTATTGAAATTTCCATGACCAGGTGGCACTGTAGAAAATTTGGAAAACCGGTTGCTGATCATGAGTATACCAGACAGCGCCTTGATTGACTAGGTTTCATCAACATGGTGTAGAACAGAGATGCCAGTAAATTGGAGCCTGCTGAGTAGTGGGCCTAGAGCAGTGGAGGGGGGGTGTGTGATGAAACATCTGTGGTGGGGCCATGTTGATCCTCCATTGGCTCCGAAATGCCTTGTGACTGACATGGTACAACCACCAGACCCTTATATGTAACGGCATCTTGTTATATAGAGAGGTTTCAGGGAAATGTTGAGAATTATGTTGCTATGGTCAAGGGGAAAAGCTTTGTGGAATAGAAGCATTGTTGGTATATTCTCTTGCAGACCCTGACCCACCACACGTGACAGAACTCCCTCAAGCACTGTGTCCCAGGTGATCTTTTTTTACTTCATAAGCAAATACCAAACTCCCAGTGCAGCAGCAAGAAACACCAGGAAAAGTAGAGGATGACCAAATGGCTTCACAGTCCACACGCAGAGACACTTAGGCCCCAGTGGACACAGTTTGCCTACATAGAGAGAATTCAGCACTGCTGCCTCATGTTCATTGGAAAATATGAAACCATGTCCTCCAGGTCGCATAGATGCACACCCAGCTTTGATGGTCTCAGTACAAAGAAAGCTCCTTACGAAAACATATATTTCAAGTGCCCAACCTCAGAGGCATTTTCTCAAGAAGTCTTTAGGGCAGCAGAGCTCCATGTTTGTGGAGTGCTTACCCTGTCCCATACTTTTGGAAACTCCTCTACGACCTCCAAGGTTGTGAACTCATGAGAATATTCATTTCCAGATATGTATTCACAGAATTTTTAACTCTTCTCCTCTAATTGTGTCTTACTTGGGACGAGGGTAATGTCTAGGCATTGTTCTGAATGAGAGTGGGAAGATTTTTGTGCAGCATATATTTGAAGTACTAAATCCCTGACACTAACCCATTCCCTACTAGACTCTGACTACTAATCCTAATATGATGGAGAAACATAACCCAAACAGAATAGAAATACAAGCATTTCAGAGGAGGCATGGTGTATAGTTGGACATGCCTTTTGAAATATATAGGGTAGGAGTTATAAATCTAGTCAATTTTTAATTGAAATAGTTCTACATGTGTTTTTAAAGTTAACAAATATATGAATTACTGTCTTCCTTTCTCAGTAGCCTATTCAGAACATGTGTTTTAATATGCACATATAGAATCCTACCTGGTGTCACACGTACATTCTCGTGAGGTGGCTGACATGGCACATACAAATTGTGAGAAGTGATCACTCCTCCTAAACAATGTTGGAACTGAAAATTCAACCCATGGGTGAGTTTCCTATTTGAACAAACTTATATAAAAATCCATATTCATTAAAATGAATATTTTTGGATATGATGATGATATATATTTCATGATGAATTTCAATTGGCATATATATTGCTATTTTATATATATATATATATATATATATATATATATATATATATATATAACATGTGTCTTATTATGCACTCCCTACATTCATTCATATTGATGTATTTGGATTTTTAATCAACTTTTCACAAGATTATTCTCAGTAATATTCATCCACCTGAAATACATATTTGTTTCCTAGTACTGAAAACTAACTTCTTTGAATGGTGCAAACATATCCTAACATTTCTACAGTAACTGACCCTGTTTAACATCAATTCAAGTAGATTACTATGGGACATGATGTGTATTTTGATGTTCAATTTTATTCAACACTTCTACATTACTATTTATTCACTTTATGCACATCATAGGATATATATTTCATCCACAAGTTAGCAAATTTATACGCATTTGTCTGACTTTCATTCACTTCGTGCTTCAGAACACATGTATTCATCCATGTTTCTTGACTGATCTTTTCATGAGACTTCTTTCCAAACACATTATTTTCGATTTCCATAATCACTTTTGAAACACTTCAAAAGTTACCTTGAGCTTGGGGAGGGAATCTGAGCCCCGACTTTCTTAGTCATCCTCCAGAGTCAGAATGGCTGGCTGGTGTGGCTGTCGCTTTTTAGGGCAATTTTGGCCCAGTGTCCTTTTTTCTTTAGAGTAGGCACATTGATCTGAGGCCAGGGTGGCCTCTGGCATGGGCCAATGTTATCCCTTCTTGTCTACCTGTTTCTTAATTTCTGGCCTATTTGTTTTTGTGACCAGGACCTTAGTCAACGCCTTAGTCTGCCTTTTGTTTCTTTTATCCTCCCCTTGCTCCCTTCTCTTCCTCAGTTTCTCTCATATAGTATACGTTCTTGGCTTCTCTGACTAAATCTCTGAAAGTCATATCTTGTAATCAATCTAGCTTTGTAACTTTGTTTTAATATCCAAGAGAGTTTGCCCAATAAAGGCCATCGTGACAGATGCCTTTGATTCTCTGCCTGAGGATCAAAAGGAGTATATCTCCAATATGCCTCCATAATTCTCTCTAGAAACATAGTGGGAGAATCATCAGGCCCTTGAATAATCTCTCTTACCTTGGCGAAATTACTTTGTCGCTAGCTGCTGCTTGGAGACACACTATTAGAGCCCAGTGATAAGGGGACAGATGCTCCCTACCTTCAAAGATTTTGGGGTCTCAGTTGGGTGGGTTCAAGGGAAAGCCGCCTTTGATTATGTTGGGAAGTTGTGTCGGACGCAGATCTTGTTTGAGGGATTTTTTTTCTAGCTTCCTGGAGGATTCACTGTTGTTCCTCTGTCATGAAGAGAATCCCTAGGAGTTTTTGGCAGTCATCCGAAGTAGGCTGGTGTGAAAACATCAATGACTCAACCAGACCTGAGAGCCTGGTGGGGTCCTCAGAAAAAGGGGGATTATAATTTTTTTAAGTTATATAGGTCTGACGAGGAGAAAGGCTAATACTGGTAGGCTTGCATTTTTTCCCCGTGGCCATCGTCACTCATTGGCCCATAGGGATGGAGGGGGAGCATCCCAAGAGTTCCAGGGTTTTAAATCATTCACCGCCAGCGAGTTCCTTTAGATGGTACAGCTTCCTCCAAGGGAAGAGGTGCTGTGTGTGCCGCAAAGGAATTATCTGGAGGGCGCTGGGCCGGCATAGCTTCCTCCAATGGAGGAGAGGCTGAGTCAGCAGCAGGGGAATCACTTAGAGGGTGTTGGATTCTGGGGGACAAGGGCAGGGGATAAGGAGGGGAAGGAGACTCCAGTAGAGTGAAATCTGGTGACTCAGGGAGAACAGAGGGTGTAGGAGGAGGAGGATCAGAGGATTTGAGAGTTCCTGGGGGAAGGAGTCAGAGTGGGGGCAGTGACAAGGAAAGGCTTCACCCATGGAGGAGGAGATATGCAGAGTTCCCGCCGAGTTAAGATATATGGCTGTTGATCCAGATGGCTATGTAGCACCAGCTGAAAGACAATATCTCTGACTTTTTTAAATTAGTGGGAAGTAGAAAGATCCTTCTAGGGGTAATCCAAATCCAAAGGTGGGCCATTCTGAAGCACAGAGAGTCTGCCACATCCGGCACTTTACTGAAAAACAAAGATTCTGAGCCCTTAAGCGGACTTTGGTCCAGTGATCAAGTATCAGGGACAGAGGCATTGAAGTGCTCTGTCCCATAATGAAAGATACACAAACAGTTAAAGCAATGAAACATGACACAGACAAGACAAGGCAATGAAGACAGGCAATGGACGTCCAACACTGAGACCAGGACTGAGGAGCCGGCAAAACCCAATTGACTGGCAATACCGAATCCGAAAAAAAATATCAATGAGTCCAGGAGACTATCTCGTCCCCATAAATTTATGGGAAGATGATCCAATACATATGGCTCCATGCAGAAATGATCCATGCAGAAATGATCGATGGAGAAGATTTAGGCAGCTATTTAGGACCTGAGAGAGGAAAAGTCATCTTCCATGGCAAACAACCTAGTCAGAATGAAGGGATGTTTCTGAATCAGCCTCTCTCTTCTTAATGTAGAGAAGTCGGATCAAACCAGGCCTTTGTGGAGAGCTGTTCCCAGGTGCCTATGGTTTCTATACCATTCTAATTTGTGAATGTGTCACAAGAAGTAGGGGCAGCCTCCATCTTATGAGAACCTAGGAAGCAACTGTTAGGACATATTGGTGGCCAAGTCAGTGACCTCATTCAGTTCCTGAAGGAAGTGACCTCACATACTTCCTTGGTGATGGAATTCTCTGAATTTGGGATCCAGGAAGCCAGGCACCCAAAGCCATTACCCGTCCAAGTCCCAGGGGTCTCACTTGTTTGGATTTACCAAGGATAGAATCAGTCTTTCTAGGTACCTCTTCATGTGAAGGTGGCCAAATTCCAAGAAAGCTCTGAAGAGGGGCCTTTCCTGACAAGACTGGAATTGGCTCACCACTGCCTCCTGACAACTTCACAGAGTTGGTGAATGACACCAGATCTGAGACAGGAAAGGCCATTTCAGAGGAACATCGTATGGCCTACCAGTCAGAGGACACTCAGAAGAGTCACAGACCTACTTGGGGGAAGGAGGTGCCTGGGTGTGTGGATGTCAGTTTGTGGTTTTGTCTCATGTTCTGAGAAAAGGTAGAAAAAACGTGATTTATTTCTTTTGGAATGGACTGTTTCTAATAAGTCATTTGACATGGTGAGTGTTTCTATTTCTGTGTATGCCACTGTGTCCGTGGTTGTAGACATTAGAAAAGAGAATGCATCAATGAATATGTCCTGTGTAGTAGAATGCCTCCCAGCAATCAACCTGTCCAATTTATGAAAGGACTGCGGCTTGCCTTACCAATGGGAAACACCTCCAACCTTCCTAAGTTCCTGTTTTCTTCCAGAATTCTGGCCACTAGCCAGAATATGCTCATTGTTTTTTATCCATGATATGTACCACCTCCAATCACTGTGACATGACCATGTACTGAATAGCTGAAGGAATTGGCATGGCGAGCATCTCAAAAAACTCAGATATCAGTGTGGCCAGGAAACTCTCAGTGGAGATACCCTGCTTTGGGCCTTTTGCTTACATTTTGTTCTGTTGCCCTGAATGTCAGGAAGGTATTTGCCTCTGGCCACCCCTTTGTGAAGACTGAAAAAAAACAGTTATCAAATGGAAATGAATGAGGATCACCTGTGGCTCTTGGCATAATTGCTTTGGAAAGGGAGGTGTCTGAATCAGCCACTTGGCCCTGTGTGAGGCTCCAGCTTAGATTCTCAGCACCTGATGGATCTAAAGAAAGATCCCATGTGTGCATCCAAAACCAAAATGGCAAAAATATCAGTCATTGTGGATGAAGTCTCTAGCCTTCTTCTGTGATGTTCCTGACTCCATCAAGTGAGAATAGGGATCCTTTGGGTCAAATGAGTTCTTCGAAGCCATGCAGAAGTGCTTGGGTTTTCTCATGACTCCAAACCACATAAAGAATCTATACCTGACATTCAGTAGGCCTCAAAATGGAGAAGCAGAGCAGTATTAACGGCAGGTCTATTTAATCACTCCTGGTTCACAGGAATGGTGTCCAGGCCACCCTGACTTTAGGCAAATGAGGGCCAAAGGTGCTCATTTTGGTCACTGTCTTGGGCTGCGCCCCTCATGGAAAAATTCAGCCAGAGGTTATGATGAGTGTCTATATGGAGAACATGAGGGCCTTGTGGGAGTGTTTAGATTTTAATTTTGGTCATTTGTGTGGCGGTTGGAAGAAATGACTGGGTCCAACTGGTCTTGAACTCTGGTGTGAGTTCAAGGGGACTTAGAGACTGAGTTCTGGAAATGAACTCAGAGAAGTATTGCCATGAATTGTGTTGGGATTTTCGCAGGCCACACATGAGAGTCGCCCTTATAAACTGAGATCTAGGTCCAGGGTGGCTTTCCACAGAGCACTGAGAATCACAGCCTGGATATCACATGATTTTTTCTAAAACACATGGCAGGCATACTTGAGCGTCAAAACACACAGGGACCTCACATTGTAGACCTCAATAGTCCTGGATTTCGGTGACCTTTTGGCCACTCCTTGGGAAGACTTGCCTGTGAGAGTTTTCCAGAGGTTTCATTGAAATGAGCTTCCTCACCATTTAATGTTTCCTGAAAAAATTGAAACCCACAGTGCCTCCAACCTCATGCTTGAATAATGGCTAGATAAATACCATGAAATTCTTAAAATTCCCTTGACCAGGTTGCACAGGAGAACCTTTGGATATACTGTTGCTGACGATGAGTGTATCAGACAGTTCCTTGATTGACTGGGTTTCATGAAAATGGTGTAGAACAGAGATGCCAGTAAGTTCAAGCCTGCTGATTAGTGGACCTACAGCAGAGATGTGCAGTTTTGTGATAAAACTTCTGTCGTGGGGCCTTGTGGATCTGCCTTTGACTTCCAACTGGCGTGTGGCTGACATGGTGCATCCAGCAGACCCTTATATGTAAAGGCATCTTTTTATAAGTAGAGGTTTAAGGGAAATCTTAACAATCAGGTTATTATGGTCAAGGGGGCAAACTGTGTGGGATAGAAACCTGGTTGGTGCATTCTCCTGCTGACCCTGACCCACCACACATGACAGAACTCCCTCCAGCACTGTGTTCCAGTTGAGCTCCTTGTATTCCATGAAGCAAATATTAAATTCCCAGTGCAGCACCAAGAATCACGACGAAATGTGGAGGATGACCAAATGGATACACAGCCAACATGTGGATACACTTAGCCCCCCGTGGCCACAGTTTACCTACAAAGAGAGAATTCAGCACTGCTGCCTCATGTTCATTGGAAAATAAGAAACCATATCCACAAGGTCACAGAGATGAAGACCCAGCTTTGATGGTCTCCCTAGAAAGGAAGCTAAAGCTCCTGACAACAACATATGTTTTAAGTGCCCAACCTCAGAGACAGTTTCTCAAGAAGTCTTTAGGCAGGCAGAGGTCCATGTTTGTGGAGTGTTTACCCTGTCCCTTACTTTTGGAAACTCCTCTACCACTTCCAAGGTTGTGAACTCCTGATCGTATTCTATTCCAGATATGTAGTCATGGATTTTCTAACTCTTCTCCTCTAATTATGTCTTACTTGGGGCGTAGGTGATATCTAGGTGTTGTTCTTGATGAGAGTGGGAAGATTTTTGTGTACCACATATTTGCATACACATTGGATTCATTTTTCTATTTTCCATTCAATATACTGATTCCCTGACACTAACTCACACCCTACTAGACTCTGATTACTAATCCTAATATAATGGAGGAAAGTAACCGAAACATTATAGAAACACAAGCAGTTAAGAGGAGGCATGGTGTATAGTTGGACTTGTTATTTGCATGATAAATGGTAGGTGTTAAAAATACAGTCAATTGTTAATTGAAATAGTTCTCCATTCTTTTGAATGTTAACTTATTTCTGAATTTCTGTCTCCATTTCTCTGGAGCCTATTCAGCACATGTATTTTTATATGCACATATAGAATCCTACCTGGTATCACACGTACATTTTTGTGAGGTGGCTAACTTTGCAGATACAAATTGTGAGAAGAGATCACTCCTCCTAAACGCTTTTGGATCTTAAAATTCCACCTATGGGTGAGGTTCCTAGTTGAACAACATTATACATAAATCCATGTTCACGAAAATGAATATTTTTTAATCTGTGGATGATATATATTTCAAGATAAATTTTGATACCCATATATATTTATATATTGCTACTTTTTAATGTATCTGTGATATATATATATATATATATTTTTTTTACACCCTCCTGATTTTTCAAAATATGAAATATATGTGTCTTATATACACTCCCTAAATTCATTCATGTCATGAATGTGGATTTATAATAAAATGTTCACAAGATTATGCTCAGATATATTCATCCACCTGAAATATATATTTGATTCCTAGTACTGAAAACTAACTTTAGTAAATGGTCATTTCAAATCCTAATGTTTCTACAGTAACTGACCCAGTATAACATCAATGCAAGTAGATTCCTATGGGACATGATATGTATTTTGACATTCATTTTCATTCAACACTGGTACATTACTATTTTTTTCAGTTTTTGCACATCATAGGATATATATTTCATCCACAAGTTAGGAAATTTATACGATTTTTTTTATACTTACAATCACTTCCTGCTTCAGAACACATGTATTCCTCTATGTTTCTTGATTCGTCTTTTCATGAGACTTCTTTCCAAACACATAATTTTCCATTTCCATAATCACTTTTGAAGCTAAACTCACACACCTTTCATGATAAAACATAACCCTAATATTACCATTAGATGCATAACTCGTTGGAATGAATGATTGTATATCAATATAAGATTTCTTATATATTTTCAGATATCAATTCAATCCATGATTTAAAGTGGAAACAGTTATATTATTTATTCACAGTATTGTCAATTCATGCATTACTTCTATATTTATAGACACAGGGTACAACTCTGTACCCCCAACACTAATTTATACGTCTTCAAAATATTGCTCCCAGAAATGTTAGAAAAAATAATCATGTCACCTGATCTACATATACATTTTATCACTGTAATATTCTGATCACAAAATGCAAAGGTCAAACTTATGATTGTAGCAAATCCTAAATGGAAAGTGATCCTGGATTACTAAAAACATCCATGTCCAGGTTGCCTAATGCTCTCAAATGTCAATCATATTGCTGACTACATATTTGTTTCTTCCTAAGATTATACATTGAAACTCAACCTTGTTGTTAATGTCTAATCCTATCATTCACTTTATACTTTGCCTGATTTCATAATGTGTGTATTGATATCTGATTTCCTACATATTTTCTCCAGTTCATCATTGTGACTGACTCTTCACATGTGCTGACATTTACATTCACTCTCTAACCGAAACCCTATTGCTAAGGAACTTTTGTTCCAAATCCTATACACAGTCTTCTTCCTAAACCTACCAACTATATTCCTAATCCTACCGACTATCCCTTTTTGAATGGATGTTCTCTTCTACATTTAATTATCCAAGTAAAGGTCGGATGAGGTCGAAAGAAGAGACCACCAAGAGACTATCTCATGCAACAGCGCAGTGTTTATTGGGGGTCCAGCATGCTGATGCTCAGAGCTCACTTGAATAGAGTAGAGAGCCCTTAGAACAGCTTAAGCAGAGCTTATACACTTTCCTTGGTGACGGCAGGGAGGGAACTTTATTGATAGGTCGGGGCGAGTGGTCAGTTTGCATGCAACCCAGTGAGGGAGCACATTCTGCAGTTAGTCAGTTGGGGACAGCACATTCTGGGAACAAGATTAGCAAACATTTCTCAAGATTTCAACAGTGTTTTGTTAAGCATACAGGAAAAAAGGAAGTGAAAAGTGCCTATTTAATTAACCTTTCATTCCCCACTTCTTCTTCTGGCTACTTTTAATCATAAAAGTGATCATTGCGGGGTGTCACATTCTATGTTTGCTAGTGGGGTATTACCATAAGTTTAACTCATCCAATTTGAGCTTCGAAAAAAGAAATTACACGGTTGAGCAAACAGGGTTTTATAGTTAGCAATAATATGAGGATAATTATTGAACTGTCCAGGGTTGATAAATGCGTAGTTAACCAGGGGGACTGTGTGAACCAAGACTCAAACCACACTTTTTGGGCCTCTCTCTCTCATTGACACTCTTCAAGGCATCTTTTTAATTTACTCCTAGATTTTTTTACAACTCCAGTATGGTCGGCAAAAACACAACATTCTCCATCAATGCAGAACAAAGGCCCCCTTCTTTCATGAAGAGGAGGTTCAACCCTCGCCTTTTCTGTAAAATAACTTCAGAGAGAGAGGTTAAAGATTCCTGCAAAGCCAAGATGGAGGATTCTAATATCTTTAAGTTTTGGTCTATTGCTGCTTCTAATTGTGTCATTTGTTGTATCCCATGGACCAAGGCAGTGGTTCTTGTGCTCACGCCTGCAGCAACTCCTATTCCTAATATGATGGCTAAAGTGATGGATATATGTTCTCAGTGGAACCGGGTTTTATGCCCCCCTATTTGAACTTCAAATGAACCTGCATTATGATAAAGCACTCTGGGAAACATCTGCACCTTTACACATTTAATCACATCGTCTTGACAATTTCATGATAACATAAACAATGTTTAAGTCTATAGAATTATACTGTTGTAGAGACGGACAAGGCACGGCACCTAAGATACTACCAAAAACAGGGAAACTTTCCATTTTATTAGCAACCGGATTCAGAGGGCATTACTTCTGTTATAATCAATTAATTCCCTGAAACTCACGTTTAGGTAGTTTCAGAATTTTGTACCCAACATATAAGGGAAGGGGCGCAGAAGTTCACAGCCTGCAGAAGTTCACAAAAAGCAGATTTTTTTCTGTTTTATTCCTCTGTTCTGGGCAAGTTAACTTTTCAAGGACACCTGGGTGAAGGAGAGCTTTTTTTTCCCTTTATTTTTCCCCCTTCCAGCTGTTACCATGGAGCCCAGTTGGTAACTTCTTTATCTTTGAAATGTAGCCATCTCTGTGAAGCCTCAGATCAATTCCAAAGGCCTTGTTCACATATTTTGTGAAAAACTAGTAAGGGGGTGTCTAACTTAGGAGTGCTGATATTTTTAGCCAGTGACCAAGTACAACAGGGCAACATGAAAAGAGGAAGTTTATCTACTTTGAAGTCTTTCATGGGGACTCTTTTCCTGAAAGTCCTAAAGTCAGCCATGCTGAAGACTTCCGTAGAAGGTCAATTAATGTTTTTCTGTGGGCCTGGAACAGAGGGGGGAGATGGGGAAGGCGTGGCTGAGAGCAGCTCCGTGGATCTGAGAATGAGGTAGCAGAGATGTGAAAGAATACTGGCAAAGGTGTTTGTGATTTTCCTAGCAACAAAAAGGTGAGCAGTAGAACAGGTAGAACAGAGGAGAAGATAGGAGTTAGTATCCCTAAAAGCCTGTGAGGGACTTTAAATTCTTAGTAACCTGTTTTCACTAATGACAAAGAAACTTTAAAGGCCATTTTCACTACATCTTGGATAGGGGTCTGAGGGTTCTCCTCAGCTGGTTTGAGCTTTGGGTTAGCTGGTAAGAGGAACTGGTGGGACCCGGTGTGGGCACTGACTGGAGAAGAGAGGAGTGATTCGGTGGAGGGTTACCTCAGTACCTGCTACCTCAGAAAGGGGGAAATGGTCTGAGATCTGGTGGAGGTTTGGGTTTTTGATCTAGTAATTGGAGGGGAGAAATCATGTTGCTGAGGTGAGAGTGACAGCAGAGAGTCTGGAGCAGAAGGCTGAGTGTGAGGACCTATTGGAGAAGCATAGTTCAGGATGTGAGCGAAGGAGGGAAAAGGCCTCCACATAGGGAAATCTCCTTTCACCCTTTTGAGGACATTCAGAAGTTAAAAAGGTCATGCAGAATTTGAGGATCTAGAGACCCCTCTAGGGGCCAACAGTTTGGGTGATCTAATTGGTAATAGGGCCAATGCTGTGTACAGAATTTGATGAGGAGTTTGGGTTCCATCATGCACTGCCTGTATGATCACATCCCTAGACTTACAGAAGAAGTCGGCATTCCCCCCACACAACCGTGACTGTTTGTGGCTTTGGTAGTCCACCGGGCAAACATAGTAATCTAGGCTAGCCAACCTGCATCTGGCTCGCGTGTCCCTACATCCATAATGATTGTTTCCATTATCAATGGTGCAGAATGGATTTAATGGAAATTTAGTGGGATCCTCTTCATCAGGTATATCCCAATAGGAAAGACCTATAGCCAGCTGACAAATGTCTGGGTGGATAGATGTCCACCAAGTCCCTAAGTGGGCTGCATGCGAGATAGATCATACTTCTTTACCAGTAGGATTTGTGATCAGCCATCGCTGCTGAACGGGTTTAATAGGTTTAGGACTACTGGTGGTCAAGGGAAGAGTCTATAGCCTTAGACACAGGGTAAATACACAATTTGAACGTTTTACCAATCTTTTCCAGTTTCCAGCCAGAGTCTGGACAGGGCGCAGGCTTGAGATGAGAGGTATGGATCCAGGAAGTGATTCTGTCTTCCTTTACCGCTGTAGGTGTTATAAGTAGCACCTTGTATCGTCATTTCCAGTGGGGTTTCAGGGATGACACCTGATGTCGACTTATGTAGATGAAGTCTCTTACTTGATATTGATGTAGAGTCCATTCGTCCCCAGGTTGATAGGCATTGGCCATCTGTTTTCACAGGTATCCCTGAGTTCTTTCAAGAGCTTTAATTCAGTCAAGCAATGGGGTGTGGAAGGAATCATTAGGTCTTAGAGTTGGGGTTAGGTCCCTTACTGAAGGAGGGGAACTATGGACGATTTCATAGGGGGTGAGGTTACACAAAGAAGCAGAGGGAGTGTTTCTTCCATGAAATAGTGCATAAGGCAGGAGCATAGTACAATCTATTATGCAGGTTTCTAAGCTTAATTTCGTTATGGTCTCTTTAATGGTTCTATTCATTCTTTCTACCTGTCCTGAACTCGGTGGTCTATAAGCACAATGTAACTTTTAATTAATCCCCAGGGTCTTGCCTAACCCCTGACTTACTTGGGCTACAAACGCCAGTCCATTATCAGACCTTATTACTTTAGGCAGGCCGTATCTTGTAAAACTATCTTTCAGGATCTTCTTGACAACCATTTGCGCTGTTTCGTTTTTTTTCTTTTTTCCTGGAAAAGGCTTCAATCCATCCTCAAAATATATCTACAAAGACTAGGCGATATTTAATTTCAAACCTTGCTGGCTTAATTTTAGTAAAGTCCACTTCCCAGAATTGTCCTGGTCTGGTTCCTCGTAGGTGCTTTTTTGCAGGAAGCTTGGAAGGGTAAGCATTAACCATGACAGACCTGACAGGCTTTTGTTACCCATTCAGTTATTTCCTTTTGCTTTGAGTCGGTTAGTAAAAAAATCTGTTCTTCATCCTTCAGGAATGAATGCAATTTCTTTGAACCAAGGTGAGTGAGTTGATATACATTTTCTACTGACATATTTAGAGCCGTGAGTATAGGAGTTTTTATTGAAGGATTTAGAAATTCCACTTGTGGGCCTTCAGGGTTAAAAGTTATTTTGGCCCGGAGCTTGGTGAGCAGATCTCTGCCCATCAATGGGGCCGGGCATTCTGGGATTACTAAGAACGAGTGATGGATTTTTCCTTTCCCCTGGTCCATGGTCCTCTTAGTTGTCCAAACCTGATATTTTCTGCCATTAGCCCCTTGAATTAGAGACCTTTTTATTTGATAGAGAGACCAATGGGGCCATAAGGGCAGAGTATATTGCCCCTGTTTCCACTTCAAAGTTTGCTAGGGTCCCCTCCACTTCAAAATTTACCCTGAGCTCTCGGAGGGGATCTGAGACCCAACATTCTTAGTCATCCTCCAGAGTCAGAATGGCTGGCTAGAGTGGCTGTCTCTTTCAATGGCACTCTTTGAAGCAGTGTCCTTTTTCTTTACAGTAGGCACATTAAATTGAGGCCAGGGGTGGCCTCTAGTCTGGGCCCCGGTATCCCTTCCTGTCTCCATGTGTCTTACTTCTGGCCTATTTGTTGTTGTGACCAGGACCTTAGTCAATTCCTTAGTCTGTCTTTTGTTTCTTTTATCCTTCCTTTGCTCCCTACTCTTCCTCACTTTCTCTCTTATAGTATACCTTCTCGGCTAACTCTGACTAAATCTCTCAAAGTCATATCTTGTAATCCATCTAAGCATTGTAACTTTCTTTTAATATCCATGGCAGCTTGCCCATAAAGGCCATCTTGACAGATGACTTTTGATCCTCTGCCTGAGGATCGAAAGAGTATATCTCCTATAGGCCTCCATAATTCTCTCTAAAAACATAGAGGGAGATTCATCAGGCCCTTGAATAATCTCTCTTAACTTGGCAAAATTTGTAAGTCGCCTAGCGGCCACTAAGATACCCACAATTAGAGCCCAGTGATAAGTGGACAGATGCTCCCTACCTTCAAAGGTGTTGGGGTCCCAGTTTCGTCGATTCAAGGGAAAGCCGGGTTAAATATGTTGGGAAGTTTTGTCGGTCACACATCTGGTCAGAGGATATTTTTCTCTAGCATCCAGGAGGATTCTCTTTTGTTTCTCTGTCATGAAGAGACAACCCTAGGTGTTGTTGGCAGTCATCACAAGTAGGCTGGTGTGAAAACATCAATGACTCAACCACACCTAGGAGCCGGTTGGGGTCCTCGTTAAAAGGGGGATTTTTTTTTTCCAGTTATATTGGTCTGAAGAGGAGAAAGGTAAATACTGGTAGGCTTGCATTTTTCACCCAAGGCCGTTGTCAATCATTGGCCCCTAGGGATGGAGGGGGAGCATCATTCGAGTTCCAGGTTTTTCAATCATTCACCGCTGGTGAGTACCTTTAGCCGGGCTAGCTTCCTCCAGAAGAGGAGGGGCTGTGTGTGCCGCGGGGAAATTTTCTGGAGGGTGCTGGGCTGGCTTAGCTTTCTCCAATGGTGAAGAGGTTGAGTCAGCAGCAGGGGAATCACTTAGAGGGTGTTGGTCTTTGGGGGACGTGGGCAGGAGATAAGGAGGGGGACGAGAGTCCATTAGAGTCAAATCTTGTGTATCAGGGAGAACAGAGGTTGGAGGAGGAGGAGGAGCAGAGGGTTTGAGAGATCATGGGGGAAGGAGTAGGAGTGGGGGTAGGGGCAAGGAAATGCTTCACCCATGAAGGAGATTTGCAGAGGTCCTGCCAAGTTAAGATATATGGCTGTTGATCCAGATGGCTATGTGGCCCTGGCTGAAAGACAATATCGTCTGACTTTTTAAATTAGTGGGAAGTAGAAAGATCCTTCTAGGGGCCATCCGAATCCAAAGGTGGGCCATTCTGAGGCACAGAGAGTATGCCAGGTCCAGAATTTTACTGAAAAAGAAAGATTCTGAGCCCTTAAGGGTACTTTGGTCCAGTGATCAAGGGTCAGGGACAGAGGCATTGAAGTGCTCTGTCCCATAATGAAAGATACACAAACAGTAAAAGCAACGACACACGACACAGACAAGACAAGGAAATAAAGACAGACAATGGAACTTCCAACACTGAGACCAGGACTAAGTATCTGGCCCAACCCGATGGGCTGGCGATACTGAATCTGAAACAAAATATCACTGAATTGAGGAGACTATTGCTCCTCAATTTCCCGAATACTCTGGAGCATCCCCCAGGGATGTGGCCTGTGGCTCTGTGACACGTATGTCAGCCACCTTCGGAGAGAGCTCACACTCTTCATTGACAGCCACTTTGCGAAGCCCTAACCTGAAACCTGAAACCAGAAAGAGGCACCATACATACCCCAAGAGGAGCCTGTTGGGGTCTCTCGTTCGCCGCTGCCGGATCTCAGTGGAACCTCCATATGTAAAAGTCAGGCGAGCATCGGGTGAAGAGCCCACCAAGAGACTGTCTCAAGCAAAAGCAAAGGGTTTATTGGGGATTCAGCATGCTGGGGCTCAGAGCTCACTTGAATAGAGCAGAGAGCCCTGAGAACAGCTTAAGCAGAGCTTATATACTTTCCTTGGAGAGGGCAGAGAGGGAACTTTATTGTTTGGTCTGGGCGAGTGAGCAGTTTGCGTGCAACCGGGTGAATGAGTACATTCTGCAGGTTGGCAGTTGGGGACAGCACATTCTGGGAACAAGATTAGCAAACAGTTCTCAAGATTTCAATAGTGTTTTGTTAAGCATACAGAAAAACAGCAAGCGACATTTACCTATTTTACTAAATTTTCATTACCGAATATACTTTGCCAGATTTCCTAATGTCTCTATTGAAATCTGCTTTCCTACATATTTTCCCCAGTACATCATTGTGACTGACTCTTCACAAGTGCTGACATTTACATTCACTCTATACCCGAAACCCCATAGCTAAAGAACTTTTGGTGCAAATCCTATACTTACTCTCCGTTCTAAACTTACCAACTATCGTCCTAATCCTACCGACTATCCTTTTTTTAATTTTTTTTTCTTAAAGAAAGAGTTAGAGAGAGAGGGAGAGAGAGAGAGAATTTATTAACATTTAGTTTTTTTAGTACTTGGCAGACACAACATCTTTGTTTGTACGTGGTGCTGAGGATCGAACTCGGGCCGCACGCATGCCAGGCGAGCGCGCTACCACTTGAGCCACATCCCCAGCCCCCCGACTATCCATTTTTGACTGGAAGTTCTTTTTGACAATCAATCATTCAAAGTACAAGGTCCTATGCCTTTGTATATTGATTTATCTGAGACATCTGTGCAGAAAATAAATCAAAGCTAAATATTGCAATCAAAGACCCAATGCCCTTCTGGGCTTCAAATATTACCTTTATTTCTGTTTTCGTACTTATATTTCACCTATATATTCTTGAAAATATTGAAGGTTCGCCATACCATTATTCATTCAGCAGAATGATTCCTAACCCCAATCGAAACTGTTATTAACCCTAACAATACACTCTTCCCTCAATCTAACTTTACAGAAGAGCAGGGACAGAGTTGATCTTACAATACAGGAATGTACGGTTTCTTCCAACTGCTGAGAAACTCAAAGGTCCACGCAAAAGTGATCTCTGGAGAAGTTGTAGTCACATATGTAGGAACTGAGAGAGCAAAAGTCATCTTCCATTGAAAACAACCTGGTCAGGATGAAGGGATGTGTCTGAATCAGCTTCTCTCTTCTTAATATGGAGAAGAAGGACCAAACCAGGCCAGTGTGGAGAGCACTTCCCGGGTGCCTATGGTTGATATACCATTCGAACTTTTGAAAGTGTCACAGGATGTAGGGGCAGCCTCCATTTCATGGGACACTTTGAAGCAACTGTTAGAACAAAGTGGTTGCCAAGGCAGTGACCTCATTCAGATCTTGAAGGAAGTGACCTCACCTAACATCCTTTGTGATGGACCACTCTGAACTTGGGATCCAGGAAGCCAGGCACCCAAATCCTGTCTCAGTCCCAGTCCCAGTCCCAGTGGTCTCAATTGTTCAGATTTACGAAGGACAGAGTCAGTCTTTCTTGGTACCTACGGAGGTGAGGATGCCCAAATTCCAGGAAAGCTCTGAAGAGTGGCCTTTCCTGAGAAAGCAGTTAGTGGATCACTGCTGGCTCCTGAGAACTTCACAGTGTTGACCAAGGAGACCAGATCTGAGACAGGACAGGACATTTCGGGGTAACATAGTATGGCCCACCAATCAGAGGACACTATGGATAGTCACAGACTGACTTGGGGGAAGAAGTTGTCTTTGTGGATGTGGCTGTTGGTTTGTGGTTTGGTCTCATGTTCTGAGAATAGGTAATAAAGGCGGTTTTTTGGTTTGAAGTGAATTGTTTCTAATAAGTCTTATGAAAAGGCGAGTGTTTCTAAGTCTGTGTATCCCACTGTGTCCGTGGTTCTAGACATCAGAAAAGAGAATGCATCAATGGATGACTCCTGTCTAGTAGAAATCTTCCCAACATTCATCCTGCCAATTTATGAATGGACTGCGGCTTGCCTTATGAATGGGCAACACCTACTATCTTCCTAAGTTTCTATTTTGTTCCTGAATTCACTCCACTCTCCAAAATAGGCTCATGGTTATGTGTCCAATATATATACCACCTCCAAGCTCTGTGACATGGCCATGTACTGGATAGCTAAAGGGAATGGCGAGCATCTCAGAAAACTCAGATATCAGTGTGACCAGGAAAGTCTCAGTGGAGAAATCCTGCTTTGGGCCATTTGCTTACCTATTGTTCTGTTGCCCTGAATTTCAGAAAGCTTTTTGCCTCAGACTACTCCTTTGTGAAGCCTGAAGAAAAGAGTCTTCAAATGCAAATGAATGGGCATCACCTGTGGCTCTTTGCTTGATTGCTTTGGAAAGGGATGTGTCTGAATCAGCCTCATGACCCTGTGTGAGGCTGTGGCTTAGATTCTTAGCACCTGATGGATCTAAAGAAAGATACCATGTGTGCATCCAAAACCAAAATGGCCAAATGAGGAGTCATTGTGGATTAAGTCTTTTGCTTTCCTCTGTTAGGTTCCTGAAATCCATCAAGTGAGAATAGGGATCTTTTGGGTCAAATGAGTTCTTCAAACCCTGCAGAGACTAGCCCAGAGGTGCTTGGCTTTTCTCATGACTCCAAATCACATAAAGAATCTATACCTGAAAGTAAGTAGGCGCCAAATTGGAGATGCAGAGCAGTATTAAGTGCAGGCCTATTTAATCACTCTTGGTTCTCAGGAAGGGTGTCCAGGCCACCCTGACTTTAGGAAAATGAGGGGCAAGGGAACTTATTTGGATACTGTCTTTGTCTGTGCCCCTCATGGAAATTTCCAGCCAGAGGTTATGATAAGTGTCTATATGGAGAATGTTGAGGGCCATGTGGGAGTGTTTTGGTTTTAATTCTGGTCATTTGTGTGGCGGTTGGAAGAGATGACTTAGTTCACCTGGGCTTGAACTCTGGTGTTATTAGAGACTGAATTCTGGAACTGTCCTCAGAGAAGTATTGCCATGAATTGTGTTGGAATTTTAGGAGGCAACACATGAGAGTCATCCTGAAATCTGAGATCCTGGCCAAGGTGGCTTCCACAGAGCACTGGGAATCTCAGCCAGGATTTCACGTGATTTTATTCTGAAAGTCTTGGCAGCCATAATTGAGAGTCAAAACACACATAGACCTCACATTTTAGACCTCAATGGGCCTGGATTCATGTGAAATATTGGCCACTCTTTGGGAAGCCTTGCCAGTGAGAGTTCTCCAGAGATTTCTTTGAAATGATCTTCCTCACCATTTAATGTTTCCTAAATAATTTGAAACCCACAGTGCCTCCAACTTCATCTTTGAATAATAGCTAAATACATACCATGAATTTTTTGAAATTTCAATGACCAGGTGGCAATGGAGAAACTTTGGATGACTTGTTGCTGGTCATGAGTGTACCAGACTGTGCTTGGATTTACTTGGTTTCATGAAAACAGTGTAGAAAAGAGATCCCTGTAAGTTGGAGACTGCTGAGTAGTGGGCCTAGAGCAGTGGTGTGCAGGTATGTGATAAAACATCTGTGGTGGTACCATGTGGATCTGCCCTTTGATTCCAAATGGCTTGAGACTGACATGGTGAAGTCAGCAGACCCTATTATATAAAAGCATCTTGTTATATGGAGAGGTTTCCGGGCAATGTTCAGAATCAGATTGCTATGGACAAGCGGGCAAGCTATGTGGGGTAGAAGCCTGGTTGGTGCATTTTCCTGCAGACCTTGACCCACCACATGTGTCAGAACTCCATCCATCACTGGTACCTGTTGAACTCCTTGTATTTCCTGAAGCAAATACCAAATTCACAGTGCAGCAGCAAGAAACACCTCGAAAAGTGGAAGATGATCAAATGGCTTCACAGTCCACATGGGAAGACACTTAGACCCCAGTGGCCACAGTTTACCTACAAAGAGAGAATTCAGCACTGCTTCCTCATGTTCATTGGAAAATAAAAAAAAAACATATCTTCCAGGTCACAGAGATCAGACCCAGCTTTGTTGGTCTCACTAGAAAGGATGCTAAAATTCCTGACAACAACATATATTTCAAGTGCCCAACCTCAGAGGCAGTTTCTCAAGAGTCTTTAGGCCCAATGAGCTCCATGTTTGTGGAGTGTTTACCCTGTCCCTCACTTTTGGAAACTCCTCTACCACATCCAAGATTGTGAACTCCTGAATATTTTCCATTTCCGATATGTATTCACAGATTTCCTAACTCTTCTTCTCTAATTGTGTTTATTTGGGGCAAAGGTAATGTAAAGGCAATGTTCTGGATGAGAGTGGGAATATTTTTGTGTAGCACATATTTGCATACACATTGGATTCATTTTCCTATTTTCCATCGGAATTACTGAATTCCTGACACTAACCCATACCCTAATAGACTCTGACTACTAATCCTAAAATGATGGACAAAAATAACCAAACAGAATGGAAATGAAAGCAGTTCAGAGAAGGCATGGTGTATAGTTGGACTTTCCTTTTGAATGATAAAGGGTAGGTGTTATAAATCTACTCAATTTTTAATTGAAATTGATCTCCATGTGTTTTTAAAGTTAACAAATATGTGAATTCCTGTCTCCCTTTCTCTGCAGCCTGTTCAGCACATGTATTTTTATATGCAAATATAGAAACATAACTGGTATCACACGTTTATCCTTGTGAGTTTGGCTGTCTTGGGAGATACAAATTGTGGGAAGCGATCACTCCTCCTAAACGCTGTTGGAACTGAAACTTCAACCTATGGGTGAACTTCCTAGTTGAACAATATTATACATAAATCCATGTTCAGTAAAATGATTATTTTTGGATCTGTGGATGATATATGATTCTTAGTGAATTTCGATTGGCATGCATATTGATACATTTTAGTGTCTGTGTGTGTGTGTGTGTGTGTGTGTGTGTGTATATATATATATATATATATATATACATAAATGCACACACACATATCTATATCTATCTATCTATCTATATATATATATATATATATATATATATATATATATATATAAACTCTCAAGATTTTTCAAAATATGAAATATATTTTTCTTATTATACACTCCCTAAATTCATTCGTGTTCATATATGTAAATTTATAGTCAACATTTCACAAGATTATTCTCATAAAAATTCATCCACTTGAAATATGTATTCGTTTCCTAGTACTGAAAACTAACTTCAGTGAATAGTGCATACAAATCATAATATTTCTACAGTAACTGACCCAGTTTAGCATCAATGCAAGTAGATTCCTATGGGATATGATGTGTATTTTGACTTTCATTTTCATTCAAAACTGGTGCATTACTATTTTTTCAGTTTTTGCACATCATTGGATATATATTTCATCCACAAGTTAGGAAATTTATAGGCTTTTTTTATACTTACAATCAAATCCTGCTTCATAACATATGAATTCCTCTATATTTCTTGACTCATCTTTTCATGAGATTTCTTTCCAAACACATTATTTTCCATTTCCATAATCACTTTTGAAGCTAAACTCACAAACCCTTCATGATAAAACATAACCCTAATATTACCATTAAATGTATAACTCGTTGGAATGAATGATTGTATATCAATATAAGATTTTTATATATTTTCAGATATCAATTCAATCCATGATTTAAAGTGGAAACAGTATATTATTTATTCACAGTATTGTCAATTCATTCATTTCTTCTACATTCATAGACACAGGGTACAACTCTGTGTACCCCCAATACTAATTTATACCTCTTCAAAATATTGCTCCCAGAAATGTTAGAAGAAATACTCATGTCACCTGATCTACATATACATTTTATCACAGTAATATTCTGATCACAAAATGCAAAGGTCACACTTCTGATTGTAGCAAATCCTAGATGGAAAGTGATCCTGGATTACTAAAAACATCCATGTCCAGGTTTCCTAATGCTCTCAAATGTCAATCATATTGGTGACTACATATTTGTTTCTTCCTAAGATTATATATTGAAACTCAACCTTGTTGATAATGTCTAATCCTATCATTCACTTTATACTTTGCCTGATTTCATAATGTGTGTATTGATATCTGATTTCCTACATAATTTTCCCAGTTCATCATTGTGACTGACTCTCCACATGTGCTGAAATTTACATTCACTCTCTAACCGAAAACCTAGGGCTATTGAACTTTTGGTCCAAATCCTATACTCACTCTTCTTCCGAAACAGACCGACTATCTTCCTAATCCTAACAACTATCCCTTTTTGACTGGATGAACTCTTCTACATTCAATCATCCAGGGTACAAGATGATATGCCATTGTATATTGATTTATCAGAGACATCTGTGCGAACGAAATTCAATGCTAAGTATTCCAATCAAGGGCCCAATGCCTTTTTGGGCTTAAAATCTTACCTAGATTTCTGTTTTCATACTTATATTTCAAATCTATATTCTTATAAATATCCCAGGTTCCCAATACCATTATTCATCCAGCAGAATGATTCCTAACTCAAATAGAACATGTTATTAACCCTAACCATACATTGTTCCCTCAATCTAACTTTATAGAAGAACAGGGACAGAGTTGGTCTTAATATAGAGGAATATAGGGGATCTTCCACCCGCTGAGAACCTCAAAGGTCCATGCAGAAATTATCCCTGGGGAAGATGAAGGAAGCTATAAAGGACCTGAGAGGGCAAAAGTCATCATGTAAGGCAAACAACCTGGTTAGGATGAAGGGATGTTTATGAATCAGCCTCTCTCTTCTTAATGTAGAGAAGATGGACCAAACCAGGTCTGTGTGGGAGCTGTTCCCGGGTGCCAATGGTTGATATATCGTTCTAAGTTGTGAAAGTGTCACAGAAAGTAGGGGCAGCCTCCATCTCATGGGACCCTTTGAAGGAACTGTTAGGACAAAGTGGTTGCCAAACCAGTGACCTCATTCAGTTCCGAACGGAAGTGACCTATCTCACTTCCTTGGTCTTGGAACACTCTGAACTTGGAATCCCAGAAGCCAGGCACACAGAACCAGTCCCAGACCCAGTCCCACTGGGCTCACTTGTTTGGTTTTACCAAGGACAGAATCAGTCTTTCTTGGTACCTACTGATTTGAGAATGGCCAAATGCCAGGAGAGCTTTGGAGAGTGACCTTTCCTGAGAAAGAAGGTAGTGGCTCAAAGCTGGCTCCTGACAACTTCAAAGAGTTTGCCAAGGAGTCCAGATCTGAGACAGTACAGGGCATTTTGGGGGAACATAGTATGGTACAACAATCAGAGGAAATTCCGGAGAGTCAAAGACCTACTTGGGGGAAGAAAGTCCTATGTTGTTGTGGGTGTGAGTTTGTTGTTTTTTCTCATGTTCTGAGAATTGGTAGGAAAGGCAGTTTGTTTGATTTGAAGTGGACTGTTTCTAGTAAGTCGTTTGACAAGGCAAGTGTTTCTATGTCTATGTATCCACTGTGTTTGTAGTTGTAGACATTAGAAAACATAATGCATCAATGAATGTGTCCTGTCTAGTATAATGCTTCCCAGAATTCATACTGCCCAATTTATGATTGGACTGCAGCTTTCCTTATGGATGGGTAGCAATTACTATCTTCCTAATTTCCTGTTTTATTCCTGAATTCTGGCCACTCTCCGGAATAGGCTCATGGTTTTCTGTTCAAGATACTGTGACATGGCCATGTACTGGAGAGCTGAAGGAAATGGGAGCATCTCAGGAAACTCAGATATCAGTGTGACCAGTAAAGTCTATGTGGAAAACCCTGCTTTGGGAATTTTGCTTATCTATGGTTCTGGTGCTGTGAATATCTAGAAGGTCTTTGCCTTAGGCCACCCCTTTGTGAATCCTGAAGAAAAGAGTTTTCAAATGGAAATGAATAGGCATCACCTGTGGCTCTTTGTTTTATTGCTTTGTAAAGAGATGTGTCTGAATCAGCCCCTTGGCCCAGTGTGATTATTTGGAGAAGTAGATCAGTATTAATGGCAGGCCTATTTGATCATTGCTGGTTAACAGGAAGGGTTTCCAGGCCACCCTGACTTTAGGCAAATTAGAGGCAAGGGAGATTATTTTGGACACTGTCTTGGTATGCACCCCTCATGGAAACCTCAACCCAGAGGTTATGATGAGTGTCTATATAAAAGAAGATGAGGGCCATGTGGGAGTGTTTTGGTATTAATTGTGGTCAGTTGTGTGGCAGTAGGAAGAGATTCCTGGATCAACCTGGGCTTGAACTATGGTGTGATTCCCCTTAGAGACTGAGTTTTGGAACTGAACTCAGAGAAGTATTACCATGAATTCTGTTGGGATTTTAGAAGGCCACGCAGGAGAGTTGCCCTTGGAGACTGAGATTTAGGCCCAGGATGGCTTTCCACAGAGCACTGGGAATCTCAGCTAGGATATCACATGATTTCATTCTGAAAGACTTGGCAGCCATACTTGAGAGTCAAATAACACATGGAACTCACATTGTAGACCTCAATGGGCCAGGCTTCATTTGACCTTTTGGCCACTCTTTGGGAAGACTTGCCTGTGAGAGTTCTCCTGAGCTTTCATTGAAATGAGCTTCCTCACCATTTAATGGTTCCTGAATGAATTGAAATCCACAGTGACACCAACTTCATCCTTGAAAAATGGCTAGATAAATACCATGGAATAATTCCCAAGAGCAGGTGGCACTGGAGAATCATTGGATGTTCTGTTGCTGATCATGAGTGTACCAGACAGTGCCTTGATTTACTGGGTTTCATGAAAATGGTGTAGAACAAAGATGCCAGTACGTTGGAACCTGCTTAGTAGTGGGCCTAGAGCAGTGGTTTGCAGGTGTATGATAAAACATCTGTGATGGGGCCACATGGATCTGCCATTGGCTTCCAAATGCCTTTTGACTGACATGGTGCAGCCAGCAGACCCTTATAAGTAAAGGCATCTTGTTACATTGAGAGGTTTTAGGGCAATGTTCAGAATTGGGTTGCTACAGACAAGGGGGCAAGCTTTGTTGAATAGAAGCCTGGTTGGGGCGTTCTCCTGCACACCCTGACCCACCACACGTGAGAGTACTCCCTCCAGCACTGTGTCCCCGTTGAACTCATGGTATTTACTGAAGCCAATACCAAACTCCCAGTGCAGCAGTAAGAATCACCAGGAAAAGTGGAGAATGACCAAATGGCTTCTCAGTCCACACGAGGAGACACTTAGCTCCCAGTGGCCACAGTTTACCTACAATGAGGGAATTTAGAACTGCTGCCTCATGTTCACTAGAAAAGAAGAAACCATGTCCTTCAGGTCACATATATGCAGATCCAGCTTTGATTGTCTCACTACAAAGGAAGCTGAAGCTCTTGACAACAACATATATTACAAGGGCCCAACCTCAAAGGCAGTTTCTCAAAGAGTCATTAGGCCAGCAGAACTCCATATTTGTGGAGTATTTACCCTATCCCATACTTTTGGAAATTCCTCTACCGCCTCCAAGGCTGTGAACTCCTGAGCATTTTCCTTTCCACATATGTATTCACAGATTTTCTAACTCTTCTCCACTAATTGTGTCTTAATTGGGGCGAAGGTTATGTCAAGGCATTGTTCTGGATGAGAGTGGGATGATTTTTGTGTAGCACATATTTGCATACACATTAGATTCATTTTCATATTTTCCATTTGAAATACTGAATCCCTGACATTAACCCATAACCTACTAGACTCTGACTACTAATCCTAATATGATGGAGAACAAGAAACCTAACAGAATAGAAATACAGGCCGTTCATAGGAGGCATGGTGTATACTTGGACTTCCCTTCTGCTTTATCAAGGGTATGTGTTATAAATCTAGTCAACTTTTCATTGTAATAGTTCTCAATGAGTTTTTAAAGTTAACACATATGTAAATTTCTGTCTCCCATTCTCTGTAGCCTATTCATCACATGTATTTTTTATGCATATTTAGAATCCTACCTGGTATCACAAGTACATTTTTGTAAGCTCACTGATTTTGAAAGATACATATTTTTATAAGATATCTATCCCCCTAAATCATGATGGAACTGAAAAATAAACCTATTGGTGAATTTCCTAGATGAACAACATTATATATAAATCGATGTTCAGTAAAATGAATATTTTTGGATATGTGGATGATATGTATTACACGGTGAATTTCGATTAGCATATAGATTGCTACATTATAATGTCTGTGTGTGTCTGTCTATCTATCTATCTATATATATATATATATATATATATATATATATATATATATATATCTGCTGTCCAGATTTTTCAAAATGTGAAATATATGTTTCTTATTATACACTCCCTAAATTCACTCATGTTTCTATATGTGGTTTATAATCAACTTTTCACAAGATAATTCTCAGAAATATTCATCTGCCTGAAATACATAATTATTTCCTAGTACTGAAAACTAACTTCAGTGAATGGAGCTTACAAATCCTAATATTTTTACAGTAACTGAATCAGTTAAACATCAATGCAAGTAGAATCCTACGGGACATGATGTGTATTTTGAAGTTCATTTTTATTCAATATTGGTACATTATTATTTTTTCAGTTTATGGACATCATAGGATATATGATTTCATCCACAAGTTCAAAAATTTATAGGCATTTGTTTCACTTTTAATCACGTCCTGCTTCAGAACACATGTATTCCTCTAAGTTTCTTGACTGGTCTTTTCATGAGATTTCATACCAAACACATTAATTTTGATTTCCATAATCACTTTGGAAGCAAAACTCACATACCATTCATATTAATTATCACTCTGATATTACCATTAGATGTATAACTGGTTTGAATGAATGATTGTATGTCAATATAAGATTTCTTATATCTTTTCAGATATCAATTCTATCCATTATTTAAAGTGGAACCAGTTATATTATTTATTCACACTATGGTCTATTCATGCATTATCTCTATATTCATAGACACAGTGTACACCTCTTTGTACCCCCAATACTAATTTATACGTCTTCAAAATATTGCTCCCTGAAATGGTGGAAGTGGACTCATGTCACCTGATCTTCATATACATTTAATCACAGAAATATTCTGGACACAAAATGCAAAGGTCACACTTATGATTGTATAAAAGCCCAAATGGAAAGAAAACATGGATTACTGAAAACATCCATGTCCAGGTTCCCTAATGCTCTCAAATGTCAATCCTATTGGTGACTACACATGTGTTTCTTCTTAAAATTATATATTCAAACTCAACCCAATGGAAAATGTCTAATCCTATCCCTCACTTTATAATTTGCCTGATTTCATAATGTCTCTATTGCTATCTGCTTTCCTACATATATTCCCCAGTTCATCATTGTGACTGACTCTTCACATGTGCTGACATTTACTTTCACACTCTAATAAATAACCTATTGCTAAAGAACTTTTGTTCCAAATCCTATACTCACTCTTCTTCCTAAACATACTAACTATCTTCTTAATCCTACCGAGTATCCCTTTTTGACTGGATGTTCTCTTCTACATTCAATCATTCAAGTAACAAGGTCTTATGCTATTGTGTATTGATTTATCTGAGACATCGGTGCAGAATGTAATTCAACGCTAAGTATCACAATCAAGGGCCCAATGCCCTTCTGGGCTTCAAATCTTACTTAGATTTCTTTTTTCATACATATATTTCATCTCTATATTCTTAAAATAATCACAAGTTTCCAATACCATTATTCATGCAGCAGAATAATTCCTAACCCAAATGGAACATGTTATTAACACTAACCATACACTGTTTGTGTTAATAACATGTTTACAGAAGAGCAGGGACAGTGTTGATCTTACAATACAGGAATGTAGTGGATCTTCCATCTGCTGAGAACCTCAAAGCGCCATGCAGAAATGATCCCTGGAGAAGATGTAGGCAGGTATGAAAGACCTGAGAGAGCAAAAGTCATCTTCCATCGCAAACAACCTGGTCAGGATGAAGGGATGTTTCTGAATCAGCCTCTCTCATCTTAATGTAGAGAATATGGACCAAACCAAGACTGTGTGGAGAGCTGTTCCTGGTTCCCTATGGTTGATATACCATTCTAATTTGTGAAAGTGTCACAGGAAGTAGGGGCAGCCTCCATCTCATGGGACCGTTGAAAGAAACTCTTAGGACAAAGTGGTTGCTGAGGCAGTGATCTCATTCAGTTCCTGAAAAAAGTGACCTCAACTCACTTCCTTATTGATGGAACTCTCTGAACATGGGATCCAGGACGCCAGGCACCCAGATCCAGTCCCAGTCCCAGTCCCAGTGGTCTCACTTGTTTGGATTTACCAAGGACAGAATCAGTCTTTCTTGGTTCCTCCTAAGGTGAGGAGGCCAAATGCCTGGAAAGCTCGGAAGATGGGCTTTTCCTGGAAAAGCAGGTAGCGGCTCACTCCTGGTTCCTGACAACTTCACAGAGTTGGCCAAGGAGACCAGATCTGAGACAGAACAGGACATTTTGCGGGAACATAGTATGGCCCACCAGTCGGAGGATACTCCGGATAGTCTCATACCTATTTGGGGGAAGAAGGTGTCATTGTCAGTGTGGCTGTGGGTTTGTGGTTTTGTCTCATGTTCTGAGAATAGGAAGGAAAGTCAGTTTGTTTGGTTTGGAGTGAACTGTTTTTAGTAAGTCGTTTGACAAGGCAAGTGTTTCTGGGTCTGTGTATCACACTGTGTCCGTGGTTGTAGACATTAGAAAAGAGAATGCATCAATGGATATGTCCTGTCTAGTAGAAAGCTTCCCAGCATTCATCCTGCCCATTTTATGAATGGACTGTGGATTGCCTTATTAATGGGCAATACCTGCTACCTTCCTAATTTGCTGCTTTCTTCCAGAATTCTGGACACTCTCCAGAATAGGCTCATGGTTTTGTGTCTAAGTTATGTACAACCTCCAAGCTCTGTGACAAGGCAATGTTCTGGATAGCTGAAGGAAATGACGAGCATCTGAGAAAACTCAGATATCAGTTGACCAGGAAAGTCTCAGTGGAGAAACCCTGCTTTGGGCCATTTGCTTACCTATTGTTCTGTTGCCCTGAGAGTCAGGAAGTCTTTGTCTCACGCCACCCCTTTGTGAATCCTGAACAAAATAGTTTTCAAATGGAAATAAATAGGCTTCACCTTTGGCTCTTTCGTTAATTGATTTGGAAAGAGTTGTGTCTGAATCAGCCTCTTGGCCCAGTGTGATTCTTTGACTTAGTTTCTCAGCACCTGATGGATCTAAAGAAAGATCCCATGTGTGCATCCAAATCAAATTGGCAAAAAGAGCTGTCATTGTGGATGAAGTCTCTTGCCTTCCTCTGTAAGGTTCCTGAATTCCATCAACTGAGAATAGGGATCATTTGCGTCAGATGAGTTCATCAAAGCCCTTCAGAGGCTATCCCGTAGGTGCTTAGGTTTTCTCATCACTCCAATTCACATAAAGTATCTTTAACCGACACTCAATAGGCCTCAAATGGGAAAAGTGGTGCAGTATTACGGGCAGGCCTTTTTGATCACTCCTGGTACAAAGGAAGGGTCTCCAGGCCACCCCGAATTTAGGCAAATGAGGAGCAATGGAGCTTATTTGGACACTCTCTTGGGCTGCGTCCCTCATGGACACCTCCAGCCAGACGTTATGATGAGTGTCAATATGGAAGAAGATGAGGGCCATGTGGGAGAATATCGGTTTTATTGTGGTCATTTGTGTGGCAGTTGGAAGAGATGACTGGGTCCACCTGGGCTTGAACTCTGGTGTGATTCCCCTTAGAGACTGAGTTCTGGAACTCACCTCAGAGAAGTATTGCCATGAATTGTGTTGGGATTTGAGGAAGCCACGCATGAGAGTCATCTTTGGAAACTGAGATCAAGGCCCAGGGTAGCTTTTCAGAGGGCACTCTGATCTCAACCAGGATATCACATGATTTTATTCTGAAAGACTTGGAAGCCATTGTTGAGAGTCAAAACAGACAATGACATCACATTTTAGACCTCAATGGCCCTGGCTTCATGTGACCTTTTGGCCACTCTTTGGGAAGCCTTGCCTGTGAGAATTCTCCAGAACTTTCATTGAAATGAGCTTCCTCAACATTTAATGGTTCCTGAATGAATTGAAACCCACAGTGCATCCAACGTTATCCTTTAAAAATGGCTAGATAAATACCATGAAAATTTTCAATTTCCCATGACCAGGTGGCACTGGAGAACCATTGGATATTCTGTTGCTGATCATGAGTGTACCAGACAGTGCCTTGATTAATTGGGTTTCATGAAAATAAGTTGGAGCCTGCTGAGTAGTTGTCCTAGAGTAGTGGTTGGCAGGTGTGTGAAAAACATCTGTGGTGGGGCCATGTGGATCTGCCATTGGCTTCCAAATGGCTTGTGACTGACATGGTGCAGTCAGCAGACCCTCCTATGCAAAGGCATCTTGTAATATGGTGAGGTTTCAGGGCAATGTTTACAATCAGGTTGCTATGTTTAAGGGGGCAAGCTATGTGGGATAGAAGCCTGGTTGGTGCATTCTCCTGCATACCCTGACCCACCACGCCTGACAGAACTCGCTCCAGCACTGTGTCCCAGTTGAACTCCTTGGATTCCATGAAGCAATTACTAAACTCCCAATGCAACAGCAATAAACACATATAGAATCCTACCTGGTACCACACCTACATTCTTGTGAGGTGAACGACTTGGCAGATACAAATTGTGAGAGAAGATCACTCCTCCTAAACACCTTTGGAACTGAAAATATAACCAATGGATGAGCTTCCTAGTTTTACAACATTACACATAAATCCATGTTCAGTAAAATGAATATTTTAGATCTGTGAATGATATATATTTCATGATGAATTTCGAATAGCATATATATTGTGAGTTTTTAATGTGTTTGTGTGTATGTATATATATGTGTATATATATACATACACACATTCTCCAGATTTTTCAAAATATGAAATATTTGTATCTTAATATACACTCCCTTAATTCATTCATATTCATGTATGTGGATTTATGATGATCTTTTCTAAATATTATTCTCAGAAATATTCATCCACCTGAAATACTTTTTTGTTTTTTGTACTGAAAACTAACTTCAGTGAATGTTGCATACAAATCCTAATATATCTAGAGTAACTGAACCAGTTTAACCTCAATGCAAGAAGATTCATATGGAACATGATGTGTATTTTGATGTTCATTTTAATTCAACACTGGTACATTACTATTTCTTCAGTTTATGCACATCATAGGATATATATTTCATCAAAAAGATGACAAAATTATAGGCATTTTTTCACTTTCAATCACTTCCTACTTTAGAACACATGTATTCTTCCATATTTCTTAACTGGTCTTCTCAAGATTCTTTTTTCCAAACACATTATTTTCGATTTTCATAATCACATTGAAGCAAAACTCACACACCCTTCATGATAAACCATAACCCTAATATTAACATTGATGTATAACTTGTTGGAGTGAATGATTGTATATCAATATAAGATTTTTCATATTTTCAGATATCAATTCAATCCACCATTTAAAGTGGAACCAGTTATATTACTTATTCACAGTTGGTCTATTCATGCATTATCTCTATATTCATAGACACAGGGTACACCTGTTTGTACCCCAAATACTAATTTATAAGTCTTCAAAATATTGCTCCCAAAAATGGTGGAAGAAATTCTTATGTCACCCGATCTATATATACATTTTATCACAGTAATATTCTGGACACAAAATTCAAAGGTCAAACTTATATTTGTACCAAAGCCTAAATGGAAAGTGAACATGGATTACTAAAATCATCAATTTCCAATTTGCCTAATGCTTTCAAATATCAATCCTATTGATGACTACATATTCGTTTCTTCCTAAGATTATATATTCAAACTCAACCCTGTTGAAAATGTCTAATCCTATCACTGACTTTATACTTTGCCTGATTTTGTAATGTCTGTATTGATATCTGCTTTCCAACATATTTTCTCCAATTCATCATTGTGACTGACTCTTCACTTGTGTTGACATTTACATTCACTCTGTAACCGAAACCCTATTGCTAAAGAACTTTTGTTCCAAATTTTATACTAACTCTTCTTCCTAAACCTACTGACTATCTTCCTAATTTTACCGACTATCACTTTTGAATGAATGTTCTCATCTACATTCAATCATCCAAGTAAATGTAGGGCGAGTGTCAGAGCATGAGACCACCAAGAGACTATCTCATGCAACAGAAAGGGTTTATTTGGGGTCCAGCATGCTGGGGCTCAGAGCTCACTTGAATAGAGCAGAGAGCCCTGAGAACATCTTAAGCAGAGCATATATAATTTTCTTGGAGAGGGCAGGGAGGGAAGTTTATTGATGGGTCAGGGCGAGTAAGCGGTTTGTGTGTAAACGCGTGAGGGAGTACATTCTGCAGTTTGGCAGTTGGGGACAGCACATTCTGGGAACAAGATTAGGAAACATTTCTCAACATTTCAACAGTGTTTTTTTAAGCGTACAGAAAAACAGGAAGTGACAAGTACATATTTTATTAACATTTCATTCCCCACTTCTTCTTCTGGCTACTTTTAATCATAAAAGTGATTGTTGGGGGGTGTCACATTGTATGTATGCTAGTGGGGTATTAACATAAGTTTAACTTGTCCAATTTGAGCTTGGAGAAAAGAAATTACATGGTTGAGAAACAGGGTTTTATAGTAAGCAATAAAATGAGGATTATTATTGGACCGGCCAGGGTTGATTAAAATGTAGTTAACCAGGGGGACTGTGTAAACCAAGACTCAAACCACCAATTTTGGGTCTCTATCTCTCTTTGATGCTCTTCAAGGCATCTTTTTAATTTACTCATAGAGTTTGTTACAACTCCAGTGTGGTCGACATAAAAAAAAAAAAAAATTCTTTCCTCAATGCAGCACAAAGGCTCCCTTCTCTCATGAAATGGAGGTCCAACCCTCGACTTTTCTGTAAAACAACTTCTGCCGCAGTCTTTGGCTGGGCACAAATCACGAGTCTCCACACAGCTTGTAGATTCAAACAGCAATTCTTTATTCCCAAACTCACACCGGCCGTCTACAAACACGCTCTGGGGGAATCCACGTTCTCTGCCCAAATCCACTCTCTCCCAAATCCACTCCGCATGGGCTTCTGTCTCCCAAAATATACTGTCTGACCCTAAGCACTCAAGAGGAACTCA